>NC_044985.1:96636073-96946109 GCF_008728515.1 Papio anubis | reverse complement strand
GGACAAGAGCAACGAAGTCACCCAAATCAGAGTAAAACAGGCAGGTAATGGCAGAGCCAGAATTAGAACAAAGGTCTCCTGCCTTCTAGAATTGTGTTTATTAAGAAATCAAACGTTGCTGATGCATCTCATCCTCCTCTCTCTGACCCTGGAGGTTACTGCTATTCCGAAAGTGGTGTCTTTCTTTTATATTTTATAGTACTTTTCCTACATATACATATGTACAAAAACAATACATATCATTTTCTATTTTTTTAAGAATTAACAATTTATATAAGAATCCTTTTACAACTCACTTATCTTACCCAGCATAATATTTTAGGGATTTTTGTGGTGGTATATGTGTGTTTATATATGTATTGATTTATATAGTACATATGTGTGTGTGTGTGTGTGTGTGTGTGTGTGTATGTATTTGTTGTAGTATTTAGTAGCTGTACAATATTTCAATGAAATGATACACTTCAATTTGTTTATCCATTCTCTTGGCCAGTAGCTTTCAGTCTTCTTTTGACCATGTAATCCATAGGGAGTAAAAATAGCTTTTACATGGTGAGTCAATAAATAGATAGACCTCTGATACAAAAATTTACCTTTTATTTATCTTTGTTGTGTGTGACAAATGTACTCTATTCGAATCTATTTTATTTTTTTTTAGATGCTGGTTATGACTGACTAAATATACACAGCCTGCTAATGGGTTATAACCAGGCATTTGAAAAATATTGTTCTGGGAGATATTTTTCAAACTGCTATAACATTTCCAATACTCTGATATTCCTGCTGAACATAGTGGGAAGCTAGTTGGGGGTGAGTCCAGCTTAGAATTTTTTCTGGCAATGAAATATGGAATTAAATAGGAATATCTTTAACATGTGGATGGTTTAGGTACAGAAAACAAGTTTGAACCATTGTTTTAAGCAGTGAGGCTGATTATGAGGTAATTCTTAAAAAATGTGTGTAGATTTTTAAACAAATGATTCATATTTTGAATTCATGCTGCTAGCATACTACTTTAAGAATTTCTATGGACAGTCTATTTGTAAGCTGGAATGAATATTTTTTAGAAAGTGAATAAGAATCCCCCATTTTAATTTGATATTTATTCGTCACGGTCATTGAAGAATACCCCTAACTCAGAGAAATGGCTTTACCTACATTTTCATAAATTACATCAATAAACTTTATGCCTTCATTGCATTACACTAATATATTATTTGCAGACCAAAATACAAATGACCTCATTGACTTAAAGGTCTGCTGTGATGATGTTGTTATGAAGATTTCTGTGTTTAGTGAGTTGAGATCATTTCATTTTAAAAAAGGAATCTTCAATTACAGTTTGGTTACATGTTACTGGCCTTTGAAGGTGCATTTTAGCCTATCGCTGTGACTAGAGACATAAGAATATTTTGCTTTTAGCAAGGGTGGTAATTTCTGCTTCCTTTTTGGCATTGGCATCTGACTTGAGTACTCTAATTCTTTCGTCATCAGCTCTCAGTGTACAATGCTTGGCAAAATCTAGTGACTTCGATGAATAAACCAGTCTTCATATGATCCAGAGGCCTTAAGCTGCCTTGTTTTCTTACCCTGATTTTGAAGCAAGTAATGTAGTTGGCAGAGATAGAGCTGAATCTGCCAAAGCTCAGAATAAAGAACACTCAAAACATAAGTGCAAAAGAAAGCAAATAGTAGGAGGTTATCATCTCAATTAGGAGTCATTGTATGGCAGTGATCTGGAGGAACTTGGACTCTGGTAAACATTTATAAAGGTTTCTTACCTAAGTCTATCAGTTTGCAGTATAGTAACTACTGCAATCACTTGCAACAATGCAAAGATATAAATAATAGTAGGCATATTTCACCTATGAAGGCTTGACTGTCCACTTGACTCCAGATGGAAAGAATGAGAAAGTTGACACAAAGATTGAAATGGAAGATGGGAGCTAAAGCTGAGGTCAACTCCTTTCTTCTGCACTCTCAGTAACAACGTTGTTTAGAACCTCCTTTCTCCTGAATCAGTATCTCACTGCTCAATATGCTCTCAAACCTTTTTTGTTATGGCCCCTGGAACTCCTCTTTTAAGAAAAAGAAACAAAAACAAACAAGTAAATCCATCTATATCCTCCTATCTCTTAAAAAAAACAAAACAAAACAAACAAAAAAACAAAACAAACAAACAAAAAAAACAAAAAACATTGCCTAGGCTGGGTGTGGTGGCTCACTCTGTAATCCCAGCACTTTGGGAGGCCGAGGAAGGTGGATCACTTGAGGTCAGGAGTTCAAGACCAGCCTGGCCAACATGGTGAAACCCTGTCTCCACAAAAATTACAAAAATTAGCTGGGTGTGGTGGCGCATGCCTGTAATCCCAGGTACTCAGGAGGCTGAGACGGAAGAATCGCCTGAACCCTGGAGGCGAAGGTTGCAGTGAACTGAGATTGCGCCACTGCACTCCAGTGTGGGTGGCAAAGTGAGACTCTGTCTCAACAACAACAACAACAACAACCATAAAAACAACATTGCCTAAATGAAAGAGGTCTTCTTTGAGGCCAGTACTTCTCATCTAGGATGAATATGTAATGTGACACAGAAACCAGGACACTTAAAGAATAAAAGGGGGTACTATTAATAATTATGCCAGGACCACAGGTGTAAATTGAGACCGTTCTCGGCAAACCAGCTCATATGGTCAACTTACCCATAGTCCTCTCAAGTGAAAGCTTTTCATTTTCTATTGATTCACCTTGCTCAAGTTTAGATTAAGGAGTCAGCATCCCCTATACAGTCCAAAGACATTTTCAGAACATATACACTTTCATGTAAAACCCCAGTTCCTCTGATGCTCATTCTTTCCAGCTACCACGTCACAATTCTTCCTCCTTGCGTTTATTTATCAGTTTTCCAGGGATTCATTCTTCACAGACTTTGGTGCCTAGTTCAGTATTTCCCTCTCTTCCCCAAGAGCTACATCTCCTGATTATCATTTCACGTTTCTGATATTCCATCCCCTAGAGGCCATGACTTCTCAACCTCCATTCTGGATTCTGGTACCTTGTTCTCCATCAGAAATTTCTGTTCATAATCTTCTATACCTTCCTATCTCTCACTATTCCATCTTATGCAAATTATTTAACCTCACTGGGACCCAATCGAGGTCTCTGTATCCCTCTACTTCTACCTGTCAGTACCCTCTCTGTTGGTGTTCTTTGTATAGGTTACTTGATGATCCATTACTCCAATTCATTTCTTTAAGTCAAGCTCAACTTCTTTGATTCAACGTCTTCCAGCTCTGCAGCCAGTGAAATTTTTTTACACTGGATCAATCCTGTGGTTCATTCTTTTCAAGATTCTGTCTGGGCTGTGAGGCCAGCTACAGTTACAGCATTGAGCTTATTGATGGTTTATTTGTGGTCACCAGCCTCAACTGGGTCCTCTATTTGGCTTGCCTATTTTCTACATTTTTTTTTTTCAGTTAGCATCTCTCACTTTCTTTATAAAAGCAACTATTTCAAATTTATTAACTCTTCTTAAATTTTCAATCCAGTGGCTCTTCCTCTTACCCTTAATAAACAACATTGACACTTTCTTCAAACCTTTCCTAAACTTTCCATCATGACAACTCACAAAATTACTTACGTCTTCAACCTTCCTTTCTTACTTATTCTAAGCACATGAGGTATGTCGTCTTCTAGCTGAAGTTACTCATGCCAACTGCGCAAGAGATCCTTTTCTTTCCTATTCCCGCAGGGACCCCACTTTACCAATTTTCTCATTAGCACTGAGATATGTCAAGGTCTTACTTAAAATACAAAACAAAACAAACAAGAAACTTCCCTCAACCCCACATTTTCCTGTAGCTACTAGCTTCTACCTTTCCTTTTATAGCAAAACTTTTTGAAATTATTGTCTATACCGACAGCCTCCATTCCCTCGCTTATTCTTTTCTCAACAACTCTGCTGTCATTATTACAGGCAGAATTTGATGGTGTTAATCTCTCCTTTTCTCATTCTTAGATCTTTCGGGTTTCCTCTCAGATCTCTGTGGGGCTCCATTGAGACAGGTTGTCTCAAAAATACTGCTGTCCCTCATGAATCGACTTAAGAAGGCTGGCCTGCTTATGAATCCACTGACGTTCTAAAGCAGGTAGAAGGATGGTGGCCATATTCTCGAGGGACAGGAGAGAAGTCTGGCCAGGTGACAGGGACAGTGCTGAATGGCATGACCTTAGTGAGCCCCACTTTCAAGTGACTGGCCATTAGCCTTAAACTCAAGTTTACAGATACACTACTGTACTGTTCTTAGAAAGGAAAACCATACATTTCTAAACTCATAAGCAATATGTGGAAAAACCCCAGAAATATCATTTGTTTATAAAGAAAAATAAAATGATCATGTATATTCCCTTCACATATTAAAATCACACGGAAAGTGAAAATATCAGAAAGTTGCTAATGTTGGGTTTAGAACAGATCAAAGAGTTTTGTGTATGATAGACTGCCTAATGGCACCAGGCCTGACAGCCTGCAGTGTCCCCCTCACATCAGGAATGACCTCTGAAGGCAATATTTCCAAAGACTTGGGGGTAGGGTACTCCTCTGCCATCCATATTACGTTGTAAAGGAACATCATTCCTTCCTTTTTAATTATTCAATCAGTCTGATACCAAATATTCATCTAATATAAATATGGGAAAATGTTAAATATTGTAGTTTGAACCTACCAGATACCACGTTCATTTTATTTGCTGGCTACTACCTGATGTTTTAGGAAGCTCTTCTGGGTTAGGTTATTCAAAATACCCTTAAGCAGAGTTCTCCTAAAATCACTGATTGGCTTTTCAAATCAATAGTGTCTTTGTTATCAAATAAAAGCATTATTTCTGTTTTTAGAAAAAATAACCTGTTATGAGAGAGCAAATATGTAATTTCTACACGCATGGGATAGGAAACCCTAATTAGAATAATATAGTTACGTTTCTCTACTCCAGTATTCACTGTATTTGTAAATTAAAAATGAGAGAAACATTCTAATCTCACAAGCTTCATGTATAGACCCCAGCAAAATGTTCAACTTGACTTTTACTATAAACTGAGAGCTGTTCTCCACTGGAAAAAAAATCTGTTTCCTGAGAAATCCAAAATATCGTTTAAGAATGCCATAACCATTTAAAATTACAGTGTTTATCACAGAAAGCCATGCATTCTTTATTCACACATGTAGGTGAAGTATGTCTACAAAAGGGAGATGTACGATCCATCTGTTTCTGGGAGTAATAAATCTGAAATGGTCCCCTTTGAAATAAAATGTGTGAATATACTTGGTGACCCATACTTTTAAGTTATGTTCTTATCTGGATCTCTTTGTCACCATTGATTGTTACTCAATTCTTTGTAGGGTGACTTTCTTTCAATTCACTCTCAGTGATTCTCTCATGTCATTGACTTATTCAGAAGAGCTCAAGGTAGGTATTAATAAACATCTGATATTAACATACTAAATGCTAAATAGGTAATGTTTCACATATAGATAAATATTGGGTTTGGTAAAAAGTTCTATGTTGATATCACATTCAATTAACCTTCTTAAAACACCCTGGATATTCAGTACGCTTTCAAGAGATTCAACAGTGGACTGTGTATTACTCATAAGGCTGGATTTAACTACAGTAAGATGTCTGTATGATTGATGAAAATAATTGGCAATTTAGAGAGACTATAGTATGATGGTTATGAATATGGGCTTTCTAGAACTTAAAACATGTGTTTGACACTGTCTAACGCTGACACTGTGGGACCAGGGACAAGTTAATACTGTCTCCAAGCTTTCTTTATGTGAAAAATGGGGATAATATTACCTCTCTTAAAATGACAGTGGGTGTTAAATGAGATAATGCATGTAACATGCTTACCATGGTATCTGGCACAAAATAAATTGATACAATTATAAAAATGATATCTGTGACTTTCCTAGTCCAACTGATACTCTAACTTCATTGAAATCAGTTATACCATCAATTTAAAATGCTATAGATTCTTCATATGGATTTATTTCTCAATAATAGTACACTTCAAAAGTACAGTCTTCCAATGTGGCCATTTCTGCAATATAGTTTGCAGGACTTAGAGTGATATTCTTAGTCTACTGAGTGGGACTTTCCCAGGTGTCTAGTACCTCACCATGACGTCAGGTTTTAAATACTTTTGTGAAGCTTCGGCACAGCTGCTGGGGGAGATACTCTGATGGTGTTACTCTCTTCTTCATCTATCATGTCTTACGACAGTTCAAAATGCCACACTAAGTTCTATATTAAGCTAACCTTTTTCTAAACCACAGTCATGAAAATTGGGGGAGGTGACATTTGACTTTACTACTTGTAAATGACCTTTCTTTGATTCAATTCCCTTTTCCATAGCACACGCCCTCTTTCAGAGTTATAAAACAGAAAATGGCTCCCCAGTACTATCCCTATATGGTTCTCAATTCCCTAGGTTGTAACCACCCGGCTATAAAAATGGGGAAGGTGAAATCTCTGGATTATTTCCTTTACTATCTGTTGGTAATGTGTTCCTCTATTTTTTTTTTTTTTTTTTTTCAGTCTATACAGAAATGTTAAGCAAGTGATTAGACTTTGCTTTACTGTGAAAGAATTTTGGTTTATAAAGAGTTGAAGCTTCTCACAAACACTATCTATGTACTTCCACAAGCTTTTCACAGAATTGAAAAGACAGTATCATACTGCTATTGGCACTGGTTTAACCACCAAATGTTTCCCTTGAGATGCAACCTGTCATCACTCTACTTTAGAGTATGGATCTCTCTTGCAGAATCCAACCTTTGAGATCACAGATCTTTAGGCTAGTCTGTCCCATTTTCACCTCCCAATTCCAAAGTCAAATGATTATGTTTGGTTTTCCTGCTGGTTCCCAGCAAAACAAGTTTCTTTTTAATCTTTTGCATGTAGCTGCTGAAAAATATTCCAAATAATAAGAGTGTTTTTTTGGTACTGTATCTCAATAAATGCTCACTAGGCGTCTTCTCCTTTGTTACCCTCTTTTGGTAAGTTATGTCTGTACAAAGCTGAATCATATCTTTTTTATTTCTTGAATTAACACTTTATTGAGGATTCCAATAACTTCCCTGTACTTTTTGTGCTCTAAAGTTTTAGGGTTACTTAGAAGAATGGTCTTCCCAATCCTTTTTAGAGTTGACTTTGAGCGTCACCATTTGACCCAGCTCAAAGTTCCCTTGTTTTTGCATTAATGGAACTCATTTTATCAAATGCTAAACAAATCTGCATTTTGAAAGCAATTATGGTGGATTTTAATGACATCTTTAAAAATATGTGCGTTTATTTTATTCAGGAACCTCTCTGGTCCTCACCTTATTGGTTTAAGTCCCAGAATTTGTAAGTCTCATTTGGGATAGAGATAGCTTATCACCTGCTCTACATCAAAACACGCTCTCTGGAAGAAATCTGATAGTATTCTATCAACGTGTGAATTTAAGTCATAATGTTACCTTTTTTAGGGACATGAGTATTTGCATAAGAGCCTTATCTCTAATTGCAAAGTGACACTCTCAAGACTGTTAAAATAAACTATTGTTCAAGGTAGATGGAATTAGAAGACCCTCACCATGTGGGACTTACATGCCAGCTGAACAGACCCCAGACTATCGGTGTAGTGACGGAAGTAAAGTTTGACAGTACTTATATGCTTTACTTATGAACTGGATTTGGTATCTTGGAATATTTTCTTTGAAAAGGTAGTTCCATTTTTGGCTTTCTTGCTTCTTCATAGTGCCAATCTAGGTCAACAGAAGTGAGTGAGACCATTGTTCCATATCCCGCTTAAAAAGAGAACGCTGCTTCAAAGACAAGAACAACATCACCTGACAAAAATAAAACAAGTTATTGGTTTTAAAACATTGTGCTTATGTGTGCCTGTTATTCTTAACTTTTTCAGGGATTCAAGTTATTTTAGGGTACCTATTCTGGTTCATTGTGTTCTATATCTAGCACAATAAAGCCATTTAAATAAAAAAATTAATATAGAATTCATTTCCAAAAATGTCTTATTTAAGGAAAGAATTACAGTTTTCCAAATTGTCCCCTCCCACCTTCTGCTAAAAACAAAACCAAAACTTAAAAATATACAGTTAATTCCTTGAGCAAACAAAAGGGGATTTTATCCAAATTCCTTTAAAGGGTACTTAGGGCTTTTAAATCTAAAACAGATAAAACAGACTACTCAAAGAAACAAAACCAACACTCCATAATGTACCTTTTAGCTACGTTGACTTGTAAAATTTTTCTTTTGCTGATCACACTTAGTGATTACAAAATTAAACCTGTTGCATTTCTTGATAGTCACCCTGGTTCATGAATTGTCAGGTAGTAACAGGAAATAATTCATTTTTGAAACAGAGGGGTTACATAAATGTATTTTATTCCAAATTGCATTTTATATACAATTTTAGCCACTTTTCACATTTATGTTTGCAAAATTAATATACAAATGTTAAAAATATATATTTATATATAATTTTTTAAAATTTATATAACATTGTATTTTATATACATTTTGTAAATATAACTGTTATCTACCAAGAGGTTCAGATCCTTTGTATAGCTTGTAAGCTAGAGCTGACCTGTTAAGGATATTTGTAATATGACTTATGAGCCAAGATCGGACCAAATTCTTCATGAAATCAGCATGTATCTTTGAAATCTGACCTTTTTTGTCTTTTGAAAAGAGTTTAATACATGAAAGCTAGCTGACTATATAATTTCCTTCAGATTCATTCATTTAATAAATGTTTATTGAGTACCAACTTGTACCAAATACTATGTTACTTCTGAGAAAACAATGATTAACAGGACATAATCCCTGGCCTTAGAAAGATCATATCCCAGTGGTAAAGACAGACTTTATTTTAAAACTCAACACATTAATAAAATATTTACAAAGTATGTTATGAAGGAAATATTCAAGGTGCTACGATAGGAATTGGTGTAAGAAAATGTTTGGGTAGGTTGGGACAGCAAGGGTCAGAAAGAACCAGCTACGTCAAAAATGGTAAGGGTTGACGGGTCTGTTTCCTCCCCACCCTGTCACTTCTTCCCTAAAGTAAAAACTTAACTCTCCAACTGGATACAGTGGCCAAAGAACATGGTACTCCACTTCCCTAGTGGTATATTTTAATGCACGGTATAGCTATATGTGTACCTTAAAAAAAAAGTGTACAGTCTATGTCTTCTGGCAAAGGACAGAAATAAATGCACCCTCTAACTATCAAAATACTACCCAGAGACGCCGGGCGCAATCGCTCCCGCCTGTAATCGCAGCACTTTGGCAGGCCCAGCACTTTGGGAGACCACCTTAGGTCAGGAGTTCCAGACCAGCCTGTCCAACATGGTGAAAACCCGTCTCCACTAAAAATACAAAAATTAGCCAGGTGTGTGGTGGTGGGCGCCTGTGATCCTAGCTACTTGGGAGGCTGAGAAAGGAGAATCACACGAACCCAGGAAGCGGAGGTTGCAGTGAGCCAAGATTGCACCACTGCACTCCAGCCTGGGTGACAGAGTGAGACTCTGTCTCAACAAAAACAAAACCAAAACTAACAAACAAACAAACAAAACTACCCAGAGAAATTCTGAACAAAGTCAATCACAGTTTATACAAGGCTTCTTTCCCATGAGGGGATTGCATTGTGAATCTTAGGACTATAGACTCTACAGCCATGAAATAAAACCCCCAATCTTGGTATGAAAACATAATCATGATTTCTCTCGATGAGTCAGATACACCATAATCTGCAAATAAGAAAGGAATGTAGGATGTTAAAAAGAGGGAAACATTTGCCAAGATGGTCCAATTCTCCCAGGTGGTCATGAGATCTTTGTTATTCTAAAATCTGGGATCCAATCAGGGGAAGGCAGGATGACAGAATGTAGTGTCTGAAGCCTTAGCCACTAGAGGGAGAAAGTGTGCCTCTAGTGACTAGGGAGCCAATGAAAGTTAACTCTTGAAAAGAACAGGCTTCAAGGAAGCTAAATACAGCTCCAATAAACCAGGTGCAAGGGCTACATCAACTTGGTAACTGGGGAACCTGAGGATGTATCTTTAAGATTTCACAGTGGATCCTCTTCTACCAAATAATTAAATTGTGTAAACTATCAAACACATTTCATCTTAATTTCGATTACCTTTATTTCATATTTTCAAGGATCTCTATAACTGTACAGATACCTAAACACTTAGGTTCAGTTTTTAGGAAGGACTTATGACAATTTAGAGAACTTATGTTATCCTTTATATTTTGGGCATTTACATATTATAAACGACATACAGATTTTTTGAGGTAATTTAAGACTAAAATATTTGCTGTCTGTTGGGATAATTAGAGTGACTTACTGGTTGTCTACTCAGACTTTCCCAAATATGACTTTAGGAAAACTAATTTTATTTAAATAACTGGCAACTAAGTGTTTAAAAATCTGCCTTACCAATATATAACTCACAGGAACTGCAATTTTCCTTAAAATCATCATAATGTTATTGCAAGCCCAAGCCCAAATAATTTCTCTCCAACGAAAATTTGTTAATCTTGTTTGCTGTATCACACCATCTACCATTTTCTATAGTTAAACAAAAAGAGACTATCGTTATAATTGTTTAATAATACAATGTATGGCAAAAAAACCTTTCAAGAAGTAATTCATTATAAAAGCTACAGTGTCACACAAGTTATATGGTATCCATTATTTAGTTTGTGTCGATGTGAATTAATTCCTTCCCCATATCAAAATGTAAAGAAAAGACACTATCCAAAATTACCTATAGAGTGGTGCTTAAGGTACCGTTGATGATTTAATTTTCAATATATCGTTTTTTTTCTCAGCAGAAAAAAAACCTCAACAACTATTTCTGGAATTCTTCAAAGGAGTAGGAGTACGGTGCCTGTTCCGACTCTTCCAGCATTGATTTTCTTCACAATCTGTGATATGGTTTCTCAGAAACACCGTTTGGCAGTCCTGATAATTTCATGTGTTTTCAAATTTCAGCCACCCAGACTACACAGTTCACTATTTTCAGCTCCTTTCATTTTCCTTTTCCCTTTCATTATAGAAGTCTCTATTCCCTCTTTTCGCAAATGTGGTCAAGAAAGATACTAAACGCTACTATTTGTAGAAAGAATATGCATTTGTTTTTCTCTTGACGGTTCACCTAACTTCTTTCCAAATAAACAAGCTGTGATTGATAGTGATAGGTACTTCAAGGGTAGCAACTTTTCGGACCCTCATCCATTCCGTGGACTTTGGGGGACGTGGCACATGCCTCAGGGGAGAAAAAGCAAGTAAACACTTTAATTTTAAACTTGCGCTGTTAAAGCACTTTCAAAATAGTAATAGTTGAGCTTCATCTCAGACGTGAATGCCTTTCTCAGTCTATTCCCCAGGGCCCCTCTTATGCCGCTTCATGTCCCGGTCAATGCGGTGCGTTTTCCGAAATGGGGCCGCAGAGTTGCCGGCGGAGACCAGTGGGTGGGAGGCT
Source organism: Papio anubis (assembly GCF_008728515.1). Classification (NCBI taxonomy): domain Eukaryota; kingdom Metazoa; phylum Chordata; class Mammalia; order Primates; family Cercopithecidae; genus Papio; species Papio anubis. The sequence continues at coordinate 96,934,552 of NC_044985.1, read as the reverse complement.
CCACGCGCACTCCCCGACTCCGGCCGGGACGCGGCTCCCGGACTCCGCGCAGGGCGCCAAGATCGCCGCCGCACTCCCTTCCCCCGGTCTCCCCACCAATCCCAGTTTGAAAGAAAACTTCACGCGGCCGAAATGAACGTCCCCTCACCGCTCCAAGCCTCCAGCCGGCAGAAAACGTGAGATTTATTATGACACGGGGAGGGGGGATGGTGGTCGCCGTGGCACACTCGGAAGCGGGTTACCTGGCCCCCGTCGGGGGCGGGGTCCGCAGTCCGGGGACCAACGGGCTGGGGGCGACGCGGCCGGGCGCGCGGGTGGGCGAGGAGTGCGATGTCGCGCCTGGGCAGCACTTTGTCCTGCTCTGTAATCGGGTCATCGAGCGCGCCGAGCGGCTGAGCGCGCAGACACGCGCACACGCGCCCGCCAGCTTCATACGCTGGCGCGCGCACACGCGCCTATACAAACGCGCATTGCAGGCGCTGACCCACACACGCACGCGGGCGCGCGCGCACGCATCGTCCGCCCGCCTGCGCCTGGGCTCCGCTGCCCGCCGCCTCCGCCGCCGCCGCCGCCGCTGCCGCCGGGCCGCCGTTGATTAATTACCGCTGCCGCCTGCCCTCCGCCTGCGGAGCGTCTGGCAGCGAGCCCGGCTGGCGGGAGATAAAGTTTGGCCCACTGGTTCCCCGGCTCACACCAGCTGTCCTGGCTAACCCTGCTCCTCGCTGAAGATGGAGGAAGTAAAAACAGGATTACCCTTAGCTACAGATCCACTGCCTTAGTTTCCACCACCAACTGCAGTGCACAAACACACGTTAGGCACAGGAAAGAAAGAAAGACAGAGGACACATTAACAGTAAACACAAACAAAAGGGTGATGGGATTATTTTACTGCATGCACTGCTGAGGTAAATCTCCGCTTGGCTTTTGCGTGGTGAAGAACAGCTCTTGTTTTATTTGTCTTCTGATTCATAGATTATATATAAATATGTGTATGATTTGCAAAGGGGGGAGTGTTTTCAAAGTTAAGTGTAATTATATAGCATCTCGTTTTGCACTGTGGTGTGATCAAATGACTTGTTGCTGTTAACCAGTAATAATAATAATAATATAGGTGTTTTTCTCTGGGAGGGATGGATTGTGGTTCTGATTAGGGTAATGATTTTTGTAAAGGACGCTCAGGGAATCGGGTTGAAGATGATGTCCTCTGCCTTAATTTATCGTCCCCTCCTTGTAATCTGTTTCTGGGATGTTAATCGGATTAACTGCCCTCATCTCTATAGCTGTCATGAATTTGGACTTGTTTTGCTTTGTTTTAACTTGAATTCCAAGAAGAAAGATTGGGTAGGCTGGAATAAATTGCAGCTGTCCAGATAGAAGGTAATATCCAGATCCTGTTGGAATTAAAAAAAAAACAACAACCCTGGTATGACATATGTAAAAAGGCAGCAGTTAAATCACTTTGACAGGTTCTCTAGTATGTAAGGAAAGAGATGGAATTAAGATTTAATTTTTTTCTTTTTTGCCAAGGGCCAAAAACAGTCCTGTGAAGTTGGCCTAGGTTCCTAGCTGGGTTCTGCCTGACTGTCCCTCCCCTCTACCCGCCCCCCCCCTCCTTTTCTTTCAGTTTTCTTGTCTTAGCTTTTGGTCGATTCTTAAGGAACCGGTGGATCAAGTTTTTTCTCTTGTTAATCGCATTGCTATAGCACTGACTGACCTCTCTCTCTCTTTTTTTTTCCTCTTTCCTGAAAGTACGTGGTGCCATTCCTGAGTGACTTTTCCTACTAGACCATCCCAAAGGGACGAGGGGGAGGGGTGGAACAAGGAGGAGGAGGAGGAGGACGAGGAGGAGGAGGAGGAGAAGGGGGGTGTTCCTTCTCTCTCATTTCTTGGTTTTGTTTATCAGCCGATCTGTTTGCTGGATTTGGGCTTGGAATGACCCACCTGTAAAGTGCTTTTCCTTCCTCCTCCCCTTGAACTCTGCAGGGGGCTTGGCTTGGAGGGGGCAAGGGAGGGAAAGAGAGAAGGGGGAAACACAAAAAACTTCTTTCTTTCTCCCTCCGTTTATCTTCAGCCCGACATTGTCACCTCCTCTTTGAGGGGTTAGAAGAAGCTGAGATCTCCCGACAGAGCTGGAAATGGTGATGAATCTTTTTTAATCAAAGGACAATTTCTTTTGTATGTACATTTCGTTTCTCTTTCTCCTTTTTCTTTTTCTTTCTTTCCTTCTCTGAGGGTTAATAACCATTTCATTGATGGGGCAGCCTTCTTTCGCTTCTCCCTGACGTTTCTTTCTTTTTAATGTGTGTGTGTTAAATGTGTACATTTTTAAAGAGATAAGCTCATTTGTAAAATATCCGAAGAAACTGCTCCTCTTTTAAACTTTACGGATCTCTTTCTTAAAAGCCTTATGTAATCATAATTTAAAAGAATGTGATAACAGTACAGCAGGTTGAAATTTAAGTGCTGGGTAGTGACTGAGTTGGGAATTTGATCTGATTATTCCATAAAGAAAGAAAGAAAAGTTTTTTTTTTGGGGGGGGGTAGTAAGGGAGGGTGGTGGTGAAGAAGGGGAGGGGAGGGAGAAGGGAAGTGGTTTTGGAGACAAGAAGTGAAGCTGCCTGTTTTCCAGTAAGTAATGGAGAAATTCCAGGAGCCAGGGCTAAATATACTTGGCGATCAATACAGAAATGGCTCATTGTGAATAATTTAGCTGCTGGTGCAGTGAGAGTTTTGAAACTAAAGGCAAAAAGAACCAAGGCCAAAGGGGGGAAAAAAGTAAAAATCTTCACAGGACTTGTCAATTCTTAAACTTTTTTTTCCCCCACAGAATACAGTTAGATTATCGATCTTTTCATTATGTGAATCAAAGCTAGGGGGTGTCATCTCATACAGTTTACTTTTGTTTCTGAGAATTATGTTCTGTTTTGTGTCATTTGTGCATAAGAATAATTGTCCAAAGTTTTTTTTTTTTTTTTTTAAGTGATTCTCTCTAGTACAACCAAAGTTTATGAAATTTTCAAAATCAGACTGTATTAAGTAGGCTTGGCATTTGTATCCAAGCATGGTCTGGCAGGAAATTAAGGTTACATTGAACAGGTGCTTACACAGAACTTGGGGTAGGCTAAAATGTCAATACAAGTCAGGGAGTTGGCCAACTGCTGTAGAAATCTTCAAGACACCGTTGGGCACTAAGTTTTTTGTTTTGTTTTGTTTTCTTATGTTTGTTTGTCCTCCCCCTCCCTATTAGAACATGATGAACCAACTTGCAACAATTGTGAATAGAGCTATCTGTATACTGGGGAAGTCCTCAAACTGCAGTGTGATTGTGGGAAGTAGCGAATGGTAAAACACTTAAATCCCAGTTAAAGCTGACACATTTGAGGTGTACCCCTTATTTTTTCTTTAAACCCAGTAAATTTTGATCAAGACAGTCATTCTTTTTTTGCTCTTGCCCATCTCACTGCACACTTATCTTTCCTATCCTATCTCCAGCAGGAATCAGATCATTTGCAGAAAGAGTTCAGTGACTTGCAAATGAGCACATACAGTACACTGTGTATGTTTCTGGGCACAGGTTGCAGCAGCAACATGGACCAACTGCTTGGAGCTTCAAATAAGTTAAGAATTTGATGGCAGATACTGAAAGGAATCATTGTATTAAGAGTATAATCTTTTGTTTTGCAGCATTGCACTTTGACTATGGAAACAGAGGCTATTGATGGCTATATAACGTGTAAGTATTAGTTTTCATTAATTTGTTATTGGTAATAAAGTTGCCTTTGTATTACCTGTGTTTTAATTCCTGGATTATGAAACTTTATTAAGAATTCTGTACTCTTTTTTTCTATCTGTTCACAATTTCACCTTTGAATGAGTTTGAGAAAATAACAGCACTGAAGTGAAATAAGAAGGAAATATAGAAATATACTAAGTTAAGTAGTGTACTTAAATCAGTAGTAGCTAGCAGATCAGCACTTTCCTACTTTTTATAATTTACTTTGTTGTAAGTTTAGAATAGTCTAGGTTTCATATATGTCTATTAATGTGATGTGTACTAAATATTTACTTCTCTGTAACCTAATTTTTCAGACATATTATGTGAAAGAGAATTAGCTTTCCTAACTTGACATTTCTTGAACTACCTGTCTTTTCCATCCTCTCTCTGATAGCTAGCATTTTGGAAAATGCTCATTATATATTCTGTATGCTTAGCAATTAAATTAGATGTTAAAAGAAAAGTTATTTCTTTCAACTGAAAGATACTTTAGAAATCAACAATTTATGTATTAAGATAATGAAGTTTTGTTAATTTTTTTTTATTGCGGGTTGATTATGGCTTTTCATCCTTTCATTCAACTGTATATTTCTACTGGTATTTCCTTATAGTTTTTTTTAAGGGAAAAATGTATTACCTTACAGTTTGAAGGCTATGCATGCCATTGCGTGTATAAAGCAAAGTTAGTAATTACATCTTACGTGACAATGAATAGAAACCAAAAGATTATATTTTGTGAAAGCAGGTGACAATGAGCTTTCACCCGAAAGGGAACACTCCAATATGGCAATTGACCTCACCTCAAGCACACCCAATGGACAGCATGCCTCACCAAGTCACATGACAAGCAGTAAGTCTTCGTTTTATGATTTTTTTTTTTTTTTCTATTTCTCCAGCAACAGACTTGAATTTGTTAGGTCTGTGGGGTCCTCTCACATTGTGGTATAGCTACTGTTATAGATTTTGCTAAAGAAAGAACAACACAGATTTATTCCTGTTCATTCTAGTATTATAAAACATGAGCCTGCTTACTAGTCTGAACTATCCCAAGGTGGCATTTGGGAGCTGGTGCTTACCTGTATCAGGTAAGAAAGGTTAGAATTTGCTGGTTATTGTTTTGACTTGCCAGGTTTATGACTAGATTTTTTGTTGTTGTTGGGTAAAAAATGTGGAAACATCACTTCCAAAGGACTCTTCACAGTTAATAAATGAAATAATTTTATATTGCCTTGGTAGAAAGCTAAACTGTCAGTGATAAAATTATAGTGTTACTTGCTTTTAAAAAATGTGAAAGTTTTTTCTCCAAAGCATTGGAAGAGAAGTGTAATTACAAATTTATAGAACTCGTTTATATCCATTTCTCTAACAAGGTTGAAAGTCTTTTGTTCAGAGAAGAGCTGATAAAATTTGGAAAGATGTTTTGAATTTGTAGGAAAAGACAGTTTTGGCTACTATTTTTGATAAAGGGTCATTTACTGATGTAATATACATTGCTTTTGTGTAATAAGATGCAACTTATGTGCTGTCAGTGACAGAAGACAAAATGCTTTTCTTAATTAAGAATATGGTTGCTTTTTTCTTAATTACAATGTTTTTATCAGTTTAGTTATCAAGTGCAAGTGCTTTATTACTCTTACTCAAAAGTAATTTGAAATCTTGTTTTCTTTATACTTTTGATTTATATTTTATTCTTATATGTTATAGAAAGGACATTGGACTTACATGTAAATATAATTAAATTTACAAGTTTTCTGTTCTGCCGGTATGTGAAGGAAAGGCATTTTCTTTCCTTTGTTTCCCCCCTGAATTTAGTAACTAAGAAAAGTGAATCATCTACTTAATTGTGAGCATATTCAGAAATGTATTCTGACTATCCAGAGAGAGCAACTTTTTTTTTTTTACTTCTAACAGCTCTCAAAACTTTTAAGTTATTATAAAGCTACGAGCTTAGTAATTAGTAAAGACTAGTGAATTATAAGCAATTTATATAGAATACTATTGAATACATTTTGCAATTTATTAACTTTAAGTACTTTTAACTATTGACTTGAAATTATTATTGAGTTATTTGAATTTGCTTTATTTATTTAAAAGTTATAGTTCTTTTTAAGTAATGAGCATTTCCTAAGAAAATTTAATTCTAGAAGCAGTCCGTACAATTCCTTTATCATTTAGAAAGAAAACACTAGTAAAGTTAGTGAGTGAATGTATACTAAATTATCATGCTAATCTCATAATGAATCTTGCATTCTTTTTTTTGCTAGTTGATTTGATAAAAAATATACTACGACTACAATTTAGGCAATAGAATTTTTACATTTCAATATACTCGTTATTTGGTGTAATGTTTTTATTTCTCAGATAGCTCACACAATTTCCCAAAGAGTAAAAAGAGATGAATATGTAGTTTCTATTAGTTAGCTGTTGGCTTTAGAAACATTGCATGTATCGGGTAGGGAGTAACTGTTAATCAGAGACTCGACTGTCATCCCCTAGACACAACCACAGGAAAATGCTTGTCAATTGGTTAATTGGCTGCTTTATTTGTGAATTTGATTCTGGTTTTTCAAGTACTTGCTTCAGAAAGGCAGTTCACTCATCTTTTTAAATAAACAGTGCAGAGTGTAGGCATGATCAATTTGAACAAATAAGAACTGTGCTTTTGACATTTGAGCTTTTCTCACCCAACAACAGTAAACTTATGTTTGGTAGAGAGTTTTTTAACTTACTAGCCTGTGGCAATTCCATGTTAGTACAGGTTTTGGCTAAGATGCACGTGTTTTCAAATTCTTTTCCAAAGAGTTGCAGGTTAAATATTTTGGCTCTCACTTCAGAGCTGTCTCTTGCATCCTTTATGTAGCCTCTATTTACAGTATCTAGGTTACCCACTTAGGTGTTAGATGGAGAAGATACCCATTTTTCCTCTCTGTTAGATCTAGGAGAATATCAGCATTTTAGATTGCCAAAGCAAATAGTGATAGAGAGGAACTCTTGTCTATTAATTAGTACAAGAGACCTAGAATTGGTCACTCTGATGTTTTTCCGTGACTTGGAATAATTTTTGTGTGCATCTGGCCTGTCAAATCGCTTGTGTCTGAGATCACTGGTTTTCCTAAATCCCTTTACATGCATTGTTGACTTGTTAAATGAAAAGAACTTATTTATTTTCTGCATTTTTTAATATCTTCAAATATACTTCCTGGAGGGTGGCTGCTTCCAAAAACAGAATTGCAATTTTGATTGAAAGTGTTAAAGCTAAAAGTAAATGTGAAAACCTTTAAGACAGTTTCTAGTAGCAGGAAGGAGAGGATGGGAATATATGTGTAAGGAGGAAAAAAAGTTATTTTTAAACAGTTAAAAAAATAAAATAAGTAAAATCTTTTTTTTTTTTTTTTTTTTTTTTAATAAAACAGCTAACGCTCTGGCCAAAAAAGTATCAATAAGGCATGAGAGCTCACTTATTTTGACTTTAGGAAGGTGGTCAGTACTACTGTAAGGTCCCAACATTTGTTTGAGGTATTTGGTAACTCTTCTAAGATGAAGGGTCTCTGTGCAACTTGCTGCCAGCTATTGTATAAAAATAATGACAGCAGCTATCATTATTTGACAGTGCTAGAATAGAGCACTGGCGACTTGGGAGAAAACTAAAAATGTTATAGTGCCTGACAGTTTTTGGTTTTGAAATTTAGCATGTAAGATAAACTTAAGAAGAAGTAAGAGGTATTAGTGATTCTGACATTTTATAGTGACTACTTTCTATGGTTTCGAATGAATTTTCTTAGAGAACTTTAAACTTTTTTTTCTGGAATAAGGATCTCTTTGATAAGAAGATGGGCATTGTTGCCTGAGATCATTAGTGTACATATTGAGTCTGCTGACAATCTTCTGTGTCAGGGATGACAGTGTATGCCTTGATGGCTATTGGAAATACACAGTGTTAAGTGATTTTTAAAAATAGAATCTGGGAGTTAAGAATCTGAGACAGACATCTCTGACAGAACAATATAAAAATGCTCCATATTGTATTTCGGCCCATCAGATGAAACTTACTTTGTGATTCCTTCTATTTCTTGGTTAGCTCATTTCCTATTCTTGCGTAGTTGTTCAGTATTGGTTTCAGAGTGTTCTATACTGGCAGCTGACTATTTTGAAAATTGTTTAAAGTTCAAAATTTTTAAATTAATTTCATTTTTCTTATCTATTTTTTATAATGTTTATGTACAAATTTACTTTGCAAGTAGTTACTTAAATGGGTATGAAAATACATCATGATGCAAAATTTGTTTCTATTACTTTAAAGCTCCTAAGTGGATCAACTGTACAGTCAATGCTATTTATCAGTCTGATGACCAAGTGGCATGTATGGAATCGGTAGAAGTAGTAAGTCTAGTTTTACAAGGCTCTGACCAATAATCAGGTCAGGGAATCTAGTTTATTCTTTTCAGAGTACTTCACATTAATTTTTTTCTTAGCTAGTTTCCATTTTTGGAACCTAGTGAGGCAGAAGTATATTATGATTTCTATTTTTCATATGTGGAAATTGAGGCTTGAAGAAATCAATTTACCTCTTAGAGAACTTAGCAGAAAGATGAAGTTATCAGGATTGGGACATACAATTGTGACATTACCTTGTGGGTAAATTAGATAACTGCTATCTCTACAATGTCACCTTCTCAGGGTGTCTGCCGTGTCCAGTACTGGCCCATATTTTTGTGACGAAAACAATATTTCAGAAATAGAAGAGTTATTATGAGGGTGGAGTGATATCAGTTAATCTTTTGCACTTTTTGAAATAGAGCTTATATTATGGGACTCACCAGCTTTCTGAGTTGTCTTCTGTAGCTTAGTTTGGCAGTCACCCTTGGTTGGATTGCTATAGGACACACCCTAATGTAACACCAGATGGGCTTGATGTAAAATCTTGTTCTGTTTTAAGTCACAGTACTTAGGTTTGTGTATATACCCAATGTTCTTATTTATTAGGGAATTAAATAAAAATAGTTCTGATTTAATTTCTTTACAGCTATCAGAGATAAATGTCATAACTATGTACCAAAAGAGGAAAAAAAGGGAAAAAAAAGAAAGTAAAGGATGTATAGATTTGTTGGTAATTAACAGCAAAAGTGCTGTAATTTTTTCTTTGCACCTCATTCCACTCCTAACTCCCCATCCTACTTAGTATTGAGAATTAAAGTCTGTTTTCAAAAAACAAAACAACTTATGGCGGAAAGATTATCCTTATTGTCTCTATCTTTGTTCAAAATCTGTCTTTCCCACTAGAAGTACTTTTTAAAAAAAAGGTAATATCATTGAATATGTTCTATTGAGAGTCTTCCTGTAAGCCGCAATGAATTTTCGTCTCTGGGTTCTGTGCTCTTCTCTCCTAACTTTTGATATATTGATATATTTTGAATATTTACATATTTTATCACATTTGGAAATATCAATAGCAGGGTTCCAGTCCTAAAATGAGGTAGAATATGTTGTTTTTCTTCACTTTTTTTTCTTTTTATCTGTTTATGTTAAAAGTACTTATTGACCTGTTAGTATTTTCCTTTTGTGAATTAATTGAGACCCAATATATCTCTGTTTTGATATAGGTAAGGCACATTTAGGGACAGTTTCCTTTATTATAAATGTTATAATCACCACTGGAGCGAGAGAAGGAAGAGGGGCATCCTTTATTGAGTGCACTTAGTATATTAGATGCTTTACTTATTATTTCACTTGTCTCCACATCAATTCTGTGAGGTAGGCATGTAATTACTCTATTTTATAATACTTAAAACTGAGGCTCAGAAACAGTAGATTGTGAGTGGTTAAAAATACGGGCTTTGCAATTTTGCTGGCCTGGGTTAGAATTCCTATTTTGCTGTGTGACCTTGGCCATGTCACTTCACATCTTTGAGCTCCAGTTTCCTTATCTGTAGAATAGGGATAAGCAATACTTACCTCAATGGGCTGTTGTGAGATTTCAATAAGGCAATATGTGCAAAATACTCAGCACAACTTCTGGCACATGCTAAGACTCAATAAATAATCACTGCTGCTATTACTCAGAGCAGTCAAGTTACTTTTTTATGGACCTATGACTCATAAGAAAAAGGATTTGTTTTCAAATCCAAATCTATTTGAAATCTGGGTCTTTTGCTCTTTTCTGTTTATTGCACAGGTCCAGGGAAGAAAGATAGGGATTTCTGATAATTTTGGGTAAAAATTGAAGCAGGAACCCTCCATTATTTAAAGCATCTATGAAGATTTTGGTTAAGAAAGAAATAGAGTTTGTCGATATGTCAGAATTGGGGAGGGGGCTGGCGCTCGATGTTCCTGAGTATAGTTTTGTGGTTTTGATTATATGTAAAGCACATCACTGCATATTATTGGTGTTCCAGATATACCAGTCATTACAAATGACAAAAGAAAACAATTCTGGTGATAGAGTAACCTATTCCTACAGAGAATCAATTCTTAGAGAGTCCTTATCTAAAATCTAACCTCATTTGATGCTTCTGGTGGTACCATAAATTCTCACTTGGTGATACCTAATAAAATTGTTGGTTTAATTGTTGATTGTGCACTTTGGGGGTAGTAGTTTAGGTGTTTTAAATTTGAAGTAGGCCTTAATGCAATTATTAGTTATAAGCATTTGACATTTTGCTGTTCAATTCTAGTTGATCAATGCAATAAATATTTGTGGGATACCTCATATGTACCAGGTATTGTAAGGTGAATCCAAAGGTGAATAAATAGTATAGAGTCCTTTTCCTCCAGGAACTCATACTCTAGTGGGACAGACAGACATTAAGTAGGGCATTTTACTGTGGTAAACTTAGTGTCTTGATTATTATGGGGGATGAGAGGTGATGCTCGTTTGGAAAGATTTTTTAGAGGGAGAGACTGCTTGAGCCAAGACTTATTAAATGAATAGGACTTAGGAGAGAAGTGGAAGGCCTTTTCAGTAAATAATGTATCCACAATAAGAGGTGAGAAATAGCATGCAGTATTCTGGGAAATACAAGCAGATTGGTATTTCTAGACTGTAAAGTTGGAGTCTAGGAATTTGAGGCAAGGAATGATTTTGGAGAGTTAATCACAGCAGGTTAATGGAACATCTTGTCTGAGAGGAAACTTGGCTTTTATTTTCATGGAAGTCAATGGTTTTAACAAAGTAGGTGACTTCAGTCTTTTGACTGACATGGATCAATTTGACTACAATATGGGGAAAAAGATTGTGGATGGGGACCAGTCTATAGGCAGGTGCGTCTTTAACAGGCTGTTTCAATGATTGAGTGAGAAGTCATGCAAGCTAGTAGTAGTGGGATAAAAAAGAAGGAGAAGAATCTAGGTAATATTTAGCAGCTTAAAGTAGACAGTACTTGGGTAGTAGAATTAAGGAGAGAACAGAGTCAAGGATGACAGCCTCTAAATTACTGGATAGATGGTGGTAGGTTCTGTCAGTGGAGATAGCAAATACTGGAACAGGTTTCCTGGAAAAGATTTAGATTAGTTCAATTCTGGTTTGAAGCACCCATAGGGTTGGGGAGGGGGATAGCAATTAGGCACATGGATATAGACCAAAGTATGAATTTTCCTAATTAGAGAAAACTAATATTAGCCCATGTTTTGGTTGCTTTTCTGCCCATATTACTTTAACAGTAGTTTAATACCATATTTTGAAAACATTCATGTCTAAGTAATTCTCAGTATTTGATCAGTGGCCTTGTTTCCCCAATTGCCCCATTAAATCAAAATTCTATATTGAATTGTATGCGCATAGGCTTTAATAAACTCTTTGCTTAATGGAATCCTTTATGCTAGTCTCAGAAGTTGAATTAATTGATGTGATTGACTCACTGATTTTTAAACAAAAAGCTCTTCAACATTTTGTGGTATATCTAATATCATAACTTCTATGTTTTTTTAAAAAATCATAAGACTAATGTATGCCGTATACTCCAGTGCCTCTACTCTAATGCTCTGTCTTTGTTCTGCAACCTGTTTCTTTATAAATTAATATGCTCTTGAAAATATTGCATACTTGTTACAGGTTGTTAGCTAAATACTGGTCAGTCCTGCCACGTTAATAGATGAGGAATTTCATACTCCTCACCAGAGCCTTTTTGAAGACTTTGAGATAAATATGCAGATACAATATATATTATTTAAAAATGATTTTGTATATAATTTATTTTTAAAAAATATAATATCATACCCCTTGGGATGAGGTTACCTAGATGGGAAAGTATAGCATAGATAATATATTAGTTAACATACTTATTCTAAAATATTTATTATAGAATTCCATCTTAAAAATGTAAGCACTGACTACCCAAGACACCATAGAATTCCAAATGAATGTTAATGCTAGAAACACTTCTTCTGAGATTTCCTGTGTGTGGAGAGTCAGAACTCCCTAGAGAGATATTTTTCATCTTTCGATCATTGATCCAGCAAACATTTATTAAGCACTTACTGTGTATGATGCATTGCTGGTGCTGGGGCTCAAAAAAAAAGGCTTGGGGTGTTTTCTAGAGAAGGATGTTATCTTCAAGAGTCCAAATGAATTGATATTTTGTATGAGATCGTAATAATGCTTATTACATTTAGAAGTAAATGAGTGTGATGTGCTAACTGTGACTTTATTATAGATTAATGAGCTGCTTATCACCTTTTACCTCCAAGAGTTTTTCAAACGTGTATAAATTTGAGGATGTATAGTGAAACAGACAAAAGGGCAACCAGCCACTTAGATAGGTTCTCACAGGATAACATTTCCCCACAGAATTATTTATAATGCAGGATTTGGCACTCATCCTTGCAAGTTCTGAAACTAGATTTGTGGCACACTTAGAGTGGATCTGTATCTCAAGGTTGACTGACATTAAAGAAGTTTACGAAATTGATATTTAAAATCAGAATGACAGTTCATGTTTAGATATTGATTAAAACTAAAACACACACACACACACACACACACACGCATATCCAACCAACAAACATAGGAGCTAGATCACTCTAGTTGGCTTCACCAGATCATTTTGTTCTTGTGAACTGACCTATATGGGTAATCAGTAAAGGTCATTTACTGAGCAAGGAATCTGAATAAAGGGAGTTAGTTATATAATTCAAATGTTTAATGGCATTAGACTAAGAGAGCCTAATATATTCAGCATCACAATAGAGATAGCATTGCTATTTGGATAATTATGGTGGAAATCCTTTGTCCAGTTCTTTCTCCTTTGAATGGACATGGATTTAGATTCCCTATGTCGATGTTCAACCAAAATACTTCAGAGAGTCGTTTTTTTTCCCCCTTGGCTTCCTAGGCTAAACCCCCCATATTCAGTCTTTAACCTATATTAATACATACAATCAGGTTACGACCAGTTCTTTCTGGCCTGGGATCCATTCATTTCCTTTAATTTGATTTATATTTCTGCTTTAATTTGTAAAATGTTGATTTTATAGCCCAACTCGATGAAGACAATCTTGTAATGCCCATAAAGGATACTTCCTTCAGCTACTATTGCCATAAATTCAAACTTCCATTCACAGAAATCTCGATAGGTGATGTGGTCAGCAGTTTAAGAGTTCTTAATATCTATTTTAGATGAAGATGGAAAATAGCATTACCACCTGAGAAAGATCCTTAAGTTAGTTGTTGATATAGAGGCACTTTCCAGTTTATAGGTCAGAAGGAAAAAAAACGCCAAACCAGTCTCTTGAAATTATTGAAGTGATCTGACCGCAGTAAATTGAGATTTTATAGCAAACTGTTGTATTTCATGTTAGTTAGTGGGAAAGCTGTCTTAATTACTGAGTGTGAATTAAGTAACTTTTCAAAGCATATAGATTTATTTGGGGGCCATACATTGATTATAAAGAAATTAATCAGGTTTTCCAGATGTGAATCTTTGAGGAAAATGGTCATGCCTCTTCATCCCTAGCATAAACATTGTATGCATTGTAGGAGCCCTGTAAATATTTGTTGAATGAAGGAACTACTTAAGATTAGCATATTACATATGTCTATTTAAATAATATGCTTCTGATCTACTTGAAAAAAAATTTGGAAACTTGATTTCTTAGTTGTTGAAATAATCCAAAATCCTAATTTACTTGTGATTTTTGCTGTTTGGGAATGTGTTATTTTTATAATGTCTCACTCTGAAAAAGATTTTGTAATGTTCAAATTGGTCCCAAAAGCTGATCTCTAAGGTTCTAAACAGCTTTTATGTTTTCTGATTCTATACAACCATGTTCAGTGGAATCCACATTAATATTAATGTAGATATTTCCATGATACCACCATCATCATCTTCATTACTACTATTAATATCTTGATATAGCACATTTAAGGTTACAGATTTAATTCCATACACTTGTAATTTTAAAGCCAGTTCTCTATCACTTATTTAAACTGTTTTTATTAGCATATACAAGATGGAATGCTTCAATTAGCTTTTCTTATGCACTCCAGATATTTTGATGAGTGTATAATTAATCAGTGTGAAGTCACGTTCTAATGAATTAACATTCTGGGTGTCTACACTTTTGACGTTTTTGTCATTGCTCTCATTATCATTGAAGCTGTAGTTCTCCTTACACTTGTCTATGTCAGCTCTACCTACTTCTTACTAAGACATCAACATGCAGGGCTTGATCATATTTTGAAGTGGTAGGGTACTATGTTGCTCTGTTTTCAGTTGAATTAACAGTGAGAATTTCTGGTTGTGTTCTAAAGAGGCTTAATTTCTTCTACAAGTATATAAAACATTTTCTTTTATGGCCATTTTCATAAATGTCCTTGTTGTTTAAAAATATACATTTTAACAAGTAATATTTACATATGGAAATATCGGTCTTCTAATCAGACTTATGCCAATATGCTTATTATTCAGATGGTCTGAAGTAGATCACTTTGTTTTCAACACATCTGTTGCTTTTTAGACTGAAAAGTGGCATTTCTATAGTTTTTAGGGCTGAGGATGTATGTTTAATTCCTGATTGTAAAAGGTCTGTCTATTTCTGTTGGAAATGTTTGCTCAGATCACCCATATATCATCTAAAGCTTGAAAACTGAGCTATTCAATAATTTTTAGGTACTAAAAATAGGCGGTACCTAATCATTTCTGTGTACTGCTTTAAAATGACTTACACCTTAAAAACACTGACTTGAATGTAGTATTTGGAAATATAAAATGACTTCTATTACATTATTACATTTTTGAAAACTACTTGAAAGCAGCAATAGATTGTGACTAGACATAACTTAGAACTATAAAAGTAAGTATGAGATTTTTCTGTAAGTCTGCTGTTTGTAAGTTCTCAAAACATGAATTTACACACTGCCATCTGTCTGAATTATGACACATTAATGACCTAATGATAGTTTTAGGTTTAATTTTTTTGGAAATAAAAACAAACAAAAAGAAACACCCCCGTACTGCAACAAAACACAATTTAAAATAAATTATTTTTACATAAATAATCGCAGTAATGCTGTTTGCATAAATTTTGGGGGATACATTTGCATAGTTTTAGTTGGTCTTGCATTTTGAGTATAATACTTGTAACAAATTTGAAAAGATTTTTTTTTTCAGCCAGAGAAGCTATAGTTAACTAGACAATTGATTTCATAGAACTCTATGTATGTGATAATGCCATTTATGTTTTTAAAAGCATATGTGTACATGTGTATGCATGTGAATGTGTGAAAGCAAAGAATAAGAACAAGAAGGAAACGTCAAAACTTGATATAGTTTATTTTGGAATATAGGAGGGTAAACAGGTTATTTTATATTTTATTCTAAATAGTTCTACATTCTTTAAGTCTCTTACAAAAAATAAATTCATATGTTGTTTGTGTAATTTAAAGACAAGACAAATGAATTCAGTCAGCCATCCTCTAAAAGAAAGTGTAGAGCCAGAAAACTGATAGTGGCTCTGATTACATCCGTTTAACTTTGAAATTTCAGTGAAATTATAGACTCATAAAAATGATCAGCTGTCATCAATGATAAATACTGAAATCGGGCATTTTCATGTACAAATGCTATCTTCAGATTTATTGAATACTATCTTACTATAGATTTACTCAAAATATAAGGTATTTTCTTTTTCTTTCTTTCTTTCTTTTTTTTTTTGAGACAATGTCTTGCTCTGTCACCCAGGCTGGAGTGCAATGGCGTGATCTTGGCTCACTGCAACCCCTGCCTCCCAGGTGCAAGTGAATCTCGTGCCTCAGTCTCCTGAGTAACTGGGATTACAGGCGCCCATCACCATGTGCAGCTAATTTTTTAAATTTTTTTTAGTATAGACAGGGTTTCACCAAGTTGATCAGACTGGTCTCAAACTCTTGACCTCGGGCTATCCACCCGCCTCAGTCTCCCAAAGTGCTGGGATTACAGGTGTGAGCCACTGCGCCCAACTCTTTCTTTTCTTTTTTCTTTTTCTTTTTTTTGAAATGGAGCCTCTCTCCGTCGAGTACAGTGGCGCGATCTGGCTCACTGCAACCTCCGCCTCCCGGTTTCAAGTGATCCTCCTGCCTCAGCCTCCTGAGTATCCGGGATTACAGGCGCACCACCACGCCTGGCTAATTTTTTTTTTTTTTTTTTATGTATTTTTAGTAGAAATGGGGTTTCACCATGTTAGTCAGGCTGGTCTCGTACTCCTGAGCTTGTGAGCCACTGCGCCCGGCATACTTTACTTTTCTTTTCGTTTCGTTTTGTTTCTCTTATCTTCTCTTTTCTTCTCTCTTTCTCTTTTCTTTCTCTTTCTCCTTTCCTTTCCTTTTTTCCTTTTTCTTTCCTTTTCCTTTCCTGAGATGGGGTTTCATTCTGTTGTTCAGGCTGGAGTGCAGTGTCACGATTATAGCTCAGTGCAGCCTGGAACTCCTGGGTTCAAGCAATCTTCTCAAGTATCTGGGGCTACAGGTGCATGCCACCATGCCCAGCTAATTTTTAACACTTTTTTTTAGAGTCAGGGTTTCACTCTCTCATTGTGTTGTCCAGGCTGGTCTTGAACTCTTGGCCTCAAGTGATCCTCCAGCCTCAGCCTCCTGAGTAGCTGAGTTTACAGGTGTGAGCCACCACACTTGGCTAGGTTGTTTCCAGTGGACTTTCCAAATGTTACATACTCTGAATTGTTTTATGAGTAATATTCATTCCTAGCATGAAATGTCATACACTAAATAATGTACATATAAATATTAAAATGACATATCAGCATTAAGGAAACATTGTGGCATCTGACGGCAAAAGAAATCTGAGTAGAATGAGTTAAAACATAGAATTTCAATTCTATCTTGTATGTAACAAACAAGTTTACTTTTAAAAAAGAGCCTTAGTCTGTTTTTCTTATTCATCAATTTAAAATTCCATTGAATGTTGCTGATTTTTTACATTAAAACTATTAAAGAGAAACTATTTTTAGCAAGACAACTCTGGTATGTTGCTAATGGAGGTAGAACCTGTGAAGATAACTTAAGGCCTATAAAAGAGAGAGCAGAGCTGTGAAGTATAGAGAGCATAGAAGAAAGCTGGAGCCAAAAGAAAGAAAATAAACATAACAGATTCAAAAGTGGAGGACAAGCCACAGACTCCACTTGAGTTACTAGATCTCCTGGAGAGAGCAATAGAGTAAATGAAAATTAGCATCTTTTCCTCCCCTATTTCTTTCTTCACAAAGAAATAAATAAAGATAAATCAGAATTTATAAGTGAATCAAGGAAGCTGCCTGCTTAAGCGATGAGGAATGTGGCAATAAGATTAGAATGGTTTCTGGTAGAAGCTAAATGAATAAGCATTTAGATTCAGTAGAAAGAAGCATACTTCTTCAGATATTTGAAAGCCAGGGAATTGGAGATGGGGGTAGATTGGTTAAAAGAACTGTGTCCTAAGGGATTGATTCTAGAACAATTAGCCAATTAAAGCAGGATAAAAGTTAGTGGTGCCTGGTTATTAAGTTATATTAGTTATAAACCAGTGCTATTACCAGTGGCCATCTTGGATTAATCTATTGCTTTTATCTTTTGCAAAAATGACTGTGTACTATACTGTGTGTGTGAGAGATACCCTAACTGGTCATATTCCTGAATTATCATGGATGCTGTAAACTTTGATCTTGCCCCTCAGTTGTCTTTTTACTTTAGTGGGAAAGGAGATTGGTAGGGGGTTAGGGAGACTGCAAGGCTGCCAGAAAGAACTTTCTCTGCCTTTTTTTCCCCCTCTTGGGAGGTGGCAATGAAGAAGGAACTTGATATTGAGCAGATGAGATGGGGTTTTGCATCCAGTTTTTGTCCTCTGATCTCTGGTTTTTCCATTTTCCTCTTGAAGTGTCTAAGACACAGGCACTGAGGGTTCCAGAAGACTTTCTTGAGATCATACTCTGTTAGAGATTTAGAAGGCTCAGGTTGGCTTTTACCCATTGAGACATTTTTAAAAAATTAATCTGTTTTAATACTGTAGTAAAAATTTATCAGATGTGAGATAAACTTTACATGTGTATCATTGTTGAAGAAAAGGTTTACTAAGCCCATAAATAATAATAACAATAATAAAAAGATCAGGGTATATATTTAACTTGCTTAAAAAAAAACAAATTTTAAGTCTATTAAGAATACCATTTTATTTGTAAGGTACTTTTTTCAAAATGCTTTGACATCTAGCATAGTATGTGCTGATCAAAACTTGAGCTTAACATTTATGCAACCAGTGTCAGAGGAATCTACTCTTTTTGATAGCACTTAGCATTTTATTACTGGAAAATAGTAAACGTTTATTTATTTATTTATTTATTTTGAGACGGAGTCTGTCTTTGTCACCCAGGCTGGAGTGCGGTGGCACGATCTTGGCTCCACTGCAACATCTGCCTCCCGAGTAGCTGAGATGACAGGCACCTGCCACCATACCCAGCAAATTTTTGTGTTTTTAGTGAAGACTGGGTTTTACCATGTTGGTCAGGCTAGTCTTGAACTTCTGACCTCAAGTAATCTGCCTACCTCAGCCTCCCAAAGTGCTGGGATCACAGGCGTGAGCCACCGCGCCTGGTCAATAAACATGTTTTTAAAAATTACAGAATTGAGCAAGTTTTCCTGTTTCTCTCCCTCTGTGGTATATAAAGAAGTGGAACCTAATATATGTCAAATATGTGGCCCCTAGACAGATATTTCATCTCTTGGAATCTCAGTTTTATTTGTAAAAAGGGGGTATTGCTCTCTGTCAGAGGAGTGGTAAGCATTAGAGACAATATATTTAAAGCTTCCGGAACAGTGACTGACTCATGGTAAATTAGCCAGAATGATAGCTCCTATTTTATTGTTAGATAAAAGAGTATGAGAAAAAAGTTGAATTACATAATAACTAAGAGACAGATCCCACAAACATGTATCAAATAGTCTTCTAGGAAGGACATGCTTTTAGTCTGCTTTTAATCAACAATAATTTTAAAAATTAGTCCAAACCATTGCATGGAACACAATATATCTGGATTGCTTCCTGAATATTTCTGCTTTTCATCTGTTTGAGTGCTGTCAGGTAGACAGACTCAGAGTTTTTGTTTGAAAAGAAATGTGTATGCAATATGAGACTATTAATTCTGTTGTATTCAAATCAATTACTGAAGAAATAAAAGTAAAATTACCTAATTAAAGTGAATCACACATAAACCTACTCTGTGAGGGGTATAATTGAAATGGTAATTAAGTGGTAGTAATGCATTTCATTTGAGGATGGCAATTCAGAAGATGTGTTTGCTGGCAGGTCTTGGCTGCATGGTGTACCTCCCTAGGTGACCTTGTCCAGAGTCAGTTTTTAGGATGGACTTATTTACTTGTATACTAGATGTGTTGGCGAATGAACTCCTAGTATAGCTCTGAAATTTTATGAATTTCCATACTTATGTTGCTATATGTTATATTAAATTCATGTCTCTATTGCATATCTGGAATTCTCAGAACCACATATACATACCCCAGCAGTGTTTTTTCTTTCCTCTTCTCTTGTGTAGAATCAAGGATAAAACAGAATATTCAGTTTAAAAGGATTTCACATTAGAGTATACATAAACAGACATTTTCGTGAGTGAAGTTTCACCTTTTTGGGGTCAGAGTTACTATTGTCATAGGCACAGGACAGTCGATCCCTAATTCCATATGATATATATATTTTTTTATTCCAAGAGTCCCTTCTCTAAAAGTTTGGATGCCTTTATCACTTCCTATCCTTTTTATCATTACTTAATTTCTTGAGTACATCTTATCTCCTCTGTGTAACTGGAAACTCCTTGAGGGCAGGGAAAATGCCTTTGTAATCTCTGCAGCCTGAGGGTAGCAGACAGAATATGACTTTTAGCACCTAACCAACTGGGATAGTATCTTGCCTGTGCTGTGTTTTAGTTTCCATGACCTCATTTGCAAAATAGGGAGAGTTAGTGCTTGTCTCTTGGAGTTGTTATGAGGGTTAATAAACTTAGTAAAGCTTTTATCACAGGGCCTCATACATTTTAAGAAATAATTTAAGAAATATTCATTTATCTTTTCCACAGAAGCTAACACAGTGCCTTGTACATAGTAGTCTCTCAATTAAGAAGATTGGCTGTTTATTTTAAAATATATTATGAGTTAATATCCCTATGTGTTGGTTATCTGATTGACTGAATGCATTAGAGACATCTCTCAGTTATTCCAGGCGTTATTATTCAGATTAACCCCATAGGTTACTTTAGTTATGTTATCTGTGTTGAGGATACCAGAGACCAAATCACTCAGCTAGTCTTACCCAGAATGCAGTTTTAAAATAAATGTACTAACGCTGGCTCTAGCATAGACAACTTTTAACTCTCTTCTCAACACTCATTCAAGCAAAGTACTACATTGGACTAAAAGCTTCTCGAGTACATGGCTTCAAAATCTTCACATGGCTTCAAAATATACATCTTTTCAGTGTCACTCTAGATTTAGAGATAGATTTTATAAAACACTTTAAGGTATACCTAGAGAATCTTGAAATGTATATACAAACAGGTCAGAGGTATTATTGGAAAATCTGAAAGATACAATTTAAAAGTTATTGTTACTATTATTATTTTGAGTCATGAATATTTCTAATCTTCATGATCCAAATCTTTCAAGTCATAAATCACTCATTTAGTAGATATACATGAAAATGGCATGTAATTCTAATGTTGTTTTCAATAAACTTTTATCCAGTAGCTAAATCCCAAAGATCATTTAGAATCCTGTGAATCAAATGGCTCTTCCTTAAAACTGTTAAGACAGTTCTGTTTATGCCAGATTGTGAGCCAGACCTCCATTTTCTTAGAGCAGTTGTGATAATCATCACATTTGTCTGTGATTATTGTAAGAGTACCTGGGTTCGTATACACAGTGTTTACAAAAGACATTTCCCCCAGTTTTATCCCAACATTTACATTCCCCCTCAGTTTAATTCTTACTAGAAATATTTGCTTAAATATGTCCAAGCAATTTGTTACATGAGCAATCATTATCTAGTTTTGCAAGCATTTGTTTGTGATCATTCCTATAGCTGCAAGAAATAAGCCAGTATATTTAATAACTTGAAGAATACCATGTATTCTCTTTGTTTACATTGTAACAGATCATCTTCTTAAGAAGTAGTCTTTTATTGTCTTTCACTGTTTTTTTTTTTCCCCTTTAACATTACAACAAAACTTTGTGTTATTTGGAAGCTCATGAAATATAATTTGCTTGGCATACGCTTCTGTGAATTAAGACCATAATATCTAACTGGCATATATACGAAAGCAGTGTACTTAATCCGAACTGAACTGAAAATTCAAGCTTGTATCTATATATTTTTAGTAGCAATTTAATGATAATCAAGTCATATACATTTATGTGCCAAAAAGAACTGTTTGTGGTAATCAATCTGTAATTTTCTGTTTGACGTTCTTTTCCTTTGAATTATTGTAAAACACTTTCAGCTACTAGTAAGATTATTTTAAATCACAATTAAAATTGATTTTTCCCTACTTGGGTGGGTCTTAAGGATGGTGGGGAACTTCAGTGCTTCCCCACTGCTTCCTTTTCAAGTGTGAAGTTTATGAATATTTTGGATCTTACTGTGTTCTCAGGATCACATCTCTAGGTAGGCACAGCTTTGGTGATTAATGTCTATTAATTGTGTTTATCAGTTTATAACAAAGCATTTATTGCTCTAAAATGCTCTCATGCTTTGGTATTTTGACTTCTTTCCTGCCTGTCAGAGACCCTAGCTTAGTGATTAGTATTTGTTTCTGAGTTTCTGTTTTTACCACATGTTTTTATTTTCTAGATTATTGACTATTGAGGTAAAGGAAATGATCCAGTTAGAGGATATCAGAAAACTAGAAACTTTTGATAGAACAGTAAGATCTAGTGTCCCTATCTAAAGAGAAGAAATAGAGAAGGTGTGGCTTCATTAGAAGTCTCAATAGAAGCTATTGATTATAATCAATAGCTGCCAATTATTCAGTGATCAGAAAACATCTGGTACTCACCTTCATCTGTTTGCAGCCCGTATATCTCTATGTACAGGTCCTCTTCTCTCTCTCAGTTTATTTATTTAGATACTATAGATGCTTTGATGACTTTCAACTCTGCATCTAGCACTGTTTCTTTCCTCAAAGGAAATCCCACATCCAGTCTATCAGAAATCCTTGGCTCCGCTTCTGAAATACATCCTGAATTTAAACAATTCTCACCAGGCCCGCTACTGTAACTTTAGTCTATCATCATTTCCTAGTACCTTAAGCCTAAAATGTTGCAACAGTTTACCAGTCTTCCTGCCTCCATTCTTGCTTCTCTATAGTTTGTTTTCCACACAATAGACAGAGCCTGACTTTCTAAAACCCAAATCAGATTATAACAATTCATTGCTTTAAACACAAAAGCTTTCCATTGAAACTAGAATACAACTGAAATTCCTTTCCAAAGTCTGTAAGTTCCTAAAGGCTGTGGCCCTGCCTCTATCTCTGACTTCCTCTTCTCTATTCTTTCCCTGTTCACTGAACTTTTAATACTTCTTCCCTTTTTCTTTTCCCGGACAGGCAAGTTCATTCCCGCCTAAGGACCTTTGTACTTGCTGTTTCTTTGGTTTGGGACACGTTTTCTTCCTGGTTTTGCATGAAAGCTGCCTTCTTTTCTTATTTCCATTTAACTGTCGCCTCCTTGGCAAGGCTTTGCCTGAGCATCCTAGATAAATAAGCCCCTCTCCAGGCGTTCTGTGACATTATCCTGTTTTATTTTCTTTATTATACTTAATAGTATCTGAATTTATTTAATTTATGTATTTATCTCTTCTCCCAACACACACTTAAGGAATATTTGGCTTGTTCATTCATGTAATAGGGCCAGGAATGTAGTAGACAATAAATGTGGACTCACAAATGAACTGATTTCTTGTTCTTTCCCTTCCATAAATAGAATTCTCTGTGTGTGTCTGTAAAGCCAATAAAGTATTTTACACTGTAGCATTCATTCTAAACCCTCTATTTTAGAAATCTGTACATTGAGGTGAAAGTCACATGGGGAGAGAGTAGTACAACAACATTTAAAAAACCTTATCTTGGCCGGGTACCGTGACTCACGACTGTTATCCCAGCACTTTGGTAGGCTGAGACGGGTAGATCACCTGAGGTCAGAAGTTTGAGACCAGCCTGACCAAAATGGTGAAACCCTGTCTCTACTAAAAATACAGAAAAAAAAAAAAAAAATTAGTGGGGTGTGGTGGCCTGTGCCTGTAATCCCAGCTACTCTGGAGGCTGAGGCAGAATAGTTTGAACTTGGGAGGCGGAAGTTGCAGTGAGCTGAGATCACACCACTGCACTCCATTCTGGGTGACAGAGCGAGACTCTGTCTCAACAGCAACAACAACAACAACAACAACAAAACCTTATCTTCTGGCTCTTGGCTTGGTGTTCTTTGCTTTACATGATACACTCTTATGTTTTGGGGTGAGGCCCTGTAGAAGTAGTTAAGAATACTGACTTTCATATTACACAGACCTGCTTTGGAGTCCTGGTTGTGCACCCTACTTTTGGGTTAAGCCATAAGGGATTACTGATACTCCATTGTTTTTCAACCTAATAGCTATGTGACCTTAGGAATCTTCCTTAGATTTCCTAAATTTAGTTCCTTCAGCTGTAAAATTGTATAATAATAATACTTGCCTTAAGGTTTGATGAAATAAATGCAACAATTGCATAGAGCACTTAGCTCATTTTTTGGCACATTTGCTGTTGTCATTTATAGACTGCAAATATTTGCATATAGCTTTTTAGTATGTATTAGATAAGGCTTCTAGGGTTTGAAAATTAATGAATACCAACCCCATTCTAAAGTTACCACTAGCATTCTAGGAAATACTTTTTTTTTGCCTTGTTTTAAGATTTAGAATATCTTTTTTTATTAAACAGACAAAACAAGTTTGCATCCTCACTTTTCACCATCTCACAAATTTATTGTGGTATTTCACAAATCTATTTTATTTTATAATGGTAACTTTATTTAGCTTTTTCTATTTGCTTTTATATTATACTTAATAGTATTTTAATTATTATGGTTGATCATCATGGTAATTTAATAGCCTCTTAGGAAGGGGAATGCTTTATAAAAACAATCAAATCTCATTTCTTTAGTTCCTAGGATATTTTGGAAATACATGTATTCTTAAGTTAGTTAATTGAGTGGAAAAATTGCACGTTATAATTCTTTTTTTTTTTTTGAGACGGAGTCTCGCTCTGTCGCCCAGGCTGGAGTGCAGTGGCCGGATCTCAGCTCACTGCAAGCTCCGCCTCCCGGGTTCACGCCATTCTCCGGCCTCAGCCTCCCGAGTAGCTGGGACTACAGGCGCCCGCCACCTCGCCCGGCTAGTTTTTTGTATTTTTTAGTAGAGACGGGGTTTCACCGTGTTAGCCAGGATGGTCTCGATCTCCTGACCTCGTGATCCACCCGTCTCGGCCTCCCAAAGTGCTGGGATTACAGGCTTGAGCCACCGCGCCCGGCCGTTATAATTCTTTAGAAAAGAATGTTGACATATCTAACCAAAAACTTTGATGATAGATTAGGACCTAAAGAGAAAATGCAAACAAGTGTGTTATTGATTTCAAATTACTTTTATTTGGGTTGGATTAGCTATCTTTATGCTAGGACTATTTGTGTGTAATATAGCTCAAATAAGGTGTTCAGAATGGAATTAACTATCTGGAAGGAAGTGGTGTTATTTACACTACTACAGCTGGAAAATATGACAATTACAAACTTAATTGATCAATACTGTTTCACATCATTATTCAATGATTAAGGACTGCTAGGCGAAACTGACATAATGGGGTTATCTTTTTGGAAAATAGTATCTTAGTTGTATTGGTATTCCACTGGATATTTAGTAAAAATGCTATTTACTGAGAACATCCTTAGGATTTAGAAAGAGAACTATGTAATTTTATAGTTACAGAGATTCTGGTGCTGATTTGGGAAGAGGTTTGAAATTAGGATGTAAAGTCAGAATAGCATGACCTCAACTAATGTACTGTTTGCCCTTGACCCCTTCTCCACAACCTGCCACTAATGAAAGGTCTTTGATAAGTGTAACTGCCTTATACCCATTTTATTTACAGTTTTCAAAGCTAATGAATAATAAGAAAAGTCCACCAGGACCTGATTGTTTACCTCTCTAATAGCGATTTACAAATGGTGTATGCTGTGGCTGTTACAAACCATGTCCTATAATAGCATTTGATGTAAGTAGCTGCTCACCATTCTGTATTGTGGTTGGAGCTGGAGAAGTAGAAAATTGGTCATTTCCCGGCAGATAGCAGTAAGTTTCAATTCAGTCAGAATGCTGTATGGGCTGTGATAGGTTTATAATTATTACCCAAAGATTGATGGTTTTTTGGTGAGTGTAAATTTGTGCAGCAGTAATCCATTAAGAAATCAATAATCATTCCATTCTGATGTGTAGTTCTTATTCACTGTTATAAATGTGTACCATGAGCTGAAACCAATGTGTTTGCTTTGTTTTTTGAAATTGTAGTTGACAGTATTGGAAATAAGGAAACTATTATAATATTTTTTTCTTCAGTCAAATTTTTCTTTGTGTTCCCTTGTACCATATGCCATACCTATTGCAAGTCTGCATATTTTCTTTTAAAAGTTTTATTTAGAACTATTTCTGATGTTTCTATCTCCTTTTTACCATCATTTACTTTGTTGTTTAATAATTACAAATTATTTATAAGCTTAAAGTAAAGTACCTCAGTGTTTCTTTCTCTAGTCTCAAGGTGATTTATTACCAACTCTATAGGGTCAGGAAAGTAGGAAATTCTTCCCTTGTAAATACAATTTTAACCTTAAAACTATAATCTCATAAAAAAACAAATCTAATGTTTATTTATTATTGATACCTGCTAGAATGCCCTTGTGGGAAGTTAGGATTAAGGCAGCATTGACCCTCCTCTCAAAGGAGCTTAGATTTTAGAGAAAGAAAGGCAGAAATCAACACACATAACATAAGAATGTGAAGAAATGGGAAAAGTGGTAGGGGAAATGTCAACCCTGAAACCATCCATTACGTAAGTTCCGAACTGGAACTTTGGTGTTATGGCATGATAGTGCTAGGGATGATGGGGTGTGGGTGGTAAACTTCATGCCACAGGGGATGTGGCCAGCATTACAAAATTCTGACATAGTGTGGGGCTAAAGAGCAGTCTAAATAGAGATTCTAGATAAAAATGATATAGGAACATAGTATAAAGTTAAAACAGTAGAGAAAGATGTAAAATGAAAAAAGCTCCACCACTCAAGTAACCTTAGTCCTCAGTTTCCTGTGCTACCAATCCCTTAATTATTTTTCCATAATTTTTTAGTATATACTAGCACAATTATGTGTCTACATATTTTGTTTCCTTTCCTATTAGTAATACAAATAGGGTTGCATGGTGCATACTTGCCCGATGACTCAATTTTTAATTTAGGATATTTTTTAATACCAACATTGTTCTTGGGTGCATCTAATACCTTTATACACTGATGATACTTAGTGATTTAATTTACTCCTCATTCACTGTTGGACATTTAGGTTGTTTCTACATTTTTGTTATTATGTAGACATCGTTTCAGTGATATTCTTGTTCATTCATTTACCTTCCTTACATCCTTAGGATAACTTAACTGTATATTTGTTATGTCAAGAAGTCTTTGCAATGAATATTTTAATAGATAAAGTGTGGCCAAATTGCTCTTTGGAAAGTATAACAATTTACACTGCAACTAGTAATATGTGAGCGTCTGTTTTCTTACCTTGACAACAATGCATTTTATCCATTTTAGTTAATCTGAATGGGGGAAAATGGTATCTAGGTGTATTTGACATTTCTTTTTTGTTTTTTTGTTTTGTTTTGTTTTGTTTTGTTTGTTTTTTTTTGTTTTAGAGACGGAGTCTGGCTCTGTCACCCAGGCTGGAGTGCAGTGGCCGGATCTCAGCTCACTGCAAGCTCCGCCTCCTGGGTTTACGCCATTCTCCTGCCTCAGCCTCCTGAGTAGCTGGGACTACAGGCGCCCGCCACCTCGCCCGGCTAGTTTTTGGTATTCTTTAGTAGAGACGATGTTTCACCATGTTAGCCAGGATGGTCTCGATCTCCTGACCTTGTGATCCGCCCGTCTCGGCCTCCCAAAGTGCTGGGATTACAGGCTTGAGCCACCGCGCCCGGCTGACATTTCTTAATTATGGTTTTTTAAACATAATTTCAAATGTTTGTTGGTTGGAAATTCTGTATTTAATTTTTGTTCCTGAAGAATATTGCTGCTTCAGTGTCTGGGAGAAATTATAATTAAAAACTCTATTAGGAACTAGGAGAAAGGGAGAAAAAAGATTTTATTCGTGATTCATGGTTTGAGGCGTATTTATTAAAAGGTAATGGGAGGGAATGGATGATTTGATGTTAAGTAGAAATTTTCAAATGTTATACACTCTAGAACAGAAGATGTGGCTTTTATTTCTGTATCTGCTCTAATTTCACTAGTTATCTTGGTAAATCACATAAGAAACCCTTCCAAAGTATTTAGCATAACAGTTCAATGAAGTTCAGGGGTTAATGAAATCTGAATTGTTATATCAAGAAATCTTGCCATCCATATAGCCATTCTATTAGGGGAAAAGAGTATGTATCTAATAAGAAGTAGCAAACAAAGAATACAGAAAGAAAAATAAGTCTTTACTTAAAAATTATACAATTAATTACATTTAAGTTGCTAGGTGAGGTATAAGGGAATAGATACCTCATGCAGGATGTAAGGGATAAGGACTTGATTTCTTTTTCTTTCCTGTTTCAAGACTGGTAGAGAACTCTGAGTCTGTCAATTGATTAGCAAGTTGAATTCCCTGGAAACACATAGGCACAGTCTACTCTTGAGAAAAGTTGAAACGTGGTACTTTTTTTTTGTATACTTGTTCAGAAAACTACCAGGTTTAGACTCACCCTATACACATGGGAAACTGAAATACCCTTGAGAGCAGAGAAAGTTCATTGCATGACATATACACTTGTACATGAAAAATTATGCATCCAAGTGTGTCGTGTAGTTTTGTAGCTTCCAGTCTGTCCCAGGAACTG
Source organism: Papio anubis (assembly GCF_008728515.1). NCBI lineage: Eukaryota > Metazoa > Chordata > Mammalia > Primates > Cercopithecidae > Papio > Papio anubis. The sequence goes on along the minus strand of NC_044985.1, from coordinate 96,906,144 downwards.
GATGGTTTGCAGACTGTTAGAGAGTATGCTGAAGGTTACCTAGGACCTGGGTTTGTTCTTTGACCTAGAGAGAATCCCTAGGCAGAAGGCTTGTACCTGTATCCCTTTCCTCCTTCTGCACAATGGCAGTTTCAGTACAGAGCTGATTGATCTCCTTTGCTTTTTGCCTGTTAAATCACATTTTAAAATATCAGGCTTCCAAGTTCTTTTCTGTGGCTGTGTGTGCGTGTGTGTGTACGTGTGTGTGTGCACACGTGGACATGCACCCATGCCATTCATCTCACTGAAAATGATCCTTGAATCAGTTACTTGGAAGTGACCCCAAAGGTCATTTAGAACAACTTCCTAAACAAAGCAAGAATATCCTTGACAGCATGCATGACAGGTGGTCTCTGGGATTTTGCTTGACCGCTTCAAGTGCTAGAGGAAAGGAAGTTTACTGTTCCATTGCTGATCAGCTCTAAGTCTTAGAAAGTTCTTCCTTATATTGAGCCCTCATCTGCCTGTCTGAAATGTCACTGCTTTTTTTTTTTTTTTTTTTTTAACTAAGACTCAAGCTAAGTATCTCATGAGTTTTAGATGCTTTGTTATGTATTAGCGCTTGTAGAGTAGGTTTTCATGTAGGTTTTTAGAGTGTTTTGCATTGGCCCTTGTATTTAGAATACTATCATCATTTCTTCTGAGGAATGATGCCCTCGGTGTAGTGCTTAACGTATATATTATGTCTTTTTCCACCTTTGCACAAACGGCTGCAAGGAAACCATGTAAGTGTGGTAAATAACAAAACAAAACGAAACCCTGAATTTATTTTCAATAACTTGTATCTTATTAATGTTACTTTTAAGCACTTTACTCTTAACTTTTAAGTCTTTTATTCGACAATTCAAATAACTTATGGTTAAAATAAAATTTTGTACAAAAACTATGCATATTTTGGAAACAGAAATCCATTGCTTGTGTTTGCATTTAAATACACAATTTTGACTTTGTGCATAGAATTTTGAGCAGTTACTATAAAACCTGATGCTTTGAGACTTAAAAATAGGACATAAAGTGAAGAAGGCTATAGGGAGATGTTACAAAACCCACATAAAGAAAGTATGATCATCTTTCAGGATTTTACTTTGTTTAGTTGTGGAAATTCACCACGGTTTCCCAGCTGACATTTCTTAAGAAAGATTCCTAGGTGAAAAAGATAATATGGAGTCTACTGAAAGTGGTTGTAGGCATCCACATTTGTTCCTCTAAGGACATTAGCAACATCTGAATTAGCTTATGACTTCTTATTTCTCCCTTGCCTGAGTGGCAGTTTTACTGTGCCTTTATTGGATTTACTGTTGTAATTAGATATGGAATTGTGCCGGGAAGCATATATTTTAGTATGTGCACCTTAGCAATCTAAATCGTTAGGATGGTGACTCACTCACATTTAACAGGGAAATTAGCTGGCTTCGTCTTTGTGTGAACATCTGGGGAGGAGTTGACCCTAGCTGCAGAAATATCACCAGTGTTCCAGGTCACCTGTGGCAAAATGTAGCCATGTGAAGGGTTGCAGTTTCTTTTGATTATCCAGGCTAGATTTTGTCATTCACCTCTTTGCTTTAGTTTGGAGAATTATCTAAGTAGGAGAATCACTGGCTGACGAATGATTGGATATAAATTTAAGAGCTATGTTAGCCCATTTAATTACGTCGCTGCAGATTTGGTAAGAGTGTTTCAGCAAGGTCACATAGTACTTTTGTGGTCTGCCATCATGGCAAGAGACATTATGAATTTCTTAGGAAAGAATAATCCTTAAAACCAATTTATTTTAAAAATAGTTATGTCATAGGGCCTTTTTCTCAAACTTGCTTGATCATAAGAATCATCTTAGATACTTGAGAAACATAAACAGTCCCAGACCTCAACTCAAGTATACTGAATCAAAGTGTTCAAGGGAGGAGGAGCCTGTGACTCTAATTCTGATAATCAGGCAAGTTTAGGAAATACTGTCAAATAGTATATATGCAGGGACTTAGGAAAGAAGATAGTGGTTGTGCAATGATAATATAAGGAGCTAATTCCAAGGAGCTATGATATTATAGCATTTTACCATCATTTTACCATCAATCACTAAAATATTCCCTACTTTTCAGAAGATGATAGAAGAATGTGACTGAACTGTATCTTTAGGGTTGGGTGGTAGGCAGAGAGAGTTGTAGCTCTTTTCAAGAAAAAACTAAAAATATAAACATATATGCATAATTTTATTGTGGTTTGCCCTCTCTCTCTCTCTCTCTGTCTGTCTCTCTGTCTGTCTTTTCTTTTCCTCTACCTGCCTTTGATAATTTTCCCTTTACTTGGCTTTCTAGGTCTTTTTGATTGGAATGTTTTATAAAATCATGTGAATACTTTTACACTGTATTTTATTACACTCTCTTTTATGTCTGTACTTCTCTCTCAGTTGTATTCCTTCAGCCTGTTTACACAAAATAGACACATGTTCCTGTTTCAGCCAGGGAGTTTGTGCATCTGTTGACACTTCAGAAATAATCAGTTTAGATTTCAACAGCTGATTAGTGTGCTGTTCTAACCAAACTGAGAAGGAACTCTTAAGAATGGAAACAGATATTATTCTATTTAGTTTTTTGTACAAATACATAATAATGGCCATTTTAAACCAATGCTATAGTTATAAAAGGCCTTTGCTAAAGTTCTGTGTTTCTTTATTATACCTCAAAGAGGCTATCAAATGTTTAGTGACCAGTATTCCAGAAGTTGTAATATTCCAGGAGTAATCACAAACATTTCATAATGGTCCTTGTATTTATAGCAACTCTATGAATGTTAGAAAGAGTATTGGTAGAATTCCAGGAATATCCTCATGATCTGCTAACAGTTTCAGAACTCCAGCTTCCACATTGAATTACTACTGAATGTAAGAAATATAGCTAATGGTATCAGTGTAGCACCCAAGTACTGATTTGCCTAAGATAGGAAGCCATATCTCCATGAGTTGGAGCCAGAAGGAAAGAAGAGCTGCACATTTTAAATGCGCTTGTACAAATACTTACCTGATTGACCTTATATTTCTCCAACAGTCTGAAGAAATAGATCAGAAATAGTATCAGAGAATATAATAGAATCAGTAGAAATATTATATAATAGAAATGGAATCAGAAAGCATAAAACTAGTTTCTAAAAAAGATCCTATAGGATAACTGTTATGCATCTGAATCAGTCAGCAAGTATCTATTTAGTACTTTCTGAAAAATATTGTACATAGGACAGAGAAGAAGAATGCATTTTTTTTCTTCAAAAGAATGAGATTTCACAGTTACATCATACATAAATTAAAAAATTAAATAGCAGTTTAATATTTTAGATGTGAGTTTGAGACATTCAGGCAAACATAGTAAAATTATTTTCATATAATTAAAGTATAGCAGCCCGGGCAACATGGCAAAACCCTGACTCCACAAAAAATACAAAAAATTAGCTGGGTGTTGTGGTATGCACCCGTAGTCCCAGCTGCTTGAGGGGCTGAGGTGAGAGGATTGCTTGAGCCTAGGAGGTCGAGGCTGCAGAGAGCCAAGATCCTGCCACTGCACTCCAGCCTGGGTGACTACATGAGACTGTCTTAAAAATAAATAAATATATAAAGTGCAGGATAAAGTGATTTCTTAGGAAGAATTGTAGGTCATCTGCCTTGCAGTTAGATTTATAGAATTAATCATTGTCTTTCAGTAGTTTTGTCACCTACTTCTGTTATAAAAATTTGTTTGCCATTCTTTTTTCTGATAACCTGAATGACTCCCCTTACCTAAAGAATGCAGTCTAATAAGCTCTTTAGTATTTTGTACTACAGCCTTTATTAAACAGCCCAATCTATCTTTTTGTCTTCGTCTCCTGAAATTCCTTTTCACATGTACTGTGCTTCAGCCACAGATACTTGCCATGTCTTGAACATAACATATTCTTTCAGATTGCCTTTTCTTTGCATGAACCCGTCAGCCACAGATACTTGCCATGTCTTCAGCATAACATATTCTTTCAAATTCCCTTTTCTTTGCATGAACCGTGGATGTCTGTACTTTTTCTCAACCAGGCAAACTCTCAATCCTTTTCAAAGGTGCAGTATAACTGCTTATTTGAATTTTTAGTTGATTCCCCATATTTCTACAGCACTGAGTATGTACATGTATCTATTATAGTATTCACATTATAGTGTTATTGTTTTATATCTTTGTCTCCCATATTAGACTTTGAGCTCCTCTGGGGCAGACTGTGTCTTATTCATCTGTGTACCTATAATTTTGCCCCTGTACCTGGCAGAGAATAGGTGTACCACTTCCCATTGTTTTATGAACAAATGACTAAAAGGAGATGAATTAACTTCCATGAAGTGGATGGGATTAGGAACTGCCCTTGAAGAAAGAGAGATGGAGTTGGCTCCTTTACCTGGGGAATGAAAAGAGGGAGAGACCCAGGCTCACATAACATGTAGTCTACCTTCAACAGCAAATTCTTTTCTCCAAACAAACAGATACTATCTCACTAAAGTCAAATAAGTGAGACTACTTTTTTCTTTGCCAGGTACTTACTGACTACTAACTAGTTTTCTTCTCCTTCAGGATTGCTAGTAAAGGCCAATTTTGATCTGATATCACATGCCCTTATGCACACAGGATGTGGTAGGGATCCATATACGATGGTGACCTCTGAACCTGAGTCTATAGAGAAAGCCTTGTATTCAGTACCCAAGTCCATTCAGGTTGGCTTCAGGCTTATTCTTATAACTCGGAGCTGACCAAGATGGATATGTCTATAGCTGTGCCTCATAGTAGGGTAGAGTATTAATACAAAAAATTCCTAGGGACTTCCTTATATGTGTCATCTGTAACAGAATAACAACAGAACAGTGGTACATCCTTTCTTTTTTTTCTCCTTCTCATGTTTCTTCTTTCCCACACTTTCATCTCTCTTGTTTGTGCTGGCTCGCAGCTTTAGATTTTTAATGAAACTTCTTCTGACTAAACTTAGGGAAATTTGTTTCATCTCAGTCATTTGCTCTTTGTCAAGCTGACCTATTTCATTAAAAAAAATGAGGTTGTGGTAGGATGAGTACTTAGAATGCAGGAAAGGGGCATGCCACCAGTGCCCTAGCAAAGGTTATACAGATAGGGCTGGCTTTAGAGAATTACCTATGAATTGTTTTTGGGCCCCTTTTACTATTCTTTTTTTCTTTCTTAGCACTCCCATTTGCAAACCCACTTCCTTTGTGGTACTTGCTTGCTGCCTCGCTGTCCTGCTCAGTCCTGCCTGACTTTCAGGGTTGCGTGATTCTGATACGTGTCTTCACAATCTTTCTTTATCCAAACCAAAACCTGTCTGTGGACACTAGGAACCCTTTCCCCAGCTTTCCATCCTGTCATAGAACAATTCAAGTAAACGAATTCAAGCTGAGGTTTTTGAGACTGACATAGTTTAATAGGTTACTGTTGTTTTATAGTAGCATAAATGCCTTAATAGAGATGTCTCTAGAAATTGGTTCCCAAGCCATAGTAGGAAATTTCTGATAATGGAGATTTCAGGTACCAGATTGTGCTGGAGGGTATGGAGAAGAAGTTTGGGAGAGTGAATGTTATTCTTTTGTTTTCTGTCAAATTAATACCATTAAAGTAACTGTCTTTGCCGCCCGAAGGTGGTACCTGACCTGAGTAGAGACTTTTTTCCACAAGCACAAAATATTAGCACTAATGACTGACTTTGTAGTTCCAAAAGTGTTAGAGAATATTAGAATCTGAAAGTGACTCTTTGGCCACTCACTGACCCTGTTCCAAATAATTTTTTGAGAAAAAAAGTTTTAGGTGGCATTTGTAAAGCTAAACAAGAACTTTGATTAATATTCTTTCAACTACCTTTTTAGTTTGTTAAGTTAGTGTTTTTTACTTCTGTTGTGTTTTAATATAAAGAACTTCTAGTTATAGTTTTACAAATATAGAACACATTTACAAATGTCTTCGAATACTGCATAATATATAGTCGATAGTCTTAGCACAGAGCCCTCCACCTAGCTAGCCTCTTCTGGATAAGCAGTTCTCAGTCATGTGTAGTGTTGAAAAAGTGTGCTCATTTAATTATTTCCACAGTTGTCAAAACTCTGCCATGGAAAAGAATTTCAACTATTTTGATAAAGCCCCTATAAAACCACAGCTTCTAAATATCCTTAAAAATGGAAATGCCACAGGTATAAAAAATATATTTTGCAAAAATATACCAAGTGTTTCTATTGTGGTGTCCAATTCACTTATTCTAGGATAGAAGGAAAGCCTGGTGTGTTAGAAGACAGAGTAAAAAGTCCTTAATGTAACAGAGATGTCTTTTAAGTCCATTTATAAGTCATCTTTCTTTTTAAAATAAGAATGCCTTTTTGTTCTGTATCCTGATTATATGTCGTGGTTATAAGAATCTATACATGTTGTAGAACTGAATGCTAAAAGGAAGAAAATGCTCATATTTTTTGTATGATAACTTTAAAAATAAAATGAAGGGATTAAAGAATGTATTTTTCATTTGAAACACTGCTAAAAATGATGGTTAAATTTCATTGAAAAAACAACAATAAAAAGGCTTAGTTAATGTGACAATTGTAGTGGGGTTAATAGTATTATACAAACTAACGCTATAAGGAAATACATTTTAAATCACAAATCAAAATTTGGAAAATACACTTTCCTCTGTTCATTGTCAAGAGTGGGAAACGGAAGTATTGTAATTAGCCTTCTGGTGCAAGTGGAGATAAATGCTGTTGTAGTGACCGCAGCGATGGATGTAGGGGCTCAGGATCAGAATTTGAAGAGGGTAGACCTAGAGTAACTGTTAGAGCCCCTGCCCTTAGCAGGGCAGAGGTCTTGACTATTGCACAGTTAACAGCTCCTTGCTGTGCCTAGCATTATTCCTGGAGTAGGTGTTCAATAACTACTGATTAAATTCTGGCGCTTAGGTTCAAATCTTGGCTCCACTTACCAGCTGTGTGATCTTGGATATGTTACTTACCCTCTCCATGCCTCGTTCCTCTCAGCCCTAAAGGGTGTGAAGAACATCTCTCTCATAAGACTGTTGGGATAATTAAATGAGATTAAGCTTTTAAATCTCTTAGCAAAGTATGGAGCACATAGTAAGTGTTCCAATAAATGTGAGATATGATTTTTCAGTAACTGTGGGTTGAATGGCAGTATCTCATAAGGCTTGTGTTGGGGAGGTAGTGTTGAATGACAATTGCTCCTTTCAATGTTGGTTTGTTTATTGGGGTCAGGAGTTTTTGTGAAATTAATTTCTTTCACTGTTCAGCACAGAACACTCAGATGTCTAACATTTTAATGTTTATTTCTTCTCTTCCTTATATACCTCAAATTCTGGGCTTTTTACCTATGGAATTTACCTTAAGTGCTATTGAGTACAAATTATGAGGTACAACAGTTAGGTGAATTTTTTATAATATCAGTTAATTTTTCCAAATTGTGATTATTGGACATGAAAATTGTGATTTTTATAAAATATATTTTAATGATATATGTTTTTAAATAAACATTTTTGATAGAATGAATGCAGGTTAATTAACGAGAAGGAGAACATGTACAAGTAAAAGGAAGTCAGGGCTAAAGCTGTCATAATTGTACATTCAGAGCCAATTACCATACAAAATGATAAGAGCAGATTTTTGTGTGTGTGTGAGATAGGGTCTCTCTCTGTCACCCAGGCTTGAGTGCAGTGGTGTGATCGTGGCTCGTGTCAACTTTGACCTCACAGGCTCAGGTGATCATCCCACCTCAGCCTTCCAAGTAGCTGGGACTACAGGCATAGGCTATCCTTAGCCTGTATAATTTTTAAAATTTTTTTTAGAGACAAGATCCCACTATGTTTCCCAGGCTGGTCTCGAGCTCCTGGACTCAAGCAATCCACCTGCCTCGGCCTCCCAAAATGCTGCGATTGCAGGTGTGAGCCACTGTGCCCCTAGCCTGCAGAAATTCTTAAAGAGCATTTACTGTGTATTAGACATTGTTCTAAGTGCTTTGCATATAATTCACTTAGCAACTCAAAGTATAACTGTTTAGATTATTTTCTGTGACCATGTAAACATGGAAATGGATGGGATTGTATAATAGAAATTATTTATGACATAATTAATTTTCCTTTAACATTGTATGTCCTCAACACTGTTTCATGTTTCTAAGCACATGCATATATTATAAGTATTAACAGCTACAGAGTAATTCATTCTGTGGTAATGAACTAACCGGTATCTCTTTTTTGTGTTCCTGTAACCAAGAAAGAGTTTAACATTTAAGATGGTAGTAATATGATTTTGTTTTTCTAAAAATAGTGTTATTAAGTAGAAGGTCAATAAATTATAATTTATTATCCCTTTATATTAAAACAGGTCCAGGCAGTGCTTTGCTATATCTAAGAGTTTTACCTTGTTTTTGCCTTGTTTTCCTTGTTTTACTCATATACAAAATAAGAAAGCTCTGATGTTACACAGTTGTTTTTTTTTTTCTGTCGTACACCCATACATTGTAACAATGTGATGGCTATTTATTTGCTAAAATGCTTTAAGGTAAAATAAAATCTAAGTATTTATTACACCATGTGAATATTTTTACTTTTTTGGTTTACTGACATTTGGTGTTTAGCATTTCCATTGTCTTTTAGTTTTGATGGGAAAAGCTTGGTCTAAAACCAATTATGACAGTTCCAAGATGGTAAATGGGACATACTTGTTGAGATTCACATGGTTTGAGTCATGCATTGCCTTTACCTATCCCTTTAATTTATTTTTAAGGCAGGAGTTCACATTATGAATTGGTTTCAGGGTGTGAACATCAGTCTCTGATTATAATTCAGGAGATATGTGGATCTGAAGTTGATGGGCAGGCTGCCTGGTTAGCCAGGCAAGCTCCCATTATCTGAAGAACCTTGGCTGATTAGTTGGCTATCATTTTGAGAGACCTCACTATGAAAACCGACATTTTCCCAGGGTGGCAGAGAGATAAAGGAAATATTCGCTATGTGGTTAAATTCTTCTATTGTTTTAAGCCTGTAGAATTTTATTTAATAGTATAGCGTATTCAGGAGGAGACTAGTGTTATTTACTCTCTAGTCACTGTTTTCCTTCCTCATACCTCAAATTAGGATTGTTTCATAATACATTATATTATTTTCTTAGACCAGTGCCTGACATTCATGAAAACTTCAGTAAACATATCGAATACTGAATAAATGGAATTAGGTTTAGATCTGTGTAGGAACATGCAGTATGCTTTATTATAATGTATGCGATTGTATGTATTTATTATCCAGCTTTTTCACAGCTGCCATCGTCCAGCATTACCTACTATAGCTGTGATTCTGCCTTCTTTGAGCCAGATAACTACTCTGTTGCAACTTTTAAGGGTTAACGTGCATTTGCCTTCATTCTAGAAATAGGTTTATGCTTTTGTTTCTTTGTTTTTTTTTGAGACGGAGTCTCGCTCTGTCACCAGGCTGGAGTGCAGTGGCGCGATCTGCGCTCACTACAGCTGCCTCCCGGGTTCAAGTAATTCTCCTGCCTCAGCGTCCTGAGTAGCTGGGACTACAGGTGCATGCCACGACGCCCAGCTAATTTTTGTATTTTTGGTAGAGATGGGTTTTCACCATGTTGGCCAGGAAGGTCTCGATCTCTTGACCTCATGATCTGCCCACCTTGGCCTCCCAAAGTGCTGGGATTACAGGCATGAGCCACTGTGCCTGGCCGTGCTTTTGTTTCTTAGGAAGTTTTTGCATTGATCAAAATCATATTAAATCAGTTGCTGTTCAGGTTCACATCTTCACACTCTTTGGAAGACTTTTGGAAAAATCTCTTACCCTGAGTTTCACATTCTCTTTCATACACTTTATTTTGGGAAGGCATTTGGTTCATTCGGTGTCATACATCACATGGCCAATTAAATAATCACTATTAATTCCATTTCTCAATTCCATCCAACAGTCAATAAATGGGAGAAATAGGAAAGGAAGAAAAAAACTTGGTTTTTAAAAATATTTTATTTAATTCAAAATACCATTTTAGATGTTTCTGTAACAATTTACATTTAGGATCTCTCAAAGTAAAACTGTCAGAATACTTGTCAGAGTTAAAAAAAAAAAAAAAAAAAAAAAACGCTTTGCACCTCTGCACCTATAACACACACACATACACACCTTTTTATTATGGAGGAAGATTTCATTTTAGATTACTCTGAGGAAGAAAATACTTTTTTTGAAGAAAACCTATTGTTATCATTAGCAAATATAAGCACTGAAAATATATTGAAAACTTTCAGTCAGCTATTATTTGAACTTAAAATTTGGAGTTGGGTGTCAATGTTAGAGATTTTAGGAAGACGTTTAAGGCAGAGAACCAGGCTCAAGAGATGTATTAGACATAACTGATTATTACAGCTATATTAGGAGGAGTTCCGGATTGCAGTTGCAGCGGGAGATAGGCATTCTGGCCATTGTTAGCACTTGTCATCCTTGTGATGAGTATAAAAATAGCTATTTACCTTTATTTCTGTCAAACTTGTGTACCTTGCCCCTCCTTGCTCAATAGATGCCAACTTTAAGAATATAATCCCAGGCACATTTAGAAACATGCTAAAACAAAGCAAACACCTCCCTCCACCCCTTCCCTACAACAATTAGAAAAAACATATGTGCCAAGTATCAATAGGTACATCTTAAGAAAAGAGAGATAAGGGGGAAAAAAAACTGAGCAACAACCAAACTTCTTACTTCCAAAGTAAATTAACTTTGAAACATGGTTCTTTGTTTTTTAGAGAAACAGATATTTGCATAGTTAGGGGATTTCTTGAGCTTGTACCTGAAAGTAGGTAGCATATTTGCCAGAGGTAATTTACATTTTCATACCATCTGCTGTGCACAAGGGATAAATCCTAGGAAGTTTGTATAATAGTAAAATGATAAGAAAAAGCTGTTCTTCATGGGCTCTAAAGTTAACTTTGAAGAGGTCCCGAAAAACTGAGTTAAGGAAGAAATAAGATTATTCTTTCCTCCAGGCTGATTTTGAGATGTTTAAACTCCTAAATGCTGTAAAGTTTAGGCTACTTTCTATATACCATTTCAGAATGAGTTCGAGTTATACCTTACAGATCTCCACTATGTCTCAGTGTTATCAACTTGTTTGATAGCTGTTGGAGCAAGGAACATCCACAAAAAGTAGGAATAAAAGAGACACCTTAATGATTATTTAACTTAGCTAATATTTACGGTTATCTCCAAGGTCTTGAAAGAGAAGATCCAGTTCAGATTCACATTTTTTTTTTTTTTGTATTTTTTTAGTAGAGACGGGGTTTCACCGTGTTAGCCAGGATGGTCTTGATCTCCTGACCTCGTGATCCGCCCGTCTCGGCCTCCCAAAGTGCTGGGATTACAGGCTTGAGCCACTGCGCCCGGCCCAGATTCACTTCTAAAAACAATCAGATACTTAGATTACATTGGCATGCTCATAATTATTTTTATGAGATGATAGGAAGTCTGTATATTTAATGATTTCTCCACAGTTTTGGTATTTTGGGGATGCAGGTTTTTTTTTTTTTGTTTTTTTTTTTTTGTTTTTTGTTTTAGCAACTGTAGGATCAAGGGAAAGGTTTTGTTAAACAAATCAAATACATATTTCAAACATATATTTACCTGTATTAATTCATTTAATCTCAATAAAACCCTATGAGGTAGATACTAGTATTGCCTGATGAAAAACTGACGTACAATTAAAAGCCATTAAGAGGTAAAGCTGTGATTCAAACCTAGGTTGCCTAGTTCCAGAATCCTTCCCCTTAGCTAATATGATAATATTTCCCAAACTGTAAATTTCAATTTATTATGGTTTGGGGAATCAATATACTGTATAGAAATCAATGCTTTAGTAAAAATGATAAGGAATAGAAAATAATAGAATATGAAATATTGAGCTGGGCCCAGTGGCTTGCACCTGTAATTTTAGCTATGCAGAAGGCTGAGGCAAGAGGATCACTTGAGCCCTGGAGTTCATGGCTACCGTGAGCTGTGATCGTGCCACTGCACGATCTGTCACTGGGGGACAGGGTGAAACCCTGTCTTAAAAAAAAAAAAAAAGAAGAAGAAGAAAAGAACTATGATTATGTATTGTATTGTTTCATGAAGTCATTTTTCATAAACATTAATATGTATTTAGACATACATAGACATACGTATATATTGAATTACAATAAAAATATATTTTCTATTGTCTGTCTGGGCCAAAAATAGTTTGCAAGCCACTGAACTACACAATCTCAATACCTTGAAAATAATAGATGTTAGTAAATCTGTACTAAGTTGAATTAATGTATTGTTAAATAAAAAATAACCCATAAACAATGTTAGGATAAAATGCTTCATTAACCAATGAAACTGTAATTGTCAAACATAATCTATTAATTTATACCTAGTCCTTAACCCAAAGTTCTCCTCTGCAAATCTTTCTGGTTGAATTTTTTATTGCTTTAAGGCTTGGCCTCTTGTCCTTTAACAATATCAAGTAATAATAGTCCAAAAAGAAGTGGCAATTTCTTAAAAAAAAAAAAAAAATTGAATTCCCTGAAAGCAATAATTTGTTATTAACAAAATAAATTTATTTCAGCAATGCAAGGATGGATCAATAATAGGAAATCTAATATTTATCATATTAAAGAGAACAATCATATGATTTTCTCTGTAGACACTGAAAAAACATGTGACAAAACTTAGCAATCATTCTCTATACCTAGTAAATAGAAATAAAGGGAAACTTCTTCAGAGTGATAAAATGTATGTATGTGAGTCCAAAAGTCATCATGAGTCATAGGAAAACACTCAGTAATTTCAGAAACTAGGCAGATTTTGTTTGCTTTCTTTACTCTTTTTTAATATTGTGCTGGACGAAACTGCCAATGTATTTAGATAATAAAAAATAGGATTATAAAAATTTGATAGGCAGAGATAAAATGATCACTTTTTACAGATGATACGTTTTGTATCCATAAACTGCAGAGAATCAACTGAAAGACAAATAATTTAAAAACAAAATAATTTAGTAATAAGGAAGTTTAAATTAACATGCAAATATTTAAATGTGTAATATTTGTATTAAGGAATATGCAGAAGCATACTTAAAATGGGAAAGACACTGTATTCTTTGACAGGTAGATGCAATATCGTTTATATCTTATATTAAACTTCAGGATAAACTCTTTGGAACAAAGATATATACATGAAAGATAACCATACAAGTAATAGAAGAAAATATAAATGTCTATTATGACCTTACAATGGGAAGCTCTTTTTAATAAAATTCAATATCTGAAAGTCGATTTCAAAGGATTAATTAATTTTAAATAATGAAAATTTCTACATGGCAAAAAATAACATAAATAAGGCCAAAAGATAAATGACGAGCTGGAGGTAAAATTTCCAACTCATATGATGACTTAAAGAGCTAATCTGTCTAATACATAACAGCTCCTAGTAATTGGCAAAGTACAGTCACCATCTAATAGAAATTTGGTTAAATTATTCTAACACAGTTCACAAAAAAATAACATTGGCTTCTACACTATAGTTTTTCTCAACTGCACCCAAAATAGGAAGTATATAAAACTATACTGACATAGCATTTCTAATTCATTATATTAGCAAAAAACTGAAAGTTTTATGTCACACTGTGTTGGCAAGGCTGCAAGGAAACAGGGACTTTTATGCATTGTTGATGGGAGTATAAATTTATATAAATGTGAATTGGAACAAATGCTTATAAGCTTTGACTCAGTACTCCTGTTTCTACAAATTTATCTTATAATAATTTGTCAAATGTTGAGTGCATAGATTTGTTCATTGCAGCATTGTTTTTAACATCAAAAGACGGGAAACATTGTACAAACAATGCCCATCAGTAGCAGATTGATTAAATAAATTAACTATATCCAATAATTGAATATTATGCAGGTATATAAAAAATAAGAATCTTATGAATATGGAAAGATTTCCAAAATATATTGCTAAGTTTAAAAAAAAGGAAGGGGCAGAAGAAAATAAGTTGGGCAAAAAAACCCCCAGAAATGTTTACTAATAATTATTTTCAAAAACTCACAGGATATACAAGAAGGTAATGAAATAATTACTTATTTGGAGGTGTATATAGAGGGATGACAGCTGAGCAGATGAAGGGCTGGGATGGAACAAGACTCTTCACTAGATATACTTTTATACTTTTTGATTTTTGAACCATTCAAATATCTATCTATTTTACAACAACAAAACAAAAGGAAAAAAAAACACTAATAGTAACAACTAAACCACACTAAATATTAGTTTTTTTGAGAAAATATTTCTATAGGGTGAGACTGAAAGTGTCAGCCCTTCAACTCTTTGCCAGTGGAACCGTAAGAAACTGGTATAATCCATTAATTTGCTTCTCCAACACCCAATGTAGATGTAGATTCCTTATACTTAGACCATTTTTTGATGGTTTTATTTATTGTGTACATTTAATAATTTTAATTGCGTTTTATGTCTTTGTTTCCTATGCATTAACTCCATCAAACAATTAATATCTAACAGTTTAATTAAGTCAGTAGTTTTAAAACACCAGTTGTACGAAAATCAAGACTGGTGTTGATTTTAAAATTTATCATTTTTGTACAACATGCAACTTTAGAAATGATAGTATTATTTAAAATTTCTGTATATATTTTACCTTGCGTATGTTTTTCTTCTTGAAATATAGCATTGCCACATTGCTATACTATAACATCATGATAATGGTAGTGTTAGGAATTTATTGTCATCATGGTACAGTTAATATAAATATATAGCACATAAATGTAAATGAGAACGCTAAATATCTGTTTAGAAATGGGATTCAAGAGCTGCGTCTTAAGTTTTGGTAGGACTCATTTAATAGCTGTGTGAATTACTTAACCTTTCAGAAAGTTAATTTCTTAATCTGTTAAAAAGCAAGGTGATACTAATACATGTGTTAGGGTTGTGGTCAAGGTTGCAGTGAATGTCTTTATAATACCTAGTATAGTATCTTCAATGCAAGCATTTATTATTCCTGTGGTTGTGTTAATTATGATGTGTAGCCCTCAAATTTCAAGATGAATATTAACAAGACAATATGCACAGTTTGCCACTACCTATAAGATATGATTTATTTGAGTAAAATAAAGGGGAGGTGGATTATAAAATTTTCACTGCTATAATTTTGTGTCTGCTTGCATTTTTTACTTGCTGAGAATTTGGTAGAATCAACTGTTAAAATAGCACTTCTAAAATAAGTCTCCCCAAAGTGATTATTTAATGTAGAGAATTAATTACTAATTTGAAATATTTTAAATAGTAGTTATTTAAAAAATAATATATTAATTGGATAGAATAAAATGGAACTGTTAAAAACTCTGTGCTTTAAGAATGATTATGGCATAGACTTTTTAAAAATACATACATTAAAAAGGTTATACAAGTTTATATAGTAGGATCTCAAATATGTAAATAAAAGCCTGCCATATAGAAATAGATGTATATTTCATAGAGGAGAGTTGAGAAGAATATACACCAAATATGAATAGTGGTCATTTTTGAGTGTTGGGATTCTTTGTGATTTTTGTTTGATTTATACTTTTCTAGATTTTACATTTTTTTTTTTTACAATGAGCATGTATTACTTTTATATCAGCAAAAAAAGCAATACATTTTTATGTATTCTTCGAGATTGAATTGTAGGATGAATAGAATCTAAATATATGTACCTTCTTTTAAAGAAAAGCGCTTTAAAGCTGTATCAACTTTGTTAGTGGAATTTTATTCCAGAAGAGTAGAAGTTGGCACCTGGAAGCACTCTTGGACCGCTTTCCTATTGAGGAGGGGTTTATTTTGGTAAAGTAACACTACCACTGTAGCCCGATGGCTACTGCAGTGGGATCAGATCTCAGGTCACATCAGTTCAGTAGCTCAGCTTGTAGCTCTGCTCTCTCAAATTGTGGGGCACAGTGAGAAGGGTTTTTTGGAAGCTGGTCCCTATGTCTTTTCATGCACACAAATCTGCTTATTATGACCACAGGTCATTGGGGATGCCAGAAGTGGTACATAAAGCTAATGTAAGCATAACATTTTACATTATGTAAAATATTACATCATGTAGAAGAAATTTTTTTAAATTTGTAAAATTTTGTCAGAAAACTTTTTTTTTCCCTCAATAAAAATCACCTACTTTCCAATGGATAATTCTACATCTTATAGTTCTTATTTCATTTTTTCACAGGTTATCCTAGTTGACATCAAAGCAAGCACCCATTTTGAATATTTCAGGAAATCTCATTAAACACTGAAAAGGATAATGCCTTGTGGGTTTCTCTATAGTAATTTCAATCATTTTTTCCCCAGTTTATATTGACTCCATTCTTCTGACAAACTCAATATGGTGTCACTGCTGTTTTTGCTTCTTTTTGCCCAGTTTAGCATCATACTCCCTGATTGTTTACATTTCACTTAATCATAACTTTTGAGATCTATCACACCTCCCTTTGTTCTAGAGATGTGAAAACTGACCTGCACAGTTAGAACACAGGTAAACTTCAGGTTTTTTGACTTCTAATTCAGCATGTATTTTGTTCTATCCTGTTCCAGTATTCTTGGTAATTCTCTAAAATGTTGTCAAGAAGGGCCTAAGATCTTTGTGATCTCGCCAAAGAGTTTATAAGTGTGTATGTGTGTTGTTTGTTTTTCCTCCTGTAAGAATTCCTGAGATAAATTATCTGAATTTTCACTGAAAACTCTAATACATGAAGGTAGTTACACAGTTCCGGGAATGACTGAACTTGACCATGATTTACATACCTTCCCTGTTAAGTGCCAGTCAGGTTCTCACCACAGATGAGCAAATCTGCTTTTTCCACAGTGAGAAAAACATTTAGAGACAATTCTACAATTAGAATTTTGTGATACTAATGGAAAGTACGTGTATGTACACGTACTTAAAATGAGCTATACAATTTGTTGGGAGTTCAGTGATGCCTCCCCTTTAAAAACTACAACTGTGAAGCTATAAGACCTCACAGTGATGATCTCTTTGTTGACATAAATGTGATAAGTCTTGTCTAAGAAATGTATAATTCTTTGTTTTTCTTGCTAAGCCTTAAAGTTCTCATGGGCAAGGGATAAGAAACGGTCTTCTGAGGACCATTGTTTGATTGTCTTTTATTAACAGCCTGAGTGGTTTGTGATGGTCTTCTTTCACTGTGTGTCTGAGGGAACCGTAAGTGTTGTTTCTGACTCTGAGCAGGCTAATTTGCTCATCAGAGACAATGGACCTGTTGACAAACAGGTACATTCTCCTTACTCCGTCATTCTATATGTGATATAATTGATTTCCAGGTTTATGATTTTCTCCATTATAATTAATCAGCAGCATGATGTATCTGCTGTTTATCATATAATGACTTTCTTAATGGGTGGCATAAGGAATATTTTAAATTAAAATTAAAATTTTTTTTTGTCTTTTGCTGTAAATCGGAGAGATGGTTTTTAGTACCTTTGCCCAAGATTACATATTAACCACATCTTAAATATATGTATTACTTAATGTGTTCATCATAGTACAAAGTATGAAGAATAGAGCTATGAGTGAGACTTGAGATATTTCACTTTTAGATTTTTCAAGTGGCAAGACACTTGTAGATATTTATTCTCAGAAATGGAAAACCTACTAAAAAAACACTTTTTTTTCTTTTTTTCTTCTTTTTTTTTTTTAGTCAGGGTTTCCCTCACTGTGTTGCCCAGGTTGGAGTACAGTGGCACAATGATCATGGCTTGTGTGGCAGCCTCGAACTCCTGGGCTCAAGAGATCCTCTCACCTTAGCCTCTGGACTAGCTGGGGCTAGGGACATGCACCACCACCATGCCTGGCTAATACCTCTCTAGAGCTGAGGTCTCGCTGTGTCTCATAGGCTGGTCTCAAAACTTGGGCTCAAGCGATTCTCCAGCCTTGGCCTCCCCAAGTGTTGGGATTATAGACGTGAACCACCGTGCCTAACCATTTTTTTTTTTTCCCGTAAGAATAGTTAGACCAATTCTTCCTTTGAAAAACAGATGTAAGGATCTCTTAAACAGAAAAATAGTTTGGTGCCCTCTTTCCATAATTTTTTTTTCAACCACAGAAGAAATTTTTTTTAAAAAAGATTGATTTTAAAGATATTTAAATACTAATTATTTGGATTATAATTATCAGTCATTATGGTAATGCCTTTTTAAAAAGAGAAATAGCTAATCATGAAGTTTAACAATTTAAAGAAAGACAGTTTAGGTAAATTTATATCTTAAAGTGAAAAATTGAATCGCTTAATTTTGTTACTATATTTTAGGTCATAAAAATATACTGATTGAAGAAAATGTTTTCAAACAAATTGTACATTTATCTTTTGCCCAAGAAATCTATTTTTATCTGAGCTAGGTAAAACTTAAGTCAGTGTAAAACAAGTTGTTTGGAAACGCTTAAATCTTTTTGAAAACATTACAACGAAATAACAAAAGTTTTCCAAAAGGGTCTGGTTAAGCATTGAGCTAGAGCACAGCATTTTCACAAGAGGAGTTTTCAGCAAGATGCTAACCTATCAATAGTTATGGCTGAAGAAGTTCTTTGGTTTTTGTTTGTTTGCAGAATTCTGATTTGTAGCATTTGATAATCACAAATTAAAAAAGGATCTTTGCACTTGTGTTTTGATTTTGGTCACAATTTTATAAATTGGTGTGTTTTGCTGTTTTTGTTAGGAAAAAAATGTAATATACTGACATACCACCCCCCGTTCCCCCCCCACTATACTTCTTTAAATGTGCCAGATAAAAATCATTTAATCAAGCTTTTTGGGAATATTTGAGTGTGTCAGAGGTGATGTATTGTGTATAGACAAAGGTTAAGAGAAAACCAGTCCAGGAATTAGAACGTCATTTCTGCACTGTGTGTGCATGTGTGTGTTTGGTGTGTTTTTCCTTTGCTCTAATGGTATTCCTCCCTTCCCCCAAAACCTCTGGTGTATTTTCACTAATAGTGATGTCAGGTTAGGTACTTTGGAACAGTTGGAAAGGAAAACAGCAAGGCAGAAGAGGATTGGATCTTCAGGGAATGATTGTGAGGGAAGGCAGTCTAGGGAATTGGTTTCTGTGGGTAGCTCATGAGGGAGAGCTTTGCAGTAGAAGAGGAGTCAAACCTTTTGGGAGGGTCAGGGGAATAAATGGGACATTTCAGGGAGTCCTTGGAATTGAAAGAAGCAGTCAAAGCATTAAGGGAAGTCTTTTCGACACTACTTAAAGGAAGCCAGTGAGGGAAAGCAATGAGCTCCTTTGAGAAAATTCTGGGATAGGAGCATGGGGGCTTGGGAGGGGAGGGAATCTCTAAAGTACCTTTGTTGTTGGCTCCACATAGGTCTCTGGTGTGTGAAGTGATCTAGATAGGTGTAGTTATAAACGGGTTGTCCCTGTAAATCTGTTTGTATATGTGAATGTCTTTCTGATTTCCTCTTTTTATATTCTTATCTGAGTATGGGAATGGCTGAAGGCTTTATTGCTATCTGTGTGTTGCATGCTGTGTGGATCTTTTAAGGCGTGACCTTATCAAAGTTGGCATCTAAATGCAAAAGAAAATGCAGGGCAAGCTTGTTCTAGTTGGGTTCCTGTCACCAGACCATAGCAATTTGGAACAATGGATACATTACCTGAATTCACTGGGAGCAAGCAGAGTCCCTGCTTCTATGCATGCCCTTATCCGTGTTTAAAATAGTGCTTTGTACTCTGCGTACTATCTAGAAGAGAACATCTCCTTCTCATTCTCTTCCTTTCCCTATTCTTTATTAATATTTTGGGGGGAATGCTTTCATTTCAATAATTAGAAAATGTGGAAAAACAAGATTGCAAGGTTGAGGTGAAAGCAGTACAAGATTGGAAGAATGAAACTCTTTTCTTCACTCAGTAAAATGATACTTTTGGCTCAAGGCCTGGGGAACATAGGCGAGTTAGGATGGTGCAGACAGGACTAGCAACATGTCTGTTAAGGAATGGGCTGAGAACCCCTTGCCTCTGCCCTGTGGTTTACTACTGAATTTGAGTTGTAACTCTTCATTTTTTTTTGTCCGTTAGAAGCAGTGGTAGAGAGATTACACACTAAGCTTTAAAACCACAGCAAAACAAAACTTTTAAAACACTTGTGTGGTAGCCTCAGAAGACAGGTTAACACATTCTGTTTCAACTGTACTATCAATGTTTTTTGCAAGTTTGTAATACCTCTAGACATGGAGGTCTTTTTCCCCCTTACATTTTATCTATATTGCAAATTGAATCTGAGGTGTGGCATGTGAGCGTTAAAATAATGAAAACAAAACACAGTTTTATCCAGGAAATATGTAATTTTGAACACTAAAAATCTTTTTAATGTATCATGTATGTAATATAAGTGTCATCACTTTTATTCAATACATTTCAAAATATACTACTCGTTTTAGCAAATTCAAAGTCCTTTTAACATTTTCTTATAAATCTGATATCACTAAATTTGTAACTAAGGAATTTTATGGTGAGATTATTTGAGCTTTGTTTATTTCTGTAACAGTTGTTCTAAGCTATAAAAACGAACATCTTTAACACATCTGTATAGATTTTAAAATAGCTTATTTGTAATATAAACTATCTTCAAATATTTTGCTATATTGCTATTTCCCCTAATTATTCAAAGTTTACAAAACAAACATTTATTGAAGATCAGAGATGTCATAGTTTTTTTCTAAGAAGACATTTCCTTTCAGAGAGTGAACATAGAGATAAGGAAGGTTAAGGAGATTTCCTATCCTTTCCTTAAAGAAAAAAGGCCTATTTATCACTTGCCATCTTATACTCATTCATTCATTCTCTCATTCACTATACATTCAGTAAGTGCCCACTAAAGTTTTCTTAAGCCTTTCTTTTCATTCAGTCTGCTGATTTGATAAATCAGAAGGTTATCTTTGATAAGTATTCATATAATACTTTTTATTATCCTTTTGTGATTATTAAGCTGTGTGTCCAAGCTTTGAAGACAGTCTGCAATCCTTCAAATTTAAGCATTACCATTAGTTGTGATATATGTGTATACATGTCTTTTGGTCTCTCTATCATCATTTATCACAGTCTATCATTGTTTACCCGAAGGAATAACTAGCTACTGACTGAATGACCTTGTGTGAATAAATTAATATCTCTGAGCCTCAGTTGACTTACCTGTACAAAGTGAGAATAATTATATTTTTTAAGATTGTTAGATTAGTTGTATATTTAAGCCCCCTCTATAGTATTTAGAAAATGTGAGGAGCGTGGTTACTTATTATTGTTTATATTGCCATTATCCTGACCACTATATGGACTTGACCCTCCAATTATTTCCTTGGGTCCATGCCATCTTACCTCTCTTATTTTTCCATTACTGCTTATCTCACAATATTCAAGAGTAAAAAGGAACTTTTTTACAACCAAAGGCTACCCATTTGTCACATATGCTTTCATCTTGATGCCTTCATGCATGCTGTTTTGCTTGCTGTTGTACAGCAGCAGAATATTACTGAGGAAGCACTTCTTTTTTTAAAAAATTTATAGTACAGCTGGAAATATGACAAGAAGAATAGAACAATTGATTATTAGTTAAATCAACATATTATTCTGTAAATTCAGTAAAATTGAGACCCCCCCCTTCCTTTAAATGTTATATTTAGTCTTATTAAAATTTATTTTGCTATATGCTGTGGATTTTTATTCATTATTTTTGTTTAATTTCTAATGAAGAGTTATTGAGATTTTATGAGATTGACATCTTATTTCCTTTAAAAATTTCCTATTGCTTGTACATTGGGAGCAAACCAAGAAGAGGTGAGGTGCAAAAATAACCTCCCAGCTTGTCTTGGTGAATTGTGAATTGCTCTGGTTTATTCTTGTTTGTATTACATTTAATGAACAAGTCCTGTACAGTACTATGCATTTTAATTCAGTTTTGAAAATTATCAATTTGCAAATTTTGTCTTTTTCCACTTTCTTTTTCTGCTTCAAGAGCTTATTACCTTTGCTCCAGCTGAATAAAAGTTGGGCAAACAGACACCCTGACAACTGCCAACAGCACCACGCCTTGACTTTCCTGGGTACAGAAAGTAGTCAATATTTCTGGGACTACACATCTGTCCCGTCTGAAAGATGCCACTCACAAATTCTAATTTAAATACAGTATGACTGAAAAAATGAAAATCCCCACTTCTTTAAAAATGTGTATTGTATGTGCTTCTTTCCTGGTTTTACCAAAAAAAGTAAAAAAGATCCATGTAGCAGATTCAGGTCTATGCCTGCAAATTGCTTCCTGTTTGCTTACATGGTGACAATGTTCTAAGTGCCAGTTTTGAATACTAGTAACCTGTCATGGATCAGTTATCTGAAATGGCAGGTTTATTTGTTATGGGAGGAATGACATTATCTCCTGTCCTTTAGACAGAGCTAAAGTGAGAATAAAGTGGTAAGAAAGAATATTTCTTTGCACTCTAGGTGTGAACGTACTATCATTTGTGCTACTGATTTGATTGCCACAGCTACTATCATTAGCATCTTGGACCAAACATGGAACAAGCTGTACTATATTTCATGTATGATGGAATACAGAGACTGATTAAAAATACTCTTAAAGGTGCTGGATTATTCATTTGATAGCTGATCGTTATAAGACGTTAGGGTCATGCTTTCCTTTGTGGACATAAACATTTTTAATAATTGCTTTTAAACATTAAATATAAATTTAATTTTGAGCCTAGGTGAGAATTTTCTTCATTTGAACTAATTTTTTTTTTTGTAATCTCAGAATTATCTTAATAGTAGGTAGTGTCAGTTGCCAGAAAAACCTCAATGTGAAGGAAATTTATATATTATAATTCTTTCCTAGTGTTGTCTTTAGGTAGACTACAGTGAACCTATCTATTCTATTTTAATTCTGATTCCTTTTCTAGATAACCATAGGTAAAGGTAGTTTTAATTTGACTTCTGAAAGAAGAAAAAAATTTTCCCGGTTGGAGAAATAATGAGTAATGCTGGTTTAGAGACTGCCTCTTATCTTCTTCTCAAATCTTAGTCACTACCTAGTCTAGTGTTTTCAATAACTAATGAAAACATTTTTATGGTTTCTGAGATTTTTTTTAAAGCAGGCTTGAAAGGTATGAAGTAATTTACTGATAAACCAAATTTAACATTATAGACATAAGAATGTTGTTTGTCCATCTCACTTTGTTTCATGATAATATTTTTTCTCCTAGGTGTAGGGAAAATAGGGGATTTTGTTTAATCAATAAAGGGATGTCTCTCTCTCTCTCTCTTCCTCTCTTCCTCTCTTTCGCTCTTTCTCTCTCTCTCTCTCTCTCTCTCTCTCTCTCTCTCTCTCTCTCTACCATGACAGCCCAAATAGGGTTCAACTGTGCAGGTAGGATCTGTATTATTAATTTTCATTATGCCAAAACTGAAAAAACGTTGTGTTGAAATCTTAAAGCACTAGAAAAGTAAATACCTAGAAAGTATTATCTGTTCTGTAAGAAAAACAGCAAACTAAACATTTTAATGTATTATTGACTTTGTTGGATTTGTAATATTGGGACTTTTCTTTATACAAGTACCTGGCCTTTAAAAAGAAATACTACCTAGAGTAGCAACAAGTACTGTTAAAGTTGACAAGTGTTCCTAAGTATATTGTAGTTAGATTAGTGTGAGGAACTTCCTTAAAAAATTTAAGTGTAAACCTGTAAGGTTACTTTAATTGGTTGTTTTTCATAGTTTATTTAGTGACTATTGCACAGTAATGCTTTGTATTAAATCAACATTAAGTTAGAATTCAGTGGCTGTATTAAATAGCCTTTTAAGACAGTATGTTAAATACGTGGCTTTCACCAAGGGGCCCCTATGGTATTTTGGCAATTTTACTATTTTTAAAAATTCATACCTACTTTGAATTGAGATTCATGTAAGTGAAACACCATTAATAAGGATTTTTGGTTTTAAATTTTAGTTTGTTTTATTATAAAACAGTCCATATCCATCATTCTTAAAATCAAGTATTCTTTATAACAGTCCTACTTCATATGCAGTCTGTAGGCTGGAAAGTATTTGTTACCAGTCTGCCTTGAAATTAAATATAGAAGTTGAGTAAATGCTTAAAACTGTCACAGAAGTTTGATAGAGTAATACAAATTGGGGGCTTATATTTTGTTTTTGCCAAATTTGACTTTATTATGCGAATGTGATGAATTAGAAATTTAAAAAATCAATTGGTCCTTCCCACAGAAGGATATTTCATTTAAGAAATATCACTTTAGATGACATTAGAAGAGCTATCCATGTGCTTAGTGTCAGTTAGCTTAAATGCTATACATTAAAATATAAACATATCTAAAACCCACTTATATTAGTAACTTATGTAGGTAACCATATAATTTTTATAAAGTAACCTTAAATGAAAATGAAAGCCAATTCTTTAATGAGTCTAAAGCAGTAGAGCCTTTACTCATACACCTAGTAATAACTATCATTTATTAAGTGCTTACAATGTGCAATAGGGTGTCTTTTATCTTATTTAATCCTCTAAAAGCACAACGGGATAGGTTCCATATTACCCTCATTTTAGAGATACCGAGCTAAGGGTCAGAGAGGTTAAAAATGTGCTGATGGTCACTGAGCTAACTAAAAAAGCTAACATTAAAACATGCTTTTTTTCGTAATATGATTACACATCTTGTGCTTCACGTTTTTTTCTTTTCGATGAGGAGGTAATAACATGTACTGGGTAAAGAATGTTGTTTTGTGCTTGTAGGTAAAGCTGTGTACCACGCTGTATATCAGGAATTAGTTAGAGCTAGAAGAGGAAAGCTCAAGCATGCAAATCTTCAGTGCTGAGTTGGTATAGGGAGTAAGATGAGGCTTCATCACGTACGTTGCTCTTGATCTCAGAGTCTATTACCACAAATTGTTGATGAGCACAAAAATTTAAGGATAACATGTTCAAGTTACACTTGATACAGCTTATAAGATAGAATCCCTTTTCAAAAAAAGCAGATGAGATGTGATTGTTAAACGGCATCTCTCTACTCTTCATGTGTACATAGATATTCAACTTTCAGGAAGCATGTCTATGATATTTGCATCTTACAGTAATATTTACAATATTTGTTTCCTTCTTCAGTCTCTTCAGTTATCTTTATAAAAGAAAGGAGGGTGGGAGCAGGAGGCTGACTTTTGTCATGTAGCTTCCCTCTTCAGATCTTCATCAGTATATGAGTAAACTCAGTTTACTAGATGCTTCACTTCTGTAAAATTCTGTAAATCAACTAGCTAATATTTAACTGAATTTATATCTTGTTTTCTTCATTTGGTCCATTTGATTGCTGATCATTGATATTCATCTGCCTAATTACCTTTGGATGTGTTTAAGGATTGAGGATAAAAACTATCAAGGGCAAGATTAAAAGAGGTGACTGACACCCTGATTCTCTTCTGCCCTTGAAGGCACTGGATAATGGAGAAACAAGTGCTTGCATGTGTTGGATTTTGTTAGTTGGATCCAGCTCCAGCAGTGACAACTGAGGTCACGTCAGCACCTTGGAAGGCCGGGAAGCTGGAACTGGAGCAGCTGAGCCAATCCCCAGACAAACAGGTTTTAACCGGGACAGAGTGAGAGAATGCTTTGCTTTGGAAACTCTCTGCCCATCACCTAAGGCAGTGATTCTATTCCTATATATTTTTTCTGCTGTCTGTTCATTTTTATGTAGAGAAGATTAGTTATGAGGACTTCTTTCTGTTTATGTATGGCAAAAGGTAATTGCAAAGTAATTATGTTAACTTTGAGATTTTTTTTGTTTTCTTCAGATTCAGGAGCAAAGAAATGTTACTTTTGAAATTAAGGTAGTGTGATAGAAGGATCATTTATGGCAGTAGTGAGGGTGATCATTTGTTGACTATCATCATTTTGTGTAAGGTTGAATGCCAATTAAATGTCATGAGTACCTCAATATGTTTAAATATCTTCATATTATATAATATATATTCAAACCTCTTTTGATTCCAGGAGGAGATTTTCTTATAAGTCCTAAAATTGGAAACTTGGATTCTAGTCTTATTTTGCAAGTCACTCTACTCTGTAGTTTATTTCTTCTCAATATGTAGAACGGTGGTTCTCAACTTTGGCTACACATTAGAACCATCTGGATATGTTTAAAAAATACTGATATCTTTACCCCATCCATACCAATTTAATAAAAATAGGGGTAGGGCTCAGGCATTTATAATGATTTATTAATTTCCCCAGATAATTCTGATGCACAGTGAAGGTCTAGAGTCATGGATATAGAATGATATCACTGACCTAACTTCTCTGATTTTTTTGAGGTTGATTAATTCATATTAACTGTTAATCACCTTTATAAAAAGTTTCCTCTAATTTATAGGGTCTTTTTCAAAAATGTAGAATTAGAAGGTCCTTTGATATACTTCTGTTCCTTGCCAGATTACATTCAACCATTAATTTAAGGTAAGGATGTTTGACAATAGATATTGTAAATAGGTAATTATATTTTTTCACCTTTTAATTACAAATAAAACTTTGATTTGTCGACAAGTACATATTGATAGAGAGCAGAGGGGGTGAGCTGGAAGTTAGGGGAAAGGGAATGGCATTTATTGAACACTTCTGTGTGCTATGTATCAGGTTCTATGATACAATCACCTCTAGTGTAGGAGTCACAATTTCTGCTTATATATGACGAAGTCAGTACTTAAAGAGTTATTAATTAAGTTTAATTATATTTTATAAGTCATAGAATCTCAAGGGTATGATTGATCTTAAAAGTCATTTGAATAACTCATGTGCTGCACATAAAGGCTAAATGTGAAGGTTTCTGAATACTTTAAAATATGAAATCAGGAATGAATGTTAGGATTTTAAATGTATGTCATCAAGAAGTATGGGGAAAAAGTAGCCCAGAGAGAGATATTTGGTAAAATGTTATACAAGTTATACAGTGTAACTGTTTGCTTAATGGTGTTGAGTTTTATTTTTATTTATTTTTCAATTATGACAGACATAGAAGTTTTTATTCTTTAGCTATGATTATTAAAACATTTTGAAATATTTTATATCAATTTATATTATTATAAATCCGAATTTTCCAACTGCTGCATATTTTTTAAAATCACCATAGTTAACTAGAATGATTCCCAGTTGTACTAATTAGCATAAAAAGCTAATTAATTATCTCATTAAACTGCATGCCATTAGCCTTGATTTTACTGCATATTTGATGTATTATCTCTTGGTCTTTAAAAATATAGACAATAATAGTTTAGTCTTTCAATAATTGATTTTAAATTGGCATTTTTCAAAAAAACTTTTGTAATCTCAGTAATTAATAATTAACACAACAAATTCATCTTTAAAATGCTTTAAAAATAAGAAAATAGAAGAAATGTTCATCCCAACTTTCAATTAATGAAATGCAGTTTAAAATAATAAAATACCATATTTTACTCACCATATTATAAATGATGAAAACTACTAAGATTGTTTAACATCAATAACATTGTATTGGTTTTATTGATTACATTGGTAATGTTGTTTTTACACAGTGCTCATGCAAGTTTAAATTGACACCTCATTTTGGATGGCAGTTTTATATAGCTTGCCTTCTCTTTTCACCTGATAATGCCTTCTTTAAGACTTCAATTTTAAGAAACCTATTAGAAATACAGACAGGTTTATCCACAAAAGTGGACACTGGAGTGGTATTATTGGAAATTACTTTCGGTACAGTGCTTAGGTAAATCATGGTTATTCCATAAGTTGAAGTATCTATAGTCTTAAAAATTATGCTGATGAAGAATTTCTTCATGACATGGAAATGCTTCATGATATGTTATTATAGAGAGATAAATAGTTTATAGTGTATTATATATATGTCCATACATTATTTGTTTATCGATAGATAAAATCTCAACTTTTTTGGAAAAGAAACATGCTAAAATGTTAAAAGTAGGGGTAGGTTTCGGTACTGGTTTAAATATCTCTGTAAATACCTGTTTTTATATACTGAGGCATTGTTACTTTCATAATCAGAAAAAGAATAGAAAACAAAGTTTTTACATATAGTTAGCAGCTTTATTTTGGTCGGGCCATGCTTGATTTGCTATTCTTAGACATTCTAAGACATTTTTAGAGTCAGTATTTTGTATTGATTCTCTGGCTATCAAGTTTCTTTCATGTGAAATTCGCATCAAGTTTAGAGTATGATGCTCTCTTGGTCAGGTAACATATCCTTAGTGAATGGGTGCTATTTTATTGAGACTTCAGCTATACCCTCTTCTCCAGTACCTCTTCTAGGCTCTTTTGGACATATCTTCTGGCTTACCTTCTCATAAGCTGTATAATATTTAGTGGTTACCGTAACCCAGAGATGGGTTCATTATGACTATCAATTACTGTTAAAGATACTACAAATGGGATTTTTTTTCTCCAAGCCATACTATTTAAATTTTATTTCAAATATCTATAATTACCTCTTTAGGAGATAGAAACAATATCCTTAGATGAGCTGGAAACACCAAATTAGGAATTTTCCCCGAGGTTTGCTTCTGTAGAAATACTTAATAACTTATTTTTCTTTAGATCTAGTGAAATAGTGAAGTGTGCTTCTTAGCATAAATGGAAATGTTAATTTGTTCAACTTTTCATTAACACACATTTCTACCATAAGAGACTTTAGTAAAACTAGATTTAAAAAATTTGAAAGACGTACTGATTTTTACAAAAACATATTTTAATCTTTAAAATGTTTATGGTATACCTGTGGTTAAATAACATATGCATGGTTTTAAATTTTTGATTCTTCTATGTTTAAACTCTTTTCAGTGTCTAGATAAATCTTTATTTTTTAAACCTCTTCATTGAAGATTATTCAAATTTTTTTCTAAGAGATTTGACTTTACATATGTTCATTGTACAGACTATTTTAATTCAGTGATTCCCATCTAATTGGTCAAGCACCAGTATGATGTTAAAAGTTACCCAAAGAGTCTAATATGCACCCCAGTTTGGGGATGACGTTTTAAGATGAATCTTGGATATTTAAAAATGATTTATTTAGTATATTTTACAACATTCTAATTTTTAATTTAATGATATGTTTTGGTCAATTTTAATTTACTTTATCCTAAAAGAAAGCTATCTATATGCACATTTATTCAGCATTCATTTTAATGTTCACTTACTTAAAGAGTTTATCTACTATTATCACATTTACACTGATATTTGCATAGTTTTCCCCAAAGTCTGTAACTTTGAGTTCAGATCTGAACTTAAGGTTTGTACTTTTAGTTGTCTTTATGGATGTTTATGAACAATTACAAATAACATTTTCAACTCAATAATTTAAAAACTCATAATTCTCATATACCACTTCACTCAAATTTATTCTGTTTCCAAAATACCTAATGTCTGTTATTAATATAACACTGTCCCCTATATGGTTCTTTAGACTTGAAATCTTGGAATCAGATTACTTAATATTCTTTGTTTCTCATAGTCTGTCATCTGGTATCTTGTTCTTTTTCCTTCAAGATTTCTTTTGATTTGATTCTATCCTCTCTCCTCTTGCTGGTCCACATCTTATCTAGCCTTTCTTTACCCGGCTGATATTCACCCAGCACTTACATATATAATTATACTGGTTGCTAAAATATTAAAATACTTTTGTATAGGTTTGAGAAAGAGACTTTTCCTCAAGTCCATTGAGCACCTATACTCCATCCCAAGCGCTTTGTGGGTACCCTGCTTAATATGCTGTCAACTGGCTAACCAGCCTGTGTCCCAGCCCATGCATCTCAGCCTCAGTGTGCCTATGGATGTTCTCTACCAGGCTAGGGGGGTCTCAGATTCTTCCAGGAAAGATGGTACACTGGTGTCAGTGCTGGCACACCAGCAAATAGTACTTACATGGGCCCCTGAAGCTATGGTATTCTCTTGCCAGCTCTCTCCTGCTGTTGCTTGTGGGAACTGCAGCCTCTCTGCTGTGTGCCAATTTATAGAATTGTTAAATACGTAGATATCACCCTATCTTTACTCCAGGCTTCATAGCTGTTATGGTAGATTGGTAGCCCCTTAGTTACTCTTTATCCCTATCTACTTATCCATCTGACATATTCAGCATAGCCAGATGAATCTCCCGAATTTTATCACTCCCCCAAGAGATAGAAATTTGAACCCAGTTCAAACTTTTTAATCAACTCACTTTACCATGTCTGCTTAACTTGTTAATCCATATCTTTCTCAGATGAACTCAGGTTTACCTTCTCACACAAGATGTTCTCATTTACCTTTTTATATTTCCCTTTTCGCATGGTCACGTCTCTGAAGTTCTCTATCTTGTACAGTTTCAAATCAAACATTTCCTGTAAGTTATATCTCGATTATATTTCAAGTAATTCCTCCTTGAAACTTTTACTAACTTCCCAAATAAGAATGACCTTCTCTTCTTAGAATCCACATGGCAGCTTATGTCTTACAATGTATTAGTTCCAGAACTGGAAAGTTCAAGGCCATGTAGTTCATCTTTCTTCCCAACTTAGAAACCTTTGTGCAAAACATGTGATTTACAATGAAGATTTCTTCCAAGACAATAAAGCTAGTGGTTCTGTTATTGGGTATTTCTAGTTATTCCTTCAGTTATCTGATAAAATATTTCTTGAGGCTTATTTTGGGTCAGGCACTAAGCTTGCTCTACAGCAGTGAACAAAACAGACAAGGCTCTGTCCTTATAGAGCTTACAGTGTGAAAGAAGGCATTAAAAATGTAAGCACATATGTAAGTGTGTAATAATTTATATTAGATGCTGCAAAATAAAAATAATAGGACATTATAATTAAAAAGAACATCAGGTCCTTAGTTTATATTGACGATTTAGAGTAAGTGAAATGTAAACTATAGAGGAGGTAAGGAGGGGGCTACTCAGGTAGCAGTAGAGTATGCGAGACCAGTGTATATGTGCAAAGGCCCTACAGCAGGAGAAAGTTGGCTTTTATAATATGTTCACCAAAGAACTGAAAGACGGCCTGTGAGCCTACTATAGAGGGAGATGGAGTGGCTCGTGATGGAGCTGGAGAGGTGAGAAGGAGCCATGTTATATACATTTTTGCTTTTTGAGGCTTTGGGGAAGAAGTTTGGATTTTTATCCTAAAAGCAACAAACAACTATTGAAATAGTGTTGAACACTGACTTGGTAGAATTTGATTTATGATTTTTTTAGGTGTTGGGTGGGAAGAAGAGCAGATATTTAAATCTAGAAATGCTCATCTTCTGTATTACTTGAATGACTTTCTTAGTTAAGCAAATACAGAGCAGGTACACAATCATTGTCATAGAGCAGAAAACTTTCTGACTTCATTAATAAAAGTCTGCCACTCCCTGAGAATGCACTTGTATTCTGCTCTGTAAAGCTGGTTCCTGGGGAGGAGATCAGTTTACACAAGATGCCCAGTGCCTTCTGGGAGAGAAAGAACTAATATCTAGTCTCTGTTGACATAGAGCTGTGTGGCACTGACTCAATCCCAGTCTCTGGAAAGGGCAATGAGATTCCTGAAATGAAGTTACATTGAGGACAAAAAGGGGACCCCACCTGGCAACCAAGATTCAAGAGAAGCCCTTTTGAACTGATGGGGCTGATGACAGAAAATTATGTATGTGCTGTCATCAGTATAGTTAGTACCTTAGGGAAGAACAGCTGGTAATGGTAGTTGCAAACACAGAATTAGAGCACCCTTGACTGAGCTGGACACCAAAGGAAATAGGATCATCACTGTAGCTTGAACAGGGTGGCAGGATGGTACCATCACAGGGGGGACTAACATTGCTAGGTGATAAAAGACCATTAGCCTTGTGAGTAGCAGATTAATTATGGCTTACCAACTCTCTGCGTGGCATGGTATGTAGACTGAAGTTCTGGGGAAAGTGAGAACTCTAGCCAGCTATATTTGAAGTAAAAATTTAAATATGACCATAATTGTACATTGAAATGGTGGAGGAGGTTATTATGGTTACAGTTTATAAAAGAGAGCTTATAGGCCAGGAACAGTGGCTCACACTGTAATCTCAGCATTTTGGGAAGGCCAAGGCAGGAGAATTGCTTTAGTCCCAAAGTACAAAACCAGTCTGGGCAACATAGGGAGATCCCATCTCTACAAAATAAATATTTTAAATTAGCTAGGTGTGGTAGTGTGCACCTGTGGTCCCAGCTACTCAGGAGACTGGAGTGGGAAGATCACTTAAGCCCAGGAAATCAAGGCTGCAGTGAGCCTTGATTATGCTACTGCACTGCAGCCTAGGCAACAGAGTGAGACCCTGTCTCAAAAATAGTATGTGTATGTATACATATACTAGTATAATAAATAAAATAGATAAATAAATAAAAATATAATAAACTAAAAATAAAAAATAAATAAAAATAAATAAAAATAGTATGTACACACACACACACACACACACACACACAGAGCTTATACTGTCTTTCACAGAGTGGATTGGAAAAATGTTAGGGAAGAAATGGGGAAGCTAGTGGCCATGGAGAGGACCAGCAATAATTAAGTAAAATATATTAGCACTAGAGTGACAGTTATACAGAGAAATAGAATATTCTTTCTTTTATTAAGATCTCACATCTTTTTTACATAAGCTGCTTTGGTCCCACATCTTCCATAAATCCAGTTTTGATCTCATATCTACCTTTCCCTGTTGTTTTTCTCTTGGTTAATATCTCTAATTCCTTCTCTCTTTAGACAGATGATTTCTAGAATCGAAACTCAGCCATTGAGGGGATCATGTATCCTTGTCAGCTGTATGTCATGCACAGGTTTGATAAACATGCCTTGCAAGTTTCTTTTCAATCTTGTTAAAGTAGCCCTGTGGCACACAACTTGAGATCTGTTTTCAAGTTAACATCTTTTCATTAATCAATACTCTTTGGGTGTGGTTGTTCAACCTGTTATAAATGTACCTCTCATATTATTTCCTACATATTTCTCCATATTGACCTCAAGAACACTTGAGAGCTTTCTTCAAATTTGGAATTAAGTTCATAATGAACAAAGTCCACATTTTTAAACTACCAGTTTAATAATTCCAACAATAAAAATATTATTTTTAGTGAACCCATATTGGATCATACTTTTTAAAAAGTTGTTACACAAACTCTTGCCTTCCAATTTTAATAGGTTCATTGTAAGCATATTTATCTTAGATTTTCAAAATTCACATCCTTTGCCTTTAAAAATCATAAAATTAGCCTGTCTCTGGTCCTCTGGCGCCTTTCCTTTCCTCTGAAGCACTTCAAAATGTTCTTGCTGTAGTGTCCCGATCCCTTCTGCATCTCCTTTCTGGTCCCCAAAATATATCTCATCTGAGCCTATATTAACTTCCTGGGTTTGCTGTAACAAACTACCACAGACTGGATGGCTTAAACAACAAAAATCAATTGCCTCACATTTCTGGAGGCTGGAAGTCCGAGATTAAGGTGTAAGCAGTATTGGTTTCATGTGAGGGCTGTGAGGGAGAATCTGCTACATGCCTCTTCCCTGGCTACTGATGGCTGCTGATATTCCTTGGTGTTCCTGGCTTGTAGCTGCATCACCCTCATCTTTGCCTTCATTTTCACAGCATTCACCCCGTATGCATGTCTTTGTCTAAACTTTCCCTTTTTGTAAGGACACTAGTCACAATAGATTAAGGGCTCACCCTACTATACTATGACTTTATCTTACCTTAATTCATTACATCTGCAATTTTTAAGGAACCCTAGTTTTTAAATTCACTTATTTTTTGGTGAAAATAGAGTATGATATAAAACCATCTTATTGTATAATTATCTTCTGTCTGTCTGTGTATAGCCAAAGCATCAGATAGAAATGTGAATGCCAAAGTAAATGAACCTGGAGTTAGTGACAGAAAAGACCATGTTTGTTTAGTCTCCTTTAGAAATATTAGAGGAAAAGCAAAAGAAATTGGACTTAACCTAAAGGCAGAACCAAGATGTTTACAGACCTTACCAGCCTTGACTTCTGCATAAAGACACATATACTTTAGTGAGCAGACTGAGATAGTTCTGACTCTCTACTACTGGCCCCACTGGCCTGATTCATATAAATTCACCTTCTTCACCATGTTCCTGTGACCCTCTAGGAATCCACTGTCACCTCACATATGTCCAGAAACCATTCTCTCAGCTGTCACTAGCACACACTGCCCCCATTTCTCCCCTAGTTCCCAAATGTTTGCATCCACAGTTCAGGAAGTCCATTGGCAAAGACCCTTTGTTGTTACTCCCTATCAGGAGAAAACCAGTGCTTGTGTCAAGGATGCCACATGTGGCTTCTGGGTGTTTTGGTAGGAGGTCTCTGCCCAGCTGTGTGTGATGTTATATTGTCTGGGCCTTAAAGAAGCTCTGCTAGTGCCCAGAGTATCAGGAAGAGTCTCTTGATCAGTTTCTGGTCATAGTCTCTTTTCCAGAATTTCATTTTAGTTCTATCATTTTTCGGCTGTCATTCCTTTACTATAAGCATTTGTTCTTAGGCAAGGAGTCCAATGAAGAACAGATGCTAGGCTCTACTTTTCTCTCTATACTTACCTTTTACTAACCCTGAGTTCAATTTCCTCCTCCTTCTCCCCCTAACAGAATAAGGGTTGCCATGCATATACATGGTTGCAAACCAGATTGGGGCTGGAGAGTGGAGGTTAAATTTTTGGCCCATGATCTGTCAGCCAAAAATGTTCTATTACAAAAGCAGTAGATTTTCTAGTTAGAATCATTATTGGGAATTGTAAAACTTTGCATATTTGGTGTACTTGAGGAACAACAAGACTACCAGTTTGGTTTGGTTATAGTGGTCTGAAAGAGGGGAGAGATCCGTAGGGGGTAATCATATATTTCAAAAATTATCTGGGTCCTATGTGGAGAGTGGACAAAGAGAGAGGACTGCAAGCAAGCTGGCCTGTGAGGAGACCTGTGCAGAAGTGAAGAGGCCTGTGCTGAAGTGAGAAGGTCTGTGTGAAAGTGATCTGTGTGAAAGATGGTGGTGGATCCAACTAAACTAGAGCAGGAGCAGTGGGGATGGTGAGAAGTGGCCAAATGTCTTTTGTAAGTAGAGCCTGTTGGACTTGCTGATGGATTGGAAGCAGCATGTGAGGGAAAAGAGGTCTAAGGAGTGACTGCTAGTGTTTGGCTTAAGTAGCCTGGTGAATAGTGATGTCACTGATTTGGGGCAGGAGAGGACTTGGGGAAGTGAAGAGCTCTGTTTTGAACAGGTGAAGCTTGAGATTCATTCCTAGAATCTCAAATGAAGATGAGTCTTAATCAAAATGTCTTAGCCAAAGGATTTGAGAGCCAGGATGCTCCTGCAGTGTAGTGCAATTATGATTTCCCTTAAAATGCAGCAGAGAACCAAAGCTGCCAAACAGTTTTTTAAGACTTAGTGTCCTCACTTATAGGTGGGGATATATTACTCATTTCACTGGGTTCTTTGAAGGTAACATTAGATAATGTTTGTGAAACTCAGTGTAATTCTTGGCAAGTAATTAGCACCTAATAAATATCTTCAGTTATTGTTATTAATTTTCGTAAAATGAACTTTATTTATCTATTTATTTATTTATTTATGAGACGGTGTCTCGCTCTGTTGCCCAGTCTGGAGTGCAGTGGTGCAATCTCGGCTCACTGCAACCTCAGCCTTCTGGGTTCAAGCTATTCTCCTGCCTCAGATTCCCAAGTAGTGTGATTACAGCCGCCCATCACCATGCCTAGCTAATTTTTATGTTTTCATGTTTTTAGTGAAGAGGGGGTTTCACCATGTTGGCCAGGCTGGTCTCAAACTCCTGACCTCAAATGATCCCCCTACCTCTCAAAGTGCTGAGATTACAGGTGTGAGCTATTGTGCCCGGCCAGGAACATTATTTTTAAAGCTGATTTTAAATATCAGCTTTGGAATGAGATAGGATATAAATTAATAATTAGTAATGGATAGTCATTTCACATGTGCAGTGTGTATATACCCACACACTAATGTAAATAAAACAACTTTTTCTTTTTAAACGAGTTGCATTTTCATCCTCAGAACTACAAAGTATTAAAATCAGGATTTTGAATTTTATGCGTACATGTGAGGAACTTTCTGAATTATACGTGTGATTAGTGACATGAGTATTTGCTGCCTCTTAAGATTTGCCATGCCTTTATGCAAATCAAAGTTCCCACAGAAATAATGAGTCAAATACAGCAACAGACAGTATTTAAATTAGCATTTTTTTCTCTGCTCTGCTTGGGTCAATTTTACTATACATTGCATATCAAGACCTTTGATTTGCTCAGGTTTTCCACTGATTTGACTTCCCCTACCTTTTGTTTCAAAACCTAAGATTACCACTTTAAGTGTACTGGTACTGTGGAAGGTTTTATACAGAACAGAGTAAATATATATTAGAGAATATTATTTTCATACTCTCCCTATTGCATTAACAGAGAGATCTTTATGGAGCAAAGGCCAGATCACTTAATAAAACCACAGTCTGTTTTTTGGCAATAGTGTTGAACCTGGAGGAAAGCCAGTCTTAGCTAGTATAAAGTTAGATTCCATTCCATCAGCATAATAGTTAATAATAGTTGATTGACAGGGATGTGAAGGGTGCCCTCTTTTCCTCCCCCCTCCACTCCCATTCCACACTAACCTCTCTAGGGAATATGCCATTCCTTTCCCCATTCCTAAAATTCTTTGCTTGAGCACAGCCAGGGGCTGCTTGACTGGTGCCTGACTGTTTGGAGGCTGGAGAGTAGAGGGTCTCTCTGAAAGAGTTCCTAGTCCCTGTAGTCACTGCTGAGGAAGACTAGCAATCTCTGGACATCTTTAGGGATATGCAGTAAAGGTGAACTTCCTGGCTAGTGTTTATGTGTGAAAAGTAACCATACTCACCTGAGCTACCTTAATACCATGGGATCAGGATCGCTTTTGCTTCCCTTCAGCCACACACATTCATCTTGTCCACAGAAATTTAGAGCTTATTTTAGTTTGTTTTTTGTAAATCATACATCATATCATATATTATTTTGCATTGTTAAAACTATATTTTGGGGGTGTTTAGTACTGGTAAATTGGTAACATTTGCAGTTTTCTTCCAACCCTTTTTTCTTTTTGGATGTAGGTATTTGCAGGATATGAACTATTCAAAACAGTTACAGCATTCCAAAGATTCTTTCCCTGGATTCTACATGCTCACATGGAGTTATATTTAAATGCTAAGAAGTATTGTTGAATATTGCCGAACATAAGGTTCACTAGTACAGTGTTTAGGTGAAAATTCAAAATTTTTTTTTCTAAGTCCACATGATTTCTGTTTTGAGTGGAATAATGATTCCTATCCTACGCAGTTTTGTGTTCTTTAATTTGGTGAAGTCGGCATTTGGTGTTGCCCTCAGTTTGGGTTAGGAATTATTCTTTACCCCACGTCTCACCACTACAGAACCACTTGCTAACTTTTAATCACCACCTTCTCAAGTTTAAGAACTTGGCCAGAGTGATCCCGGAAAGTCTCAACATTTTCCAGTGAGTAAAGTCCATCTCTTTTGGAGATCTTGACACCTATCATTAATAAGGCTGCAACCTCCTTAAGGATAATTGAGAAAAGAGAACTGCTCTTCTGTATGTATAGCAAAACATGAAGAGGTTATACAGCAGGATACAATAGTTCTTAAATAGAGTGCATGTATTGTCTGGCAGGCTGACCCAACATCATGTTGCCTCCTTCATTCTACAGATTATGTTATGGGTTTCAGGTGTTTTTCTCAGGTCAGTTTCCCTATCATTAATGCTGCAACACCTTTGCTGAGTAGATATCCGCTCTCTCATTCTTTTATTACACCATGGTGAAACCAGCACTGCCGACTCTCATGAGTTGATGAATAAACTCTAATTTTACTGCATTTATAAATAAAACTTTAAAAATAGTTTCTGGAATAAGATCACAGTGAATAAAGTCCTAACTAGATTTTTAAACAAAGCCACGTTTAAATGAATCACATTGAAATATGTTAATATATTTAGTGTTGGTATGTTAATATAGAAGCCCTAAGATACCAATACTGTCACTTGCCTTGCTGGCAAATTTGTCTCATAATAAGAACATATGTCCAAAAGGCTTTTTGTTTAAAAACATACATAATTTGAAAAATATATAGTTACTCTTTAGTGCATTTTAATAGAGAAGGAGCTCATCTTTCGATTTTAAAAATGCTTACTAAAAATTGATTTTAACGTCATCTGTTTCCAAGTGTTTCTAAGTGTTTTAAAAGAGAAAGATGACTTGGGAAAGAATTCAGCTTGATTCTGTAAATATTTTTTGAACATTATTGTGTGCCAGCCACTGTGTTAAGTGCCTGGAATGCAGAGATGAATAAGATTGTTCTTAGATCATAGTGTACAGTGTAATAGAAGCAGCAGTTAAATTATATTTGCAGTGTAGGTTCACTATTCTGTTAGGAGCCATTAATTTCACCAAAATTGGTCAGAAAGGGATATTCTTTTAGGAAATCGCATTGAAGCTGGACCTTGAATCATGAAAGCTAGAAAATGAGGACAAATGAGGACATCCAATGCAAAGGGATACTACATAAGCAAAGAGACTTGTATGTATGTGATGGGGAAACAGGGAAGGGCTGTAAAGTTTACAACATACAACTTCAACAGGATTTAATGTTATTGTATTCTTTCAGATTAGAGAAGGCCTGATAATATTTTTTTGTGTGTAAAAGGCCTAAAGATAATGCTCATCACCTGATACTGGGACTTAGTAGTAACAGAAAATAAGAAAGGGAGAGTTGAAGGAACTTTTTTTTTTTCAATTTCTTTTTTAGAGTGACATAGATATATTTTATCATTTAATGATTTTTTCCAAAAATCTTTATGTAGACTTTGTTACTTCTGTTAAGATTTCATATATGTTCATTTCCTTACCCCCAAGCCATAATAAAAATGATTACTAAGCACTCTTCTAACACTGGCCATAAGAATGAAATTAATATTGCTGTGAGTAAACTGTAGTTTAGGAAAATCTTTTGGGTGAGGAACAGAACTATTATTTATTGAGTATCCCTATATGTTAGGTACTGTGTGAGGTACTTTCATATACTCTATATAATTTATTCCTTAAAGCATCCCTAGAAAGTTATTATCTCAATTTTCTAAGCCAGGGAAGCATTCTAGGGAAACTGAGGCTGACTAATATGCTCTGTGGTATACACCTGGTAAGTGACAGGTTTGGGATGCAAAATCAAGGTGGTTGAATTCCACATCATATGCTCACTTTACTGTAGATTAGACAGGTGTACTTGAATAATTCGTAGGTAACAAGTGTCAGTTTGGGTATTTAAACTGAGGCCTGACTTACTCTAAATAATCTGTATTCTATCCCTAACCTTTTTGGCACCAGGTACTGGTTTCGTGGAAGACAGTTTTTCCACAGCCTGGGGATTGGTGGGGGATGGTTTTGGGATGATTCAAGCACATTACATATATTGTGCACTTTATTTCTATTATTATTACATTGTTATATATATGAAGTAATTCTATAACTCATCATAATGTAGAATCAGTAGAGTCCTGAGCTTGTTTCCCTGCAACTAGATAGTCCCAGATAGTCTGAGGGTGATGGGAGACAGTAACAGATCATCAGGCTTTAGATTCTCATAAGGAGCACGCAACCTTGATCCCTGGCATGTGCAGTTCACAATAAGGTTCGCCATCCTAGGCCGGGCACAGTAGCCCACACTTGTAATCCTAGTACTTTGGGAGGCTGAGGTGGGTGGATCACCTGAGGTTGGGAGTTCGAGACCAGCCTGACCAACATGGAGAAATGCTGTCTCTACTAAAAATACAAAAAAAAAAAAAAAAAAAAAGTTAGCCTGGCGTGGTGGCGCATGTCTGTAATCCCAGCTACTTGGGAGGCTGAGGCAGGAGAATTGCTTGAACCCGGGAGGCAGAGGTTGTGGTGAGTAGTGGTGAGCTGAGATTGCGCCATTGTACTCCAGCCTGGGCAACAAGAGTGAAACTCCATCTCAAAAAATAAAATAAAATAAAAAAAAGGTTCGCCGTCCTATGAGAATCTAATGCTGCAGCTGATCTGATAGGAGGCAGAGCTCAGGCAGTAGTATGAGAGATGGGAAGTGCTTGCTGTAAAAACAGATGGAGCTCACCTCCTGCTGTGTGGCCAGTTTCCTACTGGTTCCTACTGGTCCCTCGCCTGGGGTTTGGGGATGCCTGCACTAGAACTTATAGAAGCTATTTGAACTTCAAACATTGTAAAAACAGAGTGTTTTCATTACTTAGTGTTTAATTTTAGTGTGTCTTACTTTCTGGCTATAGTTTTTAATAGACTTTTCAACTGTATGGCACATTTTAACTGAAGGTTTAAAAAGTCATTTTGTTGTCTCAGAGGTATAAAATTACCATCAAATAAGCAGACATATGAAGTAGAAGAAATATAAAATGCTTTTCTGGACCTCTAAATGAATTGTTAAAAACCCTGCAAAGCAAAACAACATTTCTCCTCTGAAATTATATTTTGCAAACATATTTTAGAAGGAAAACTTACTGTCAAAAGTAGTGAAATGTCCCCAGTGTTTATGGATGTAATGAGTTAATTAGCTGAAACCCCATTTAAAAGAATTGTCAGTGAAATTTATGAGTCCTTTTGCTATCTGTATGGAGTTGACAGCAGGTGTTTCTTACTCACACACTCATCAAACTTTGAAGAAGATTATTTTTAACCCTTGCTTCATAACAGGCAAGTTCAGATGATCTAAATATTTCTTCATATTCTGTATACTGAGTGTCTTGAGTAATTTGAATGATATGGGATATTGACTATATATGTGTTAAGTTCCAAATCCAACAAACTTAGAGTTTTAAAGTTGACTTAGAGGGTTTGCTTCATTGCCAACATTAGCCCAGATTCTTTTGTGTAAATGGGCCTTTTCTTCCTTTTACCTATGTTTTTATCATTATAAATCTTACCATTTCTTGCATGAATATAACATCACAGGATAAGCTAGTAAAAAGTACATTGGCATATAAAAGAAGAGACCTATTAACATTTGCTGTACCTTGTATATTTGCTCATATTTCTAGATAGCTGTTTTATTTCCTTGATTTGGCTGTAAACTTCTTGAGAGTGAGGATCATTCTTTATCATTATTTTTATTCCCCAAACTTAGCACAATAATTTTTCTATTGTAAGCCTTCAGTATACATTTATTGCTGCTTGATTTCGTGAAAAACTGTTTTAACATATAGCACATAACACTGTATAGAACAAAACTAGAAAAATTTCTGTTTGACATGTTATCAAAATCCTAGATTTTTCATCACTGTTGGGTAACTTGTAGTCAGCCTCACTTGCCTTTAACTTGATCATGAATCCCACTTGCTCTTCAGAGACCTTTCTTTAGGTCTGTAAAGTTCTTATTAAAATATAACTAGTTTAGTTTTTATTAAAATATATTTAAAGACCTGCCTAACTTTGCAGCCAGACCTCTGACCTTTACAGCTGAATATCGTTAATGGACTCAGGTTCTGGACTCTACCCCCAGAGGATATTAGGAGTGGTGTGGTAGCTCACTGGTTTAGTACACAGTCGCATTTAATGTCAGTTCTGGTCTGACCTTGGTACCTCAGTTCCTCAGGGCATGAGTTTATGGTTTGCTCTCAGGGTCTTGAGTTTCTTGCCCTGGAAACCCACTTTCCCCATGACTGGCATCTGATGATAACTCCATTTTTCATTCTCCTTTGCATTTGCACTTGTTACTCCCTCTTCTGGTATATCTTCCCACCAAGCGTGACTGGTGAAGTCCTCTTCATGTTTCAAGGTGTAATTCAGTCATCTTCTTTGAGAAACCTTCCCCAACCTATCCAAACTTCTTTGATATCTTCTCTTTACACCTGAGTCCACACATCTATTAGTGCACTCATCATGCCATATTCTCATTATTCGTTGACTTTCTGTCTATGTTGGACTTTGAGCTCTTTGTAGTTCAATAAATGTTTAAAAGAGTGAATTACTTCTGTGACTTTGTTTTGGATCATTGCCAATCACCTGTCCTGCATCTACTTTGAGGATGTTATAGATACTGGATTTAATTGAATCTACTAATGACATACTCACATACCTGTTCTTTTTTTTTTTTTTTTCCTTCTTCCGTTCTGGCTAATATCCTGATTTCAGTGTACCTTTGGGCCATGTTCCAGTTTGTTGGTTGCTGGAATAACCACTGGCCAGCTCTATATGCTGTAAGTCTTTCTGAACTACCTCCTGTACTTTTCCCAGGCCTGGTGTGTCTCCACTTGAGCCTCATGGGCAAGGGTTCTGCGTTACTCATCTTTCTAGACTCTAGGCCTTCACCGACCTAACTTAATATATGTTGGACATATAAATAGAAACTCTAATTGCTTTTTTATTAGTTGTAATAGATTTATACTAAAAAAACTCAACCTAACACCAAATTTTTTTTCTTTTTGAAAGGGGCATTTAATGATTAGGACTAATTTAACAATAGGTCAAGATGGTGCCAAACATTTCATCCCTTATTAAATGGATTAGAAAAGTAGCTTAGTAAATAGTCTTTTTTTTCCCTTCCATATGTGTTACAATTGTCAAGCCTATTAGAATTAGTTAGGATTTTGAGTCAGTGATATGTGTGGTATCATTAAACCATTTCTTGCCATGACTAGCCCATGTCCTTTATCTTAAATTTGTCAATGATTTAAAAATTAATGTTGTTCCTTTAAAAATATTCATTAGATACATCAAAATTTACTAGATGTAAGAAAATGTTTAAAAGTCTTTTCTGAACATTTAGTTCTCATTTATTTTGAACTAGTCTTAATCACTTGCATTTTACCCATGTCTCTTACTGTCATACATTATTAGAGGGTTTTTGCACTTATTTTCTATTTCAACCATTTTCAAAGTTTTCTGAATTATAATAG
The DNA here is from genome assembly GCF_008728515.1 of Papio anubis. Lineage (NCBI taxonomy): Eukaryota > Metazoa > Chordata > Mammalia > Primates > Cercopithecidae > Papio > Papio anubis. Next base: position 96,862,977 of record NC_044985.1, on the reverse strand, counting down.
TTGCAGTTTTGTAACTTTTGCTCCCTCATTCATTGATTGATTTGTTCTCCTCTTTTTTTTCTTTCCTTTGATGTTGAAAATCGAATATATAGAGAAGTAGATGTTTAATAAATCTTTGTGCCTCCATCAATGAGCTTTAATAGTTATCAATTCTAGTCAATATTTTTTAGCCATATCCCAAAATACTTTCCCTCCCAAATTATTTTAAAGTAATTTCCAACTTTAGAAGTTCACTGATAGAGTATTTGTAAATTATGGGTGGGCAAAAGAATCTCCCTTTCTATATTATCACATTATAACAGAATATGACAGGATATCCATATCTATCTATCTCTATATAGATTTTTAAAATATACACTTCAGGGTAAATAGAAGCTCAAGCTTATCTCTTTTTCTCTTAAGAGAATATTTTTATTTCTTTTGTTCCTTTGAACTTTGTAGTTGTAAGTTGTGGGAACTGGAATTGGGTACATGTGTTTTTAAGTGTTAGTTAAATTTCTTGCTAAATATTGCTTAGCAGTTTATCAGATTAGGTGATTGGTTTCTTAAAAAGCTTTTGGCAGGGTTCCAGGTGATAGGAGAAGTGAAAAGTAAATTTTAGTTGTGGCAGGTGATACAAAACCAAATACAAAGTGTTGTTCATTTAGGGTATGTCATAGAAAGCTGGGCATCAAATTGGAGGGTGGAAAAACAATGGGCACTAATTAGATGCCTTAAGGTGGGTAGCACTTTGGGAAAAATGGAAGTTGCTGCTAGGAAAAAATAGAGAAAGTAAAAATCAGGAGATAACAAGCTTTGCCTCTTTTAATCATATTTTTACTTGGGCTGGCAAATGTATCCTGCCCAACTGTGGTGGGACAATACAAGCTTTCTCTCTTGGTAGTATACGAGAAATTTATGGTGATGGTTTATAGATGGAAATATTTTCTTTTTTTCTTTTCTTTTCTGTTCTCTCTCTCTCTGTCTCTCTCTCTCTCTGCCTCTCTCTCCTTTCTCCTTCCTTCCTTCTTTCCTTCCTTCTTTCCGTCCTTCCTTCCTTCCTTCCTTCCTTCCTTCCTTCCTTCCTTCCTTCCTTCCTTCCTTCCTTCCTTCCTTTCTTTCTTTCTTTCTTTCTTTCTTTCTTTCTTTCTTTCTTTCTTTCTTTCTTTCTGTCTCTCTCTTTCCCTTCCTTCTTTCTTTTCCCTTCCCTTCCCTCCTTTCTCTCCCTTCCCTTCCCTTCTCTTCCCTTCCCTTCTCTTCCCTTCCCTTCCCTTCTTCCCTTCACCTCCCTTCCCTTCCCTCTCACTGTGTTACCTAGGCTTGAGTACAGTGGCACAATCATGGCTCACTCCAGCCTTGAACTCCTGGGCTGAAGCAATACTCCTATCCCAGTCCCCCGAGTAGTTGGGACTACAGACATACACCACCATACCTGGCTACGTTTTAAATTTTTTGTATAGATGGGATCCCACTATGTTGCCCAGTGTGGTCTTGAACCACTGGGCTCAAGTGATCTACCCACCTCAGCCTCCCAAACTGTTGGGACTATAGGCATGAGCCACGACACCCAACCAAGACTATTCTTTATAGACCTTCTCCCCCTTCTCCCTCAACAACAACAAAAAGAAAATTCGACAACAGCAACATATAGCAACAACAGCAAATGCTGTATTCAAGGTTTATTTTTCAATAAATTTAACTTCACAATGATGGGCTAGTACTACTGTCATATCAACCTGACATATCAGAAGTTAGTACTCACCATGCAGCTATTGTTTCTCATAAGTCTGGAAACAGAAAACTCAGAGAGCAGTTTGGTTGTGAACACAGTTGGTTAACATGGGAGAGAAGAATGACTTTGGTTTGGCAGGAAATGACAGCAGAATTTCGTTCTATATGGTGGGCTGTTCATCTGGTCCGTCCATGCTAAAGAGACGGATAAATGAGAACTGTCAAAATTAGGTAGCTACTCACTCTATTTCACTAAAATGTAAAATTACCCCTCTGCACTCACTTTTCAAAGGGATGAAGAAACACAGTATTTAGAAGGCAAAGCAAAAAACAAAACGTAAGCCCAACTCTTCAACTTACTTACTAGCTGTGTGATTTTGCTCAAATCAATTGAGTTTTCTGGGATTCAGTTTTCTTGTAGGTTTGCTGGGGATAATAATGGCACCTACTTCATATTCTAGTGTGAAGATCTATTGAGATGGAAGATTTGAAAACACTCTGAACTAAATAGAACTATTTAAGTATGAGTTACATTATAATATAACTCATAAAGAAAAGAGTTTCTCATAATCTCTGTAGGATACTGATTTTGTTTCTGGAAAGAATACAGTAGTTGTTCCTGTGAGTTGAGATCTAATTTAATATTAAGTAAAGGGAAGAAAAAACGTTTATTAAAAATAGAAAGTATAATTTTTAACATTTTCAACAGAAGATAAAATATTACTGTCTACATTTTTAAGTTTTCTTAGCAAGTTCAGCCAATTTTCTCTACCCTTCTAAAATAGTATAGCAAAACATAAATCTTTGTATTCATGAATTGTTTTCTTTTTGAAGGACACACAATCTGTTTCCATTTGAGGAGCTGAGGATACAAGAATATGTAGGTTTATCAGTGGGATCCTTAGTAGGATTGTAAAGCTCTTAAGATGGAAAGGAATATGAAATCTTCTAATCTAACCCACTTGTTTTATAGATTATAGATTTCAGAGAGAAATATAGATAGAATTTTATCTTCCAAACTAGTGTGAACATGATTTTAAAAAATGAGTATATAGAATAAAATCAGAACTGGAAGCCCAAAGGTCAGTTAAAAAAATTTAAAAAACAAATTGACAAAGATGTTAGATTTTTTCCCATTTTTGTAGTTCATACTTATTTACTATTTTCATTCATTTTGTTGATTGACAGCATTCACTATAGATAAGAGTTCATGGCAGTGGTTTAATATAAATTATTAGAGAAAATTTAAATACAGAAAGTTCAAGAAATTCATATTTCTGTGATGGAAAAAAGACCAGTATTATTTTACTTGAGCTATGGAATAATACAATTTAGTATATATAACACTTATGCTTTTCATGGATACATTTTAAGAACCACTGATATAAACAAGTGACACATTAATACACTTATTTGTTCACATTATCATATTCATTCGGTGTTGGAATTCTGTAAATGGAGAATTAAGTCACTACAAAGGCCTTAAAATAAGCGTTCTCTATACCAGATTCAGTGAATCTCATGTATATAAGATGGATATTTATATAATTATTAAGCAGCTTGCATAAAGATACTCTACAGTCCTTTAGGTAAATTTGTACCCACGTGTAACAATATTTTATTCCGAGGAAACCAAAATTTTCCTTGAAATGATTTATATGTTAGTTGCATGTCTTCTGATTCACTAAGTTCATATACTTTTATTTCTTAATAGTGAATTGTAGAATTTGGATGTAGAATTTGGAAGTGGGACATCTCTCAAGCTTCCAAATAATTTATCCTAAATAGTTGAAGATAAATAATTATTCCATGGTATTAAGTATAGGTAAATGACAGTATCTCATTTATTCCTGTTTATATATTAAACATTTAATTCCAAAAATATTATAATAACCAGCAGTTAATATATGAATTTAATTTTAGAGTTAAAAAGCACTTCACATACATATTTCATTTAATTTAAATAAAGTACAAATGCTGAAGATAGATCGATAGATGTTATATCAGTATAACTGTATTGCAAACCACCATGTTTAATTTTTGTGTTAGGATTCTATGCCTACTATACATTATTTGTGTTTGAATTGTTCTCTGTCTTATTCTTCTCTTGTTTATATTACATATTTAGGAATTTTGTGTTTATTATTGTAGAAAATGAGATTATATAGTAGTTTTGTTTCAGTGTTTTAGAATAAATGGAATTTCTATAAAATGAGTTTTCTAGTTTATTTTTCTAGTGGAAAATTAGTGATGGTGCATATGACTTCATCGCTAGTTGTATTATTACTTTTGTAATAATAACAAAAAATTATTACTTTTGTAATGGGATTTCATGAAGCTTACTTCCCTTCACTTTTTTCCCTGCCTGTTTAAAAAAAATCCAGTTTTAGTTTAAATGATATGTAGGAAAGCATTGTGAAAACATTTTTTTTTAATAAACAGTGATTTAAAAACATAGTCATTAACGTGTCTGTGTTTTAAATATGTATATGAATTTCTGTGATGCCTTATCTGCTCTGCTTTTTGCTGTGTGCCATTAACCTAAATTTGGTAAAGTCTGGTGGTGGTGTATTCTTAGTATTTGCTTATGATTATTTTATGAGTTCTTTGATAATATTATTCCTAGGCAGAGAAAAATAAAAAAAATCTTCTTTCCGTATTCTTTAGTTTGTATGTCAGTGCTTGAATTATATCAAGATAGAGGTCATATGAAAATGTTTTATCTTCATTTCTCACCCAAACGAACATGGTTAAAATACACTGGTTGTGTTTAATATAAACGACTTAATGGTTATTATGTCAGTATGTATCAATTAATGAAAAATTAATCAAATGTTTACTTTGAGGATACTAGTTTCATTAAAAGAAAACTTCTGTGTGACCTCAGAAAATTAATACTTGTATTCAGATTCTCAAATGAGAGTTGATAATATTTATTTAGGCGACATTTGGAGCAAACTGTGTCACTTTAAAAAATAAACTTCTAATGACATTATGACAACATCCACATTGGGGGAGCGCGAATATAGGATAAGATATATATTTTTTCTACTGAGTATAACTTGAAAGTACTTGGAATTTGTATTTATTTCCTGGTTCATTTTAAATATTAATGGCAAAAACCACAGTTACTTTGGTGTCAACCTAATATTTCAGCTGATACCCTAATTTTAAGTATTGCAATGGCCAATTTGCTGATGAACATAAATACATACAGCATGTGCCAATAGATTGTTTCTCTAAAGCAGGGATTAGCTTTTAGAAAACTTTCCCCAGTGAGATTTACTATTTCATATTTAATGTTAATAAATGGGAATGGGACATATGTTGAAATAATGATAAGGCCGTATTAAGCCAGCAGAACAGAACGAAACTTTAACTGAACAAAATAAGATAGTGCAGACTTCAGCATTCCACTTTCGGTGAGACTGTCTCAGTATCTGTATAGTGTATAGCTAAGGAACAGTTTGAAAGCCACTTTAGAATTGTCTTCTAGAAAAGTACACACATAGTTGAAATCTGAAATAACTGAAAATTGGTTTTAAGAAAACAAACTGCCTTTTCAGGATCCATACTTGTCTGTCTAGCCTGAATAATTTAGGCTTACATTCAATAACCATTTAAATACTATTGTAATAAATTCATCATCATATCAATAAGGCTTGATGAACCAAATTTTTATAGAATGTATAAGAGGAGGTTTTTTCCTAAATGAAATAATTGCAGAAAATTTGGCATTCTATTACTGTAGCAAAACTTGGCAAAAACCAAAGTACAGAACAGAATCTAGATTCTTAGTGAAATTTGAATCACAGCTTCTATGTGGTAATGCAGTGTCAGTCTTCTAAGAAATATGTATGTAAGCATAATCCATTGATTGGATTTAAGAATTTTGTTAGGCTTTTGTATATTCTAACTAATGTTCCATCTGGATTTTAATATTTGACATAAATATGTACAGTCATGTGCATGCCTGATGAGTTTTCAATGATAGACCACATATACAACAGTGATGCCATAATGTTATAAATAGGATATTTTTAAGGTACATTTTCTGTGTATATATAGATACCATTATGTTACAATTGACTACATATTCAGTATAGTAACATGCTGTGCAGGTTTGTAGCTTAGGAGCAACAGGCAATATATACCATACAGCCTAGGTATGAAGTAGGCTATCCTGTCTAGATTTGTGATGTGCACTTGACAATGTTCACAGCTAAGGACTCATTGCTCAGAACACATTCCTGTAGTTAGGTGATAGTTGATTTTATGTGATAGTTATAAACATGTCAGAATAATATATTTTCCTTGACTTAGTATTGTATGGGGTTAAAAAGTAAAGGGCAAAATACTGCTACCGTGTTCATGTTTTTAGTTAGACATGGATGTGTCTCTTCAAAGGTTTTTCTTTTTGCTCTTTTTCTTTTTTTTTTTTTTTATTATTAAGCTCTAGGGTACATGTGCATAACGTGCAGGTTTGTTACATATGTATACTTGTGCCATGTTGGTGTGCTGCACCCATCAACTCGTCAGCACCCATCAACTCGTCATTTATATCAGGTATAACTCCCAATGCAATCCCTCCCCCCTCCCCCCTCCCCATGATAGGCCCTGGTGTGTGATGTTCCCCTTCCCGAGTCCAAGTGATCTCATTGTTCTATGAGTGTTTGGTTTTCTGTTCTTATGATAGTTTGCTAGGAATGATGGTTTCCAGCTGCATCCGTGTCCCTACAAAGGACACAAACTCATCCTTTTTTATAGCTGCATAGTATTCCATGGTGTATATGTGCCACATTTTCTTAATCCAGTCTGCCACTGATGGACATTTGGGTGGATTCCAAGTCTTTGCTATTGTGAATAGTGCTGCAATAAACATACATGTGCATGTGTCTTTATAGCAGCATAATTTATAATCCTTTGGGTATATCCCCAGTAATGGGATGGCTGGGTCATATGGTACATCTAGTTCTAGATCCTTGAGGAATTGCCATACTGTTTTCCATTTGTATATTTAAATCAATGCTCTGGATATTTACAACAAAATAATGAATATTGTCACTTTTCTCAGTTTGAGAGTTTAGTAAAATACATTCAAGGGACCAGGGAAACGATTATAGGAACTGGGTCAAATAGGTACAAGTTTCTGGATCCCAGGGATTGTGAAAATGAAATTTATTTTTTTCTACTTCTGGATTTTGTTTTAGAGATAATTCTTCACATCATTCTGAATTTTTAAAATTTCGGTTATTTAGGGAGGCGGAGGTTGCAGTGAGCCAAGATCGCGCCACTGCCCTCCAGACTGGGTGACAGAGCAAGACTCCATCTCAAAAAAAAAAAAAAAAAAAAAAAAAAAAGATTACATTATTTATAAGTTTTTATGGACTTCTGATTCATTAGAAGTTAACATGGCTTTCACTTCCCTGATTTTCATTTTATATATTTAATATATGCTTCACATTTTGGAAAGGTGAAGTGTACATTGATTTTTCTGCTGTTTTTCTTGTAGTGTTACATCTTTCAAAGGTATAACATGCTATCAAGCATTTGAATAATTCTGTCGTACTCTACATTTTTATATTTATGAAAAATAGATCATGTCAGTAATGGATACTATCATTTGTTTAATATTTCCCTGGAAGTGTTTTCTGTTTAATTTTTATATACTTCTTCTGTGTATATGGAGTTAGTTTATTTCTGGTTATTTATTGGGAAACTGAGACACTAACATTTGCCTCCACTTTTACTCATTGAACTCCATCACTAACCAGCAGTAGAATCTAGGAATCTTACTTCTAGTTCAGTGATTGGTTTCTTGTATCTCAGTTCCTAGTACCAGATTAACTATAGTAGCTTCTTGTATTAACTTTTATTTGTGATGTTTTTCAAGGACTGGAAAAACAGTCTTCATTTCCACTTCCCCCAAATCACGAAGAATGTGGACTTATGACATATTAAGTAAACTTTAAGGTTTTTAAGTAAAATGCTTACATCTATTCCTGTAAACCTTCTGCCTTCTTGCATCCGAGACAATACTGTACTTGTACTGGATAAGTATTCTGTCTGAATATTTACTGAATTTATGCATTATTAAATGAATGAAAAAAAGGAAACATTGATTGGCCATCATTTGAGAGTATTGAAGAAGCTTAAGCAGAATAAAATTTATAAAACAGCATAAATTCAGTCCTAACTGAATGGGTTTCAGTGCCTTACATTTCATGTTCATGTGTCATTTTCGTTGAATTTTTATTTCTTCTTCTAGGCCATACTTAATTTTTATTGAGTTGCTATGTTTAACAGTTTTCAGCAAAAGCTTAAAATAAAAACACTGGAATATATAAAGTTTAGTGTACCTAATATGCAAGGTTTGATAAGGTGCCCTATAAATGAGGAAACAAATAAATACGGTCATTTCTCTTAACAGACTTACTTTCAAGAGTGCTGAAATACACTAAGGCTTATAAAAGTTTGTTACTAAAGTCGGTATGTAGAAAGGTATCTTTGCCTTCTCTCTCTTTGGATGAACTGCTTGGTGACATATTCTACTACAGGGATAAGTTCAATACCCAGTGAGTGATAATGATAATAAAATCTGCAGATTGTAGACTGTCACTGCATTATTCCTTACTATTGTATAACACTATATATTTTCAGTGAGTTTTACTCAATATATTTGCTGGTGACAAAGTGAGTTTTTAAAGAAAAGAATTAGCTGACTAGTAACATTTAGGGAGATCATCAGTTGAAATAGAAAAAAAAAAAAAACAAAAAAAACAAAGGAAAGGAATCTGAAAAGTAATCTTTTTTTGACCAATTAGTGACAGAAATTTCTGAGTTACTCCTTTCTTATATTTCATCGTTAGCTGATTTGATTGGGAAAAGAGATTTTAATTTTACCCCTGTCATGCAGGGTGAGAATTCACTGTTTGAAAACAGAATTGACAAGTGAATTTCATTAAGACTGATAATATGGCAACATAGTGAAAGCTTGCAACTATTATCAGCATGTAGAAGTTTTAAACAAGCTATTATTTTTGACCAATGTTCTATTACTTGTCATAGCGATCTTGTATCTAATGATGGTGACTATAATGGGTTGAAGAGGTTTCATTTTAGGTTTTCATTCAAAAATTGTGTGTGTGTGTATGTGTGTGTTTCATTTTAATATTTTTAGGTTTTGCTTGCATTGTAGGGCTACCTTCATAGTGAAAAAAAGACAATTATATAATTTTGTTTATATTTGTGGTGGAAACAACCTAGGAATTATTAGTGAGAACTACCAGTTGATACTGACATGTGTATTTTCAACAGTAAATATTCTGCTTTGTTAGTTGTTTACATAATAAAAACAAAAGTACAGATCTATAAAGCCATAATGAAATGATGCTATTTCTGATAAAGGGATATATGGTAGAGCTACAAGTCCTTAGTTCAGGAATTTGAGTGAATTGCTGGGAGCTTTCCTTCTTCCCAATTTTCTGCCTTTATACTAACGCCCTCCTTCCACACAGACAGATACTTGTAATAGGATTGTGACCTCCTCTTGTCTCCACCTAATATAAACAGAATGTGAACTTAGGACTATGGCTTGATCGTTACTGTATCTTGAGTCCTTAGCAGTGTGTCTGGTACAAAAGTCTTACCCCATAAATATTTGTTGAGTGAATGAATGAACACTTACATTTTATCACCTTGAAACTGGGTGTAAAAAGCCCAGTTGTTAGACTCACTCATTGCATTCCATTCCCTTTTCTCTGCAGATTCTTTGCACTTTTCTATTTATTTTGTTGCATTTCACTCGTTTGCATATTACTTAGTAAATGAGCTTGTGTTTTTTAATGTTGTATATTTTTATTCCGTAATATTCAGATATCAGTTACTAATAAATATTTGTTTGTATAGTATCTAGTAAAATATAAATGGCCCCATTAATGGAAAAAGACTTTGAATTCCCATATTTGTAGAAGCATTTTCCCCCAACTTGGTTTCCTTTATAGCCAATGATATACATTATGAGGGTGTTTGACTGGTTCAGACACACAGTATTATTCAACATTGTGATGTGGTCTTGATCCTTAGCTTCCTTTTGTATAAAATGAAACTATTACTTTCTGGAAAGATTTGTTTGGTAATTAAATGGCTAATGTTGAAGGATGCCCAACTAAATGCACCTTCACTAAATGTTAGTACCTTTCCCTCTGTTCATTTGTTCCTTCCATTACTACCAATTTCACAAAACTAGCCCCCAGAATAATAAATTCCTGTGGTCCCATTGGCCCTGGATTTTAACCTTTAAGGACCTTAAGCCTTTCTTTTCCAGCAGGATTATTTTGAGAGACCTGGACACCGTCATTGACTCTACTGTCTCTTCCTTTTAGTTCCCCTCAAACACTGTGTTTTGCACTGAGACCGTGCTCCCATCTGGCATTCTGTACTGTCCTTGTCTGAGAACTGCTTACATTGTTAGGATTGCCTCTATCCCCAACCAGACTATAAGTCGTGCCTGTCTTGTCTAGTCCTGTAGCTACAATACTTAGCAGCGTTTAGTGTGTATACTATACTCTATAAATTGGTATTTGATAAATTGATTTGCTTATTTGTTTTTCTGTTATTATGGGAAAGTGATGATGGGAAGAGGGTATCCTGAAAATCAGTGAATTCCCTGATCCTGGAATACAATCCAGTGAGTTCCCAAGTCCACATTCTTTTTATATTAGATGTAGTCGTAACAGGAGTTTTAATATGTGAAGGAAGAAGCTAAATTTTCTCTCTGTAAAAGCTATTCTTCAGGATTCTATTCCTTAATTTAATTTTCTGTTATGTAGTTAAAGATAATGCCATTTAAGACTTACTTGATCTCTTTCTTAATAATGGATGTCTCTTTCCCATAATTAAGCGTAGTTAAAATATGTCCTGTGTTTTCCATATTATTTGAAAAACTATCAGGATTTTATGGTATTCATATTAACCTTGTAAATTGATAATTCTTCTGTCAGCTGGAAGTTTAAAGCTTCCTGAGTTTAAGGAAGTTAGTTCAACTTTCTGAAAGGTATTTTTTTTCCTCTGAGTATAAAAGTCAAACCAGACATTTGAATATAAATTTAATCTCAAAATGCATGAAAATAATGGAGTATGCTAGGTGTTTATTGTTAAAAATATTGCACATTTAAAGGTAGGCTACCTTGCCACTAGGTAAATTAGTCATGCAATAGGTTTAATCTACTTAGAAATAGCACTATGAGGAAGAAAATAAAATTAATTCAACTGATAGTGTTAGATCAAGGAAAGAAAAGACAAAAACAGCTTGCTGTTGCCAAAAACATATTGCTAACTTTGTTCAGGTTGCAGCTTTTGTGTTTCATTTAGGTTTCAGCTTGTCCCAGGAGGTGTTGCTATACTGTGAAGGTGTTAGGCAGTGTAGTAATGGAACAGGAGATAAAATGGAAGGCACATAAAATGTCTTATCATTTGGACCTTCCTGGAACAACATAGCTTGAATTTCTGAGTGGTCAGCTTGACATTTTAAAGCAGTGAGAAGTTGTGTCATTATTTCTAGAATACTACAGTAGTTAGAGGAAAAAGATTTAAAGTTCATTGCGGTAATTGCTGACAGCTTCCATGGAATGAGAGGTGCTTTTAGTAAGCATGTGCTGCCTTGAACAAAGGCAACCTGCTAGGAACGTGAAAGAAGACAGTGGGCTTTGGAAGATGAGAGTGACAAAAAGGTAGATTCGGGCATTCTTGTGCTCCTGAAATAATTGCATTCATTTTAAAGGTGGAAGATTAAAATAACTTTTAATGGTTATTCGTATGTTTATAGCCTTTAAGAAAAGGAAGACTTTAGGCTTCTGAAACTAATGCCTTACATATTTTCAGTAACAAAGAGTACAAAACCTGGTGGCTAGCTTGTCCCGGGGAGCAAGGTAGCTGGTATCACTGGGCTTGGCACAATCCATGTGAAGTGCTGAGGTGATCCCTACTGTAACAGCATTCCCCTCCCTGGAAACCTGCAATTTGCCTCTTAGTCCCAGATGGGGAGGAAACTCGCAAACAGCCGCAAGCCATACATAATGGCAGGGTTCACATCCTGACGGGGACAAAGTAGAAAAAAAAGAAAAATTCAAAAGAGTCTTCCTAACATTATTTGAGTCAAGGACTTTATGCTTTTTGTGAAGGTTGTAGCACTTCTTTTTTCTTTTTAAAGTTTTGAGTATGTGTGTTTTTTTTTTTTTTTCCCTCCCTCCTGGATGCTAGCCAACATCCAACTGAAGGAAACACATGGGGATGGCACATTTATCACATTGCACTATCTTTTGCTTAAGTAGCTAACATTTATTGCTTAATAAAGAACATCCTGCACACATAACAACTAGGTGTCCAGTATATTACTATGCATATGTATAAATGTACATTCACATTTAAACATGCTCTTACCTGTGACCCTCAGAAACACCTGAACACATAAAATTAGGCATGCACAGAGATTTCAAATATATGATCTAAAAGGTAGATCTTTACCCAAACCCCAAACCTAGGAACAGATTTTGTATAAATAAATTTATACTATTACTTATAATAGTGACCAATAACTGTTACCAATTATACAAATAGTTATTTATGTAAAACTTAAAGAATAATCTGGTTGTATTCTGTAATCGTAGATTACCGTAGACTGAAGGGATCTTAAGATCCTTAACCTCAGGCAGGTAGGCTTTTAAGCATTTTACCTGCACAAATCAGTAGCATTACCTTTATTTCACAGAAAAGGAAGCTAAGCCTCTTAGAAGGTAACTTGTACAATTCCAGGTGACATAGATGTGATCTTCAGTGCTAAATCACCAGTTAATAGAAGAAATAAAACCCAGTTTGTATAAATTTTGATCTACTTACCTGACCAGAAAACATCAAGTATTCTAAAAGAAGTATTTTTTAAATGGATAAGGAACTCTCTTACATCTGATTAATGTAATACCATACATACACAAGTGTTAAAAACAAGCCATTTATATGCTCTTCAACTATACCTTATATGTCTACTTTGCTTTCTATGGTGCATAGTCATCACTTTAATATGTTTCACATACTTTAGTTATGAGCTTTAGAAAGCTGTTTAGATGGTCATTTAGAAATGGAGACAGATAACTCATTGAATACTCAAGACTTCAGTTCACAAATACAAGGATGGCATGCTTAAAGTAACTACTTACAATGAGAAGTTATCTTTTTGACTTAGTGATCTTGTGAGAATATTTCTTGATTTTTTTATGCTCTATATTTTGCACTGAGGTTTTATAGTAGCTGAATATTCTGATGTGGTGGTGTGAGGCTTATGAGTCCTTGTATTTCTCATCAAAATATTTTACAGTGCATAGTTGCCTCTATATATAAAAAGATAGACATATATATCTATATGCATACCTTTCACTAGTGCCATAAAAGCAGGGAATATATCTGTCTTGTTGCCATTCAAGCATTAATTCTCTTGTGCTTTACTCAATTTTAAATGCTCTGTGGTTTTAGAATATGTTCTATTATATATTATCCAATGATTGTATCCATTCTGGAAAAAATGATGTCATTCACAAGGAACATGTACTCATGCCTTTTTCCTCTCTTCATGCTTGCCCCTATCTTGAGTGCTGGCTAGTTCTCCTTCTATATAAGTTATATCCAACTTATTAGTACTATTTTACATGCCATTTCCTTCATAAAGCCTTCTGCATCTTCCCTGTACTTCCATGTAGTAAACATAACCCCAGATTTATGTTTGTTTGATGTTGATACTTATGAAATGCTTTCATATAGATATATTAGTAAGAAGCAAAAAGTTCCAAGTGTATTGTTTATACAATTTTATTTAATACTCAGGACAACCCTAGGAGGCAGCTGCTGTCATTATTTTCATTTTATAGATGTGAAAATTGAAACTTAGGTTTCCTAAGGTCATGTATAAGTAAAAGAACCTGGCCTTAAACTCCAGGGCAGTGGACCTAGAGCCCTTGCTCTTTAACCACAGGGCTATGTTGCTTGCTTTAAGTGATTTCATGCTTTTCCAGTCTTCACAGTTTTAATGTACAGGATATTATCTTCACTTTATACAGTAGGAAGCAGGGAGCCAGCAAGTGACTTCCTAACATTTGTATATGTAAGCATTTAAACACAGATGTTATAATCTGGTATTTCCATGATTTAAATACTTCATAGGATTGCTGCTTTGTAAATGTTTTTGCCTTTAATTATATGCATTCTATAATCCTACTTAAAATGTTCATTCATTCATTAGGAGTAGGAAGCTAGGTATGAGCACGGTAAAGAACAACAACGACAACAAAAACTGCTGCGCTACGTTGTGGAAAATAAGTGTCTGGTACTGATCTGTCAAAATTTGCTTTAATTGCCCTTAATCACCACAAGTTTTCTCTTTCTCACTACTTGATAGATCTTATTGGTTATTAATTTCTAACTGGCCAATCCTGCATCTCAGGGCCAAATGCAGACTCCGTTTGTTTGACTCAGACCAATAGTACGGTGTTTATGGAAGAACAGCAGGGAAATAAATTTTGTAGCCTTGATCTCAATGTGTATGACCCAAGGATATTTGAACCTGGGGTATGGAAAGCTGTTGGGTTCCCCTGTTGCTTCACTTCAGAGACCCAGTAAAGCTGCTGAAGTGTGTTGCACTGCTTTGGCTCCTCCCTTTGTTGCCGTTGCCCAGTGATGGAAACCCTGCTCCATTCCTTATCTCTTTCTGTTTAGCCGCCAGCAGCCTTGCCTTCTGACCTCGTTTAAGCGTCCTTAGTGACCTCTGGGAATCCTTGTGGGTCCCTTTGGGAACATACCCACTCAGCTGGATCTTATAGTAATTATTTTACTTCTTACAGAAGTTAGGTTAAGAATTTTGTACTTCTCTTATTAAAGAGATAATTTCACAATGTAATTTGCTTCACAAGCCTCCCACAGTTATGTTAAGCAGATGGTTGCCAAACGCCAGTTCAAAGTAGATTGCTCTTATATGAAATAAAATCCACGCTCAGGAAATTTGGCAGTATAAGTTGGTCTTCTTCCAAAACAGACTTACTCAGACAAATTTCTCTTTACCTCAAACTGGCAATCTACTACACCTGTATTCCACTGTAAAATAAAAAACATATCAGATTGTATACACTGATTCAAAGGTATCATTCTTTAACATACCGACATCTGTTTTTTTCTTTACTAACTACTACTAGCTACTGTGCTTTTTTCATCATAGGGAAATAGCAAGAATTTGGTCATCAGTTCTGAGTTCCAGTCACAGCTCTGACTCTGAATATTTATACGAATTGAATATGTTACTTCACTGATTTTGAGTAAAATGAAGATAAAATTACGTACTTCATAGAGTGGCTCTTGTAATTTATTCAGTTGAGATATATATATATATATATATATATATATATATATAAAATGCACCTAAATTCTTTCCTGTCATTACTGGTTCTTTAATTAATATTATGTTGATATTGGTGATTTGTGTTTAAAACCTAAATCTGTGTTGTTATATTTATTCATCACACATGTTTGATTTATGTGAAGTCTCCATAATTTAAAAAGAGAAATATCATACGTAAATCGGCAGCACTGGTTCAATAAATACATATTGGGTGCTTCATATATGTAAGGATAGGATGATTTTACAACTATGAATAAAGGCAGTATTACCTTTCAAGGACCTTACAGTGTATGCAGTGTAGAGGTAAGGCAAATGTTCGGATGAAATCACTGAAATGTAAGGTGACGTAAGTTTCATAGGAGAAGAACTTTTTGCTCAGAAAACATTCATGAAAAAAGGTAACAGATAAGTGATCCTTTAATGATGTGCTAATTTTTATAGAAATAGGGGAAGTATCCCAGAAAATAAAAGCAGGTGCTTGGGAAAAAAAGCAAAATCAAAAACAAAAACCAGTAAGTAGAGATGTATAAATGTGCTTCACAAATACTGAGGACAGTGGTTTGGCTGGAAAAGGTATGAGTAACTAAAAGACTCATAGGACATATGGCTGAGGGATATAATGGGACTACACTTTGGATGTCCTTAAATTCCACACCAGTGCCTTTGTATTTAATGTGTAGGCAGTAGGCAGTCCTTGAAGACATTTAGAAGAGTAATATGAACTCTGCAATAGAAAGATTAATCTAACAATTGAATATAGATGAATTGGGGGAGAAGAGTGTGGCAAAAGTTTGAAGAAAAGAGACCAGTTAGAAAGTTTTTGATATTGTTCCAGGTGAGAAGTCATGGGGATCTTAAAGTAATTGTATTACCCAAGAAGATGCAAAAACAGTTGGATATGCAAGACACAGAAGATATTGAACCTTTAGGACTTGGCAAATGAAATCATTCATTGGATAAAGGAATAGACTGCTGTTTGGCTGAGGCATTTCTATTTAAAGTAGGTTTATTTTCTCTGCATTGTGTAGTTCTCATAAACTAGTTGTCTGCCAAAAAATAGAAACTCTATCTGTGGGCCACAATGGTGCTACTGTGCTAGGTAATAAAGGTGTGTGTTTCGATGATGTGCATGCTATATAAGGTTTCATGCATTGTGGAGGATCATCAGGAAGTTAGATGTTTTGCTCTCCATTCTTTTACAATTTTTTTTTCCATGAAAGTAGGGAGGAAAGTTTTTGGTCTTTATTATCATTCTATCAGTAGTTGACACAAGACTGTCAAACATGACCACAAAGGAAATCCTGAAATGCTATCCTTCATAAACTATTGGTTTAGAGATTAAAATTGATAATACTGACTTACTGCTCAAATTGCTGCCTTGACCTACCACTGATAAGTCATAGCATGACAAGGAATATAGAAATTAATGTTAAAAAATAGAGAGGAGGAGGAAAAGATTGAATATTGACAGATTCTTCAGCAACTAGGTGTACTGCATAGACATACCCTTGACAACACCAAAGCAAATTTTAAAATTAGGAGGTAGTTGTTTTGAGTGAGATATGCATCCCAGTTTTGATAGAAAGTCGTAATTCAATAGTTTGGTTTATGGAAACTTAACATTTCTTTATCTGACTATTCTGGACTTAAATTTCTGGTATCCTTTTCAACTGGTGGATATAGTTTTAGAGCTACCAAAAGAACTGTTTGCCTATGACTGATTTTTGTCCTGAATATAATACTAATGTCAGTTACTTGTTTCATTGGAGAGCCAGTATCATGTCATAGAAGGATGGATAGGCTATGAGTCAAAAGATCTTGAGTTACTGTCGGGTTCACATTTACTAACTTGTATCCTTTCAATAGCCACTTAACAATCATGCTTCAGTGTTTATCTGTGGCTGCCCTTCCTACAATGCAGTCATTTTGAGGATCAAAAAAGAATTTGTCAGTATTTTATAAATCATAAAAACTGTCTTATTTTTCTATTATTATTATCATTATTGTTACTATTATCATTAAAAGGATTCTAAATCTGTAGTCTACCAGAGATTATTTTATCTAGCCTGCTGTTTTCAGGAATATCAAGTGTTACTTCCCCCCATAGTTTAGATGGTACTAGTGGCTGTGTCAGGATAAACAAATACCCCAAGGTCCCATAACAAGTTAAACGGCAGAAGAGGTGGCAGAGACCCTGGTTTTCCGCCTTTAGGTGCAGGGAAACTTTACTACACTGTTGTTGGAATAATAACAGTATTTCAGAAATCAGTACTGTCTTGATCTGGAGTAACTCCAGAGGGTTTAAGAAATACATAATATAGCTATATTGAACAGAGAAGAAAGAGGATGGAGAGAAAAGTGAAGTGATGTGATATACAGATTTAGAATGCTACCCAGAAGTGGCTCAACTGCAGCTGAGTGACACCAGTGTCTGGACATGTCCAACCATTTCTAAAACGAATTCTTTAAGGATGTTGTGAAGAAGCTGTTTATCAAGACTCATCCACTTCCCTATCCGCAGTCAAAAGGAACAAATATATTGTGTGAAATTTTGCTGAGGATATTAAAAAATGATTGCATATACCTTTGTTGTGATGTGATTTTACTTTAATTGTTTAGACTGTTGGTAAATTCTTAGTAAATAATTGGGCTTTACATCACCATTTTGAAGGCAGTTTGTTTTCCTAACACATTATTTGAACAGCTGTTGGGATATTAATGTGGATTTAATAATGTTTGGTGTTTCTGTTTAGAAAGTTTAAATGGGAGAGAGTTATATTAGTGCAGAAGCAACTTCAATAAATTATTAGATAGCCATATTGGTTTCATTGGTGTACGTAACACCATTTCAAGTGTCTGGCATAGATTGGGAAACATTCATGCTTATAAGTTATAAAATCCCTTAAGTGCCCACTTCAATTCTCAGGGAACAGAAACCAAGCATATAAAAAGTCCACTTACACATCATACCTGAAATACATTTTTTTTTTCATTTGGTAAGTAAGAATGTTATTTTACTATCTTCTATTCCACACTGTGAAAAAAATATTTCTTTAATTCCCATAATATTTACTTCCTTAAAAAATTAAAAATTAAAATTAAAATATACACTTTGGCAACTAAACAAATGTAAGTCACTAATTCCATAGAAATTAAACTAGAAAGCTTATTTTATACTCTATCAGATCAATAAATATATCACTTTAAGTAGAGAAAATAAACCATAATCCCTCTGTGTTATTTTCCTGGTTAGGAAACTTGACTAACTTGTTTGTAGATTAGTAGAATCCAGTCATATTAATAATAAAGTTTTAAGTTGTAGAAATTTTAATATGTATATTAAAAAAGTCTTACTGATATTTTCAGTTCTGATTACTATGTATGGTGTTTCCAGAACTTGACATTTAAAAATTATAGCATTATTTGTGAAAATCAAATTCTAATGATGAGGGCAGAATTTATTATCTTAATTTGAAAATTCAAAATTAATATACTTATCATGCAGATAAAGTGATCTCTTTCTTAAAATTTTTAAAAATTGAGAATTCATATAATTAAAGAAATAAATTGCCAGACTGCAAAATCATATGCTGTCTTGCACAGATGGGTGACTTTGTGAAGTTATAGCATAAAAAGTAGTAAAGTAAAATGTCCAAGTTATAAATAAGTGCCTTTTCACATTTACATCTTGTTCAGTTCAATAGATTTATTATGTAACCAAATTACATATGTTAGTAAAATATTTCTTGTATTCTTACTCATGAACTCTTTTATGGCCATTTTTGGAGTACATACTCTTCTGTTAATATGGGTTTCTTATTTAAGTTAATACTATTTTTTTGCTTTAGGCTTTAAACATTTACTATCATTGTTGACAGAATATTAGGCAAGTAGTAGATACTTAATAAATATTTACTGGTTTAATGATTTTTAAAGAGAATTCAGTGCTATCTTTGTTCCTTATTGGCAAAGGTAGATGAGTTCTATGAATGAACGTAAGGTCTACAAATGTATGTAATGACTGTTGTGCATTTTATTATCCTTTTCATTCTTACGTGAGTAAAATTTGGATTTGATTTTTTTTTTTTTAACTTTTTCAAGTACAGTGGTGGCAAAGAAAATGTCCATCATAGCATTGATTGGATTAAATTAATTTGTTTTTAATAGCTTCACAAAATAACATGATTTTGCCCCATTTGGTTTTATATTCTACCTTTTTTTCCGCAATGATCTATACTTGTTTACCTGTGTAAAGGCTTTTATTCAGTTATCCTTTTATTACCATATTAGTGAATTAAAGGCAAGTCTAGTGTAACTGTCCATTCACTATTACGTATCTGGAAGCAAGGACTATTGTGAAACCTTTGATTGTAGAGAGCCTAGAATGGTTACTGAAGAAACTTTTGTAATTGAAAATTGTTTGGCTTGAAAGTCACTTTAAAAAAGAGAGTATCTGTACAAGTGTCTTTACTTCTTGTTATTTGTAAATGGAATTGATTAAACTAGTTGTTTTTATGGCATCAAGATTACATTCTAGTGTTTATAATTATATTTTGAAAGCATAAAGAAGAAGAGGGGAAAAGCTTGAATTCATAAGAATGTTTATATCCTGAAGCTTTTTTTTTGGGAAAAATATGTGGCACTTTTTATCCTGAAATATATTCAAAGCTTTTTCTACATAAACTTGATCGTAACAGTTTTTTTCTATTAACTTATTCTTGCCGTGTGTTCACAAACCTGAGTCTACTAAAATATGGATATAACAGTTATAAATATAAATGCTAAATGGAAGTGCCATTACAAATGAAGTATAAGAAACATCTTTATCATCAAAACTAAAATCTTATTTCATATCCCCTTTTCATTGCTAACAATTTGTTCTGGCAAAATTCTTTCTAACTTAAGTCATTATTGTTTATTAGCATATGATAACGTGTGTACATTTCCACAAATATGCCCAACTTTTACATTCTTTATTTCATATCAGAGAAACAAGCTTGAAAAATAACTCTTGGTATTGAGAATTGTAACAGTGAGATTTCATTTTACTTAAATGAACAAGTTTTCATCTTTATAGCCCATTTATGAGAATGTCTTTGTGTTACCAAATTGTAAAAGAAATTTCATGTAAGTCTAATTTCAAATATTTGAAAACTAAAGGACTCTGAATATTATTGTACAGTGGTTAATAGCTGTAATTCAATAGTTGTAGCATCATATAGTATAGCTACAAATATAACAAAAGTCTTAATATATAAGTTATAATTTAGAGTACACTTAAGTTTACTACTTACATTTAATCATTAATAAATTAAAATACTAGGTGTTCTACATTAATTGAAAACATCTTAAATAGTGAAAATAAACCATGGGAGAGTTTCTATGAGTGGAGAAAACTTTTCTATTTAATAGTTAAGATTCAAAGAATAATTGCTTTTTATTCTAGAGTTTCAACCTAATTGTAGTGAGATGGGTTAAAGATTAGTTAGTTACACTGGGATTTTGTTTGTATATACACACCATGTAAATGCTAAATTTAATCTATGACGTATGTATATTAAAATGTGTTGGACTTTATTGATTTACTCTATCAGTACAGCAAAATTGTATACATTCATGTATTATAAACATATATTTCTTTATAGTATTGTTAGAGAAGAGATTACTACAGCTTACTATTTCTTGTCTATTTAGGTTTTAGCAAAATATACATTTTTTCTGTATTTATTTGAAGTATATTCTTCTATAGAGAAAAACTTCTAACTATATTTATAGTCTCATACTTTTAAAAATCACATTTTATCTGTTTCATGTTAAGTTTTAATCTCAGTAGGTAAAAAGATTATTTAGTAGTGTAATGTCAGTCATATTCTTCATAATTCTGAGCTATTTTGAAATTTAATAGACTCATAGTTTCAGGTTCTAAAACTACACTTTCAGTTATGTATTTATTCATTCCTGAAATGGAATTCTGATAAACTTTATGCATACTAGGTGGTATAAAGTCATGCTGTATAAAGTTACACTTTTCGATGATTTTCTTTCTTCTTAAGTTTAATTTTAAATGACAATTGTGAATGGAATATAGCATTATATGGGATAACCAAAAGCATTTTACATTGATTTTAAAAGTCTCCCTTACCAGAAAAAATATCATGGAAGAATTACTTAGATTATGGAAAAACCTATTGATGCAAGATATAGAATCCAAGAGCCATAACTGAAGGCTTTAACAATTCAACATGTGAAATTAGCATATATGCCAAAAAATGCCCTTGAGTAAAGAGATAAACCAAAATTTTTGCAAAACACATCATAAACACAGGGCTAAGTTCCTTAGTATATAAAGAGCATTTAAATTCAGTGAGAAAAGACTGATAACCTAATAGAAAAATGGGCAGGCAACTTTGATAAACAATTCTGAGAAAAAATACAGAACATTTCAACATAGAAAAAGATGTCTAACTTCACGCATAATTTTAAA
Organism: Papio anubis; assembly: GCF_008728515.1. NCBI lineage: Eukaryota > Metazoa > Chordata > Mammalia > Primates > Cercopithecidae > Papio > Papio anubis. The sequence goes on along the minus strand of NC_044985.1, from coordinate 96,841,345 downwards.
ATGCTTTTTAAAAACCGTAGTAAAATACCAGTTTTAATCTGTCAGATTAACAGAACTATGTGGTATTGTAAAAGAATGTCTGTAATAGAAAGAAGCAAGAAATAATTTTGAATTTCCAATGATGAACTGGACGAACAAATTACACTACATTTATAAAATGGATTCAGACTATTTGGAATTTGAAACTTATGGTACTGGTTGCTTTTGAGAGAGGGCCTGAAAGATAGTGAGCTTGATTACAAAAGAACTTAATTTTTAATTTTTATTCTTTATGTTTTTTGTTTTTTCTTTGCCATGTTTATGGGTTCTTTAAACATACAAAGCAAGTTTAAAGCAACAAAACTCTTAAGTTAGTAGAACATCTCAGTAAATACTACTTCAACATCTCCTATATACCACAACATTCTTGAGCATGCTGGCAATATAAAGATGGATACGATACTGTCCCAACTCTTTTTAAAAACCAGTAAGGCAGTACCAATTTGTAAGTAGGGTAAAACTCAATATAGTTGGTACTCTGTTAGTAATGAGTCCTGGAAGGATGCATATCACTTTGTAGATCTCAGAGTGGTTTATATACTATAAGTTGATAGAGCTTCACAAAAACCTTATGAAATAGAACACAGAAAAAAATATGTCCAGAAAAAAATAAAAGATAAGCGCATTTCCTGTACTTACTCATTTAATGCCACAGCAACCATAGGAAGTAGGTACCATTATCATCCCCATTTTATAAAGGACATGGTGAAATTAAACCTAAGTTCCTCGCTGTCCTCACTCTTAATACCTAAACTGTTCTGCTCGAACTTTATTCAGTTATCTGAATTCATGTCTACTTTGCAAATATGAGACTCAGTTTAAATAATTAGTTCAAGATTATAATGCCAGTACTCTTCTGCCACAGAGCCATTTTGATAGTGCACCCTCTTGTGATAAGTACTAATGACAAATCACAGACTGTGTGGTTTCTCTAAGAAAACAATGGCAGTGAAAAGAACTTACTTCCTTTTTATGAAAATATTTCCTCTACTCAAGTAGTACCAAATAAGTTGTTTTGCTTAGTAACTTTGATATGACTTCTTAAGAAATTTTCAATATTACTGGATAAAAAACTGATACTCACTTAAACCTCGTTTCTGCTTTATGAAAAGACTGTCAGCAATCCAGAATGAAGGCTGTGCTAACAAAATTCCAACTTTTCTGTGGGATGATCCAAAAACAGCAAACAGAACGCATTAAATTTCTTAACAGTGGCAAGTGTGTACATGCATGCTATGCCATTCCTGTGATTAGCTGCTTTTTGGTGTGCATAGATTAGAGTTGGAATACTTTGATTTTCAAGCATGTTCCATAGGTAATTTTTTAGATAGAAAAAACAAGCGGAGTAACTTAAGAGCGTGTGAGATCTGTGTACTACATTTCTATAGCTCTAAACTGAATATATGTGTTTAGTCTGATTTTAGAACATTTGCCTTGACAGTGTATCTTCATATGTCAAAGACATTTGCTGGATTAAGTTCCTGAATTGTTTCTCTTGCTGTGTTCAGAAGCAGGTTTATACAAGTACTCTGATGAGAAACAGAGAATATGAAGTACATATAATGATCATTAAATTAAGAGGAGGCATAGTTCACTGTGTTAAGCAATATTTAATCTTGTTTCTTCCATAATCCTATCTCAGTCTTAGTAGCCTTAGTGACAGACTCAAAGGCCAATACCAGGATTATTAAAAAACTTGTTAAAAAGCAAATGTCTAAGCTAAAGAAACAAATGTATGCAGAAATAAGGAGTCATTCTGTTTACCTAGAGTTTTCCTGAGCTATCTTCACTTCCATGACATTTCACTAAAATATCATAGAACACAGTATGTATTAACATGGCATTTGATGATGAACCCTATTCTACTTTATATATCATTTTCGCCCATTTAGTAGAATGGCAATGAGTGGAAAAGAGATGTAGGTGATATTACATAACATGTATTTAAAATGTATTTTCTTCTTTTCAAATTACAGCAAACTCAGTAAAACTAGAAATGCAGAGTGATGAAGAGTGTGACAGGAAACCCCTGAGCCGTGAAGATGAGATCAGGGGCCATGATGAGGGTAGCAGCTTAGAAGAACCCCTAATTGAGAGCAGCGAGGTGGCTGACAACAGGAAAGTCCAGGAGCTTCAAGGCGAGGGAGGAATCCGGCTTCCGAATGGTAAACTGAAATGTGACGTCTGTGGCATGGTTTGCATTGGGCCCAATGTGCTTATGGTACATAAAAGGAGTCACACTGGTAAGCAGCTGAAAGAATAACCTGATGACTGCCTGTGACATCTGATGTTGATATTACCTGACATCTATTCTCTTTCCTTTTTATTCAGAGGTGGCAGTGGTGAAAACTACCTTTTCAGAATTCTGCTAGTATTGGATTGCAGAAAAACAGAGAGTAGCCTGGGTCTTGACTTCCAGCCTTCAAATCTGAATAGCATATCAGAAAAGAAGTTTGGGATTCAGTTTCCACAGTTCTTAATATAGCAATAATATGATAAGGGTTCAAAAGGTATAGGAGAATTTCATTGTGTAACTTAATTTTTTTGTATTTCTATACATATTTTACCATACCCATGGGCAGGTAATATAGTTTGCTAGATAAGAGTTTATACTACAAAATGGCACTCATGCATTTATATAAGTGAATAATTTTCACTTTATCCAGTTAACTCCTTGGAATACAATTTCTAATCAGTCTCTGCCTACCACAGGTCTCACTAGCAGGCAGGTGCTTTTGTAGTTCAGGGATGCTACCATCTTTCTGTAATTGTTGGTTATAACTCCTGCAAGGATATATATAGGATTGAATATGACAAATAGTGGCTGGTGTGTAGGTTGGAATATGTAATTCTGGCATAGAGTAAGGAAAAAGCCCTCAGATTAATTCATACTATATTTTTAAACATTTGAGAGGTGAAAAGTTTTTCATGAAAACTAACCAAATGAGAAGGCCTTACTTAAATCTTTTTAATCCATTTGCCAATTTTTTTTTTTTTAAAACCAACAGACATGAGATAGTAAGTGGTAAGCTAGGAGGATCATTGACTCTTAACCAAAGAAGTTTCAAGTTCATGTGAAAATTGGTTTAATGGTAATGATGGATTTCACTATAATGCAAAGTAGTAGTGTACAGTAAAATATTAATAACTAATATTCTCAGAGTTTTAAAAAACACTCGGAAGAAATATAAATCACAATAAATTTATTTAAAAGTTTTATTTCTAAATAGTTTAATAATTACATGCTTAAAGCATTAAAGATACAAGGTAGGTCAAAGTCTTTATTAATTTGAACCTTTCATAATACACATGAAGAAAGTCAAGTGATTTGTCCATTATCCCTTATGTAGGTAAAGGCATTGCTGAAGCTAGAACCAGGGTTTTCTGATGCCCATATTGGTTTTGTTCAGACACACTATTGCTTGGTATGTCAGTATACCAATTATTTATTATAAGGTATAACTGTAAACTAAGACTGATATTTTAAACATTACAGTGAGAAGTTATACATTAAAATCAGTGTTATCATAATCAAAATCATCAGCTTTAGAATATATTTACTTATTCCAATCATATAGTCAATTACATTTTGCTTTTCGATTTTTTTAATCTCCTTTTTAAACAGCACCATGTTTTAAAGATATTTATATTACTAGTGTATTTTTTTTCTTTAATTTTTAAAAGTATCTTAGAAAAGGCTGAAAGATCAAGCTTGGTATCTACTTTATGAAAAGAAAAGGGAAAAGCCTATAAAATAATCTACTTTTCATCTATGCTCATGAGCTAATTCTAACGACACTTCTAAAAACAAGTTTCACAAAGTTATAATATATTCATTATGTAAGAGTGATTATATTAAGGAAGATAATACTCATTCAAATGTGTAACTTCTCCTATCTAGTGAAATACAAACAAAACAGTCAGTCTAATGGTTTTTCAGTTAAGTTGCATGCAATGTTAAATTTTAAGCTAAAAAATAAACTAAAAACAGTATTTAGAAGATTTTTAATTAATCTTTTATGTTCTGAATTAAGAACATTCAGAGAACCAGAGTACAGTTTTTAGAAAATTTAGGTTAATCAGTGATTCAATGTGATACAATAATATTCATGAAGATTGTTAATTTGTAAATACAATAATAATTATATACCTACTCTACTGTCCTTTTGATATTTACTAGAGTGGTAGAGTTGAATTATTTTATTTTTGAAAATAATCTAATTGGCATAATAAGGTTTATAAACAGTTATACAGATTTCCACAAATCCTAGGAATACGAGACTCACTCAACTAATAACAGCAAGGAGTATGTTAAAGTACGCTTGCAACACTATCTTTTTTGTCAATCAGTGTTTATTGGAGTATTGTGCAAATTATTACACTTTCTTCAGATCTAGATTTTTCTTAAAGTTAATAGCCATTTACAGAGAAACTGTGATATCTGTCATGCTTTGTCAACTTTGAAATTGTGAATAGGATATCTTTAAACTAGACACTTAAACATATTTCTGATGATCCAGTTTATACATCTGATTGTGTCCTGCCATTTTCAACACCACTTTAGTACCATTTTAAGACTAGAAAGTCTATTTGCATTTCTTTAATTTAAACTAGATTGAGAAAAATGTAGTCAGAATCTAGTCATTCGCCAAATGTTTTCTCCTTAATACCATGAACTAGCCTGCATTTTAGAACTTCCCACTCTTACCAGTTGTTTATCTCTAATATTAAAGGCACTGTCTTAAAACCTTATAATGCCTTTGAGAAACATATTTTTTAGTGTTTTTAGTTCATAGAATATCTAGTGTAATTTTTTTTTTGAGATGGAGTCTTGCTCTGTCACCCAGGCTGGAGTGCAGTAGTGCGATCTCAGATCACTGCATCCCGTGTTCAAGCGATCCTCCTGCCTCAGCCTCCCAAGTAGCTGGGATTACAGGTGCCCACCACTGTGCCCAGCTAATTTTTGTATTTTTAGTAGAGACGGGGTTTCACCATGTTGATCGGGCTGGTCTTGAACTCCTGACCTCAGGTGATCCACCCACCTTGACCTCCCAAGTGCTGGGATTACAGGTGTGAGCCACCGCACCTGGCCTCTAATATAAAATTGATAGTGAAAAATGATGGAGAACCACCCACTTCATTACAACATCATGGAGCATCAGATTGAATCTGCTCTTCTTTCTCTGTCATACTCTACTAAAGTACCAATTGCAGTGTCTTATTAATGACTTCATTTTATTTATTTGATGTTGCTACTTTAGTAAGTAATCAGGTAATATTGTCATCGGATAGTCCAGGCACTCTTCACTGGGAATATAGAAAGAAGAGTAAAAAAAATAGGGATAGTGAATCAATTCATGCATGAACACATACAGATTGGGCATTATAAATGTAGAATTTCCTTACTTTTACCTCTCCTTAATCTACTCCCATCTTTGTAACTCAGTTTTCAGCACCATATTTTGTACATTGCAGCTTTGTGCAGCCATCCTCTTGCTCAGAGGCACTCAACAGATGCTTGGGATTCTGCATATTTGTAGGTTGTTGTTCCACCCGATATAGGAGCACCCCCTGTCTTTGATTCACCAAAGCAAATTGATGCATATATATTTGCATTTTAATTGAATATTTAAATGCAGATCGAGAAATAGGTGTTTATGAAGGTACATAAAATATCGAAATATAAGATATTTCATAACAAAAATAATATATAATCTCACCCAGTCAATAAATAAAAATGGACCAGTAGATTGGTATATTGGATTTAAAAATAAAAACAAAACAACAGATTCAGATATGGACATGAAGGACACATGACCGTATTTTAATTGTTTTCCTGGATCCAGTTTTATTAGTCTAGATTTTTGTGCCTACCAGGGGAAAGATTAGTCATTACGGTTATAACAAACTACTTAATGTTTTCAGCTTGGATTGCTCCATTAATGTAGTTAGTAAATTTGTGAGGTTTTCTTAAAATTTGCTTTGATATACATATGAAGAACATGATTAATATTTTTTTCAGACAATCTCTAAACTGACTCAGAAAGGACCCATTGATGCAGTCCATTTAAAAACAAATTATTTACAAGAAATAATTGAGATATGTTGTTTTAAAGTGACATAGACAGTATGGAGTTTTTGCATATGTACTATTTGCATAGAGAAAAGATAGTTAACTGAACCTTTTACTTAATTATCAGATAATTTTACATTTATCTCTGTAATGCCTAGGCCAGGAAATACCCCACAACATTGAAAAAAAGGGCTGCTAATGTTTTATAGAAATAACTATCAAAAATTGAGTCAATTCACTTTTTATTTGTTATTAGACAGATATGGATATTACTTCTATATTTGGATTATTCCTGGAATATAACTATGTGTACTTTTAGAAATCTCATAAATTACCCTCTGTTTTAATCCTTGTTTCTAACAGTATTGTCATTGAGGATTTCATTATGATTCCAACTAACTTTAGTTTGGAGCACAGTAAAACAAATGGACTCTAGAAATGATAATTATCTTTTCATACAATCAAGACATCAATAGGAGTTAGGCAAATAAAATGAGGAAAGCCATAAAATTAATATCCAAATGCAAAAAGCTTCTATCAAGACTTACAATTCAAATAAATATCTCCCAAAGCCTTATCTTATTGAAATTAAAATGTATTATTTTCAATGCCCCTTTTCTCTTACCAGAAAAAGGAAGAAAACTAGTTACCTTCATCATGCCTTGTTCTTCTTTACTTCCCATGTCCATGGGAACTTACCAAAGGCTTCCATAGTATGACTTGCACACTGAGCAACTGGACAATATTTCCAGATATACCTAGACCACCTTTTGTTTCTTCTACCCTATTTGGGGATGATCATATAAATTCAGAAGTACTTTCTTATTAAAAAGATTTGAAGATATCTGTAGTATTTTGTAAATGTAAAAACTAAATTACCCTGTCATTAGTCTCTTAAAACTCAATTAGGTGAATTTTAAAATTCCCTTTAAAAAAGATACTATTGTTTCATTTTTAGACTAGCATTATTTTTGAATAATGAACTACTCTAAATTAGGGATTTTGAAATATTTCAACCCAAACATTGTAGGAGGTTTAAAGGAAATCTGAGTCAGCATGCTATAGGAGTATTATCTCTTTTTGTTTGTTTGTTTTGTTTTGTTGTTGTTGTTGAGATGAAGTCTCGCTCTGTCGCCCAGGCTGGAGTGCAGTGGTGCAACTTGGCTCGTTGCAACCTCCGCCTCCCGGGTTCACACGATTCTACTGCCTCAGCCTCCCGAGTAGCTGGGACTATAGGCACCCGCCACCACGCCTGGCTAATTTTTGTATTTTTAGTAGAGACGGGGTTTCATTATGTTGGTCAGTCTGGTCTCGAACTCCTGACCTCTTGATCCCCCCGCCTTGGCCTCCCAAAGTCCTGGGATTACAGGTGTGAGCCACTGCGACCGACCAGGAGTATTATCTAAAGGTAGACATGATTTCAAATTGTTCACCACACTTAGTAATTTAACTCTTTTGTAAAGTTATAGTGAACGAATTTGCAACTTGCTTGGGAAACCTTACATAGACAGATTTTAAAAGTAAAATCAAATATTTGGAGTGAAAAGTATAATATATATTTGCTATTTTCCTTTTTTTTTTTTTGAGGCGGAGTCTCGCTCTGTCGCCCCTTTTTCTTTAAAAACTTAATTTGTGAAAGAAGTGCCTCCGTCTTTCCTTTTAATACTATGTAATTCTGTGGCAGGGGTAGAGAGTAGAAAATTCTTGATATAAAAAGATGCAGCCTGTGATTCCATTAGGAAAGAGAATCAAATAATTAAGTTGTATATTGTGTGTAAAATAAAAAAGATCTGCCAAAATTTGATTTATTTTAAAACCTTATGTTGGAAGACTTTATATGAGGAGATATAGATCTTACCAGGTTAATCAAACTAAAGAAGATACCACTTAAGGGAACTTTAACATTATAGATAATTTTGTTCAATCCAATATTATCAATATAGGACCTCTTATATATGTAGCTCATAAGAGCTCCAGATTTCTTAAGAAAAAACCTTAACCCCCACCACAGACACAGATTATACCTTTTTGGTATGTACCTCATTAAGTTCCCAAAACACTAAGTACTACAGAATTTGAGATGTACCTGATCTATCAATTTTAAAATTTATCTAGGTTTTATAAACAAATCTATATGACAGAATTTGCAGTAGCTGCTGCCAGAAAGTGACCATAGTTTGTCTTCTTTATACCTCTTAGCTTTCTTTAATTTATTAAAGAAATCATTGAGTTTGCATTACGTCAAAGGGCCAAAAGATCTTGAGTTTTTATTATTCACTATTATTATGTGTGTTTCAGTTAAAGATACAGGAAACATGACATTTCAATGTAAGCTTTTTGAAAAACTATTAAAATTACAATCATCATCTAGCCTCAGGTACAGAAATGGTCCAGTTCAACCAAAAGGGAATGGTTTTGTAATGTTCTTTTTATTCTAAACTTAGAGCTTTAGTATTATACATTTTTACTATTTACTTATATTTGAATTTATGTTTTATTTTGTGTATATATTTAGAGATAGGTGAATTTAAAATAGCATTTTCTTTATGGTTTGATAATGCTATCAATTTGATCCTACGTGCCAGTTGTACTGCTTCATTGCCTACATGTTTTTATATTTGATGACATTGGTGAGTCAGTTGATGGCAACAGACAAAACTTAGAATTGAGACTTAAAAACTTTATAGCAATATCAGTAATAGAAAAACGAGGAGAAAAGATTCCTTTCAAACAATAATTGTCACGAAAGAGGTATATAGGAAATGTCTGGGTGAATAATTTTATTTGGAAATTTTGCTAAAGTTTTTACTATTAGTGACCAGGAGAATCAAGAAACTTGATTTCTTTGTGCTAATGAGCTTTGTAAGCGGGTTCATTTGCTGTACCTTTTAGTTGCCCCTTTCCACATCAGCTAAATGAGGGAGTTAGACTGAAGGTCTCTTTCAGCTCAATTTTTCTGCCAATTTTAAAGAGATAGCTTGGTAAAATAAAGAGAACAAGATTTTGTAGCCAAACTGACCAAGTTCATTTCTCACCTTGACTACTTTCTAGTTCTGTGTAATAAAATACTTTGATCTATGAACTTTAATTTCTTCATTTGTTCATTAAAATTAATACTACCTAATTATTGTCATTGTAAGAAAGGATTGAAATATTCTATGGAAAGCATACAATTGTGTGTAAGGCAGTAAAGTGACAGCACCTCGTTGTTCAACCAATGGTAAATGCTATTATTGTTATTCTTATGAGTCAATGATAGGACTTCTGTCACATTTATACATAGAAGGGAAAAGATCATTTGATGTAAAACTTGAGACTTTGGTAACTATATTAGCAAAGCAAATTCTAGGAAGATAAATGTTTAAAAGACTTATGAGGGAGATGAACATTTTTAGCATAGAGAAATGGCTTTGGTTAACAGTGGATGGCAAATTAGTCACTTGCACATACCCTAGTTGAACCTTCTCATCTCTTCTCCTTACTGCAGGTGAACGCCCCTTCCACTGTAACCAGTGTGGAGCTTCTTTTACTCAGAAGGGCAACCTTCTGAGACACATAAAGTTACACTCTGGAGAGAAGCCGTTCAAATGTCCTTTCTGTAGCTACGCCTGTAGAAGAAGGGACGCCCTCACAGGACACCTCAGGACCCACTCTGGTAAGTGTCACCAACTCCTTGAGAAGAAAAGTAAAACAGGAAAATTTAGAAGAGTACTACTGGATGATAGTAACATGGCTTTGGTATGTAGTTAGTGATGACCAAGACAATATTGTTATTGGTATACATTAGATAATTGATAAATCTATCAGGATGCGTGTGTCTTTCATCTGTAGACTTTCAGGCTTGGCAAAAAGAAGCACTGTCAACTGGAGAGTATCTTACTTCAATATATTAGCATAAGAAAGCAGCTGTTATATATTTTCTATGATTTTAAAATTTTAAGAATGCAGTCATTATGGTTAATTCAGCATAAGTGAAGATCCATTATAATATTAGTTATGTTTCGAGTTACTATAGAGAAAATGAAAACTGATTTTTTTTTTGACTGATACAGTGCTCAGGCTGGGATTTCTGTGGAAAATAAAATGGTTTCTTTTGAACTTGAAAATATCCTCAGAAAATTGGCCGTTGGAGTATTTTATATTCTAATTTTAACTCTCCTTGTATCTTTAGCTCTCAAACTATAGTCGTTAGGTACTCTGAAACTTTGCTGTGTTTCATAAATCATTAAAAAAATCTAGAATATGACAAGTTCTTGGGAATAAAAGAAAAAAATCTGAAATAAATTTAATGTTTTTAAGAAATGCCAGAATATAACACATAAAAGAGAAAGAATGATCAGAAATCTAAATGAATCTCATTTGACTTTTAGCATAAATTTTCATAACCAAGAAGTTAAACATGGAAAATTAATACAGCATACTCTCAAACCAGTTTTATTTGTTTCTTCTGTTCATAATGACATACTAAATTTTAATTTTAATATGAAGATATGATGGAAGTGATATTTTAATCTACATTGACAAATCGTATTGGAGAGTGCTGAGGTTGTGAGATAATGCTTATTGTATTATCTCTTGTATTACATTTTTCCTTTTCATCTTTAAGGCTGTACTGAGTTTTTAAACATGAATGTGAATTGTGTAAAACTATTTTAAACATTAACTCTTAAATTTGGGGCAGTTACAAAAATTAAATTAATGCAAACATGGAAACAAAATATTTTAAGTATATATTTTTCTTTCCTCCTTGAGTTAAAGAAATTCACTTATTTCCAACTACAACATTTTATGTCTTATTTTAAAATTATGCTATCAAAACTATATCTTAAAGCAGTGTTTTATTATGAAAAGTTTTATTGAAAAATATTTTTAGGACATGACAGGCATTTCCTTTAACTTGTCATGTACTCTAGCCAGAGTTAAATTATTACTGAGTTGTCCAAAGATTATATAACAAATAGATCTTCATGAACATATATTTTTGCCTCGACTTCATGTAATAAATAACTGTACACATCCGTCTTATTTTTGTTGAAATTGTGTTGTTTTTAATATCATGGTTTTGTGTGTGCATATTATGTAATCTGTCTTCATAAATAAAGACATGGTCCTTATAACTGCCATTGTGCTCATTTTGCAATTTTAGTATACCAAGTTATGATTTTTGCAGATATATAAATAGATATATTCAAATTGGGTAATTCAAGAGAGTTTAATGGAGTCACTGTTGGAGAGGGGGCATCCAGCTACTGCATCACCAAGAGCTGATACCAATTCAATCATGCTTTCAACTGGAACCTAAAATACTAGCCATCCCTAATGTTCTTCATAATAGATAGAACATAAAACAGAGTTGCTATAGTTTTTGCTTCTCTAATTTGCCAGAAAGCTCAAAATTGATCATTATACTTTTCTTCTTCCATTCAAATACATCTTCCTCTTCCTCTTACTCTCTTTAGCACATCGGCTAAATAAGGTTCTTTATCTAATAGGTGACTCAAATTTTATAGATTCTGAGTCTTTGGTGGTCCTGTCTTTCTTATATTGCTACAGTTTTTCAATAACCAAAATTATTAGATAAGTATTTCAAAAGATATGCCCCAGTAAATCCCCTGAGTTCCAAGCGTAGTTCTTATCCTCAATGTATAGCAACAACTCCAAATCATTCTGGTAGTCTGGAAAAATTGTAAGCCTGTCCCTGTTTGTTTAGCAGCTTGCATGCCCAAAATAGCTAGTGAGTATTCTCAGCTTCCAATACAACAGGACCAGATCTCTGAAACCTGGAGAAAACATTCTTTTGGGAACTGAGGTCTCCAAAACCACCAATCTGAAAGTTTCAGGACACAGAGTAAAAAGCCTTTAAATGGGTTATTTGATGTTATTAGAGTGGCTACCTCTACCTTAACCTCTTTGTTCCCAGACTCATGCTTTCTGGCTATGGAGGAGATGACATTGGCCATATATCATATCCTGTAGAACACACACACCCAAACTCCTCCCAACTGGCAACCATACATGAACCACTCCTTTGGTAGGCCATTTCACCACTCCATATAGCCAGCTGATTCTGGAAGGTGATACTTGGGGTATGACCCATGCATTCTATAGATTTGAGCTAATTGTGTTTGTCTTACCATAAAAAGGAGTTTCCTGGTTGAAGGCAGTGTTGCAAGGAATACCAAGGTAATTGGTAAGGCATTCTGTTAAATCCATACTTGAGGGAGCTTCCAAAAATATTGAAGAGAAAGGGAAGGCACATCCCAATAAGATAGATTTCTGCCTCCTCCGTGTTGAAAGAGTCAAATTTAACCTGCCTGCCACTACTTGCTTGGTTGCTTTCCCTCAGGAATGGTGCCATATCAGGGTCTCAGCATTGGAAAATTGTGAACTCAGCAGTGGTGGTAGTTAAATCAGTCATGGGGAAGAAGGAAGTCTACATAATTGAATCTGTTCATAGTTTCTGTGTCCCTACTCCCATTATCACTTTGTACATTGGCCCACTGAGCAAGTACCAGGTAAGCCTGGTAAAGAGTCTGAGATTGATGAGATTACCTTGTCCAGATTACTAAGGGCCTTCTCTATAGTGAATGCCCTCTGGAGAGAATTTACATAGAATACCGTATCATCACACTTTTTGCCAATTCCGAAAGATACATCCTCATAACTCTCCCCTAGACCTTCTGTCACCAGTCATCCAATTTTGTTCTTTGAAATCCTTGACTGTATGGCCATTCCATATATCATTACCTCGAGTATCTCTTCTTCCATGCAAAGTACAGTTAAATGTACTAGCTGAATGAAATTCTGGCTGCTGGAGGGATAGCCACTGTATTTCAGGGCCATCTCCCTTAAGTGGACCTGTAAACACTGTAGTCACAGCTGGTATTGAATACCAGGCAGTCTGTTTACAAACCAGATCTGCACTGTTTCATCCTCATCAACTGGTCACTGAGAATACCCCAAGAGATCATACAGATGGATTGAAGCAAAAAGATTGAGAAACAGTAGTAGCAGGTATTAGAGACCTCTGAGCTACTTGCTCATACAGTATACTTGGGCTTCCTCAACCAGTGTAAGAAGGCTGCGGGGAAGGAAAATATACCAATGAAATGCTGTTGTATACATTTTTGATATGTTGAATTAGATAACACCTAGTTCATGATGCATGGTTTGGGCCACATTGTCGTTGGGAGTCCTATTGCCTGATACACAGTCTTAACCAAAGTTCATTAGCAAGTAAGGAGTGGCTTTTCAAATGGTGGTTAGTTATTGTTAGAAGACTGCATGTCTTTACTATAAAACCATGAGGGATCTACACATTGAGGCTTCCACTGACAGAGATGTCATACGGCATCTTCATTTGCCATAAACATTTCCAAAAATCATTGCATCTGCTGAATCTTAGAGTCAAAGGTAGAGGGAGCTTTCATCATGGCAGGAGTATGATGCAGATCCTTTTCTTGCCCCAAACTGCTCTCAAAATGGACAGCCTGTGGATTACCTAGTACATGCACCACAGAAGTATACCCAAATATGGTCTATGTTGCTTCTAAAATCTAGAGAGGCCACCGTATTTTGTGCTTCATTTTCACGAAGGAAGGTGCAGGGTGCAGCAATTTCTCACTTACGATGGAGGATCTATTTCAGCATGCCCAGATCACTGGCCCATAAAATTTTACCAATGCGGAAAGTCCCTGAACTTTCTTGGAGTTTATCTTCTGTTCTATAGCATATACCTCTTACTGAGGCATCTCAAATATTTACTATATCCATCTCCCAAGTTCGATCAGTGTAATGTCATGAATGTAATATTCCAGCTTGATGTTTTGTGGGATGTCAAGATGAACAAGATTTCTCCAGACTGTGTTATGACAAAGAGAGTACAGTTGACTTAGCGTTAAGGTAAGATAATAAAAGTATGTTGCTCCTGCAGTGTGAAGGGAAAAAACCGCTTCTGATTATCTTTGTTATACAAATTACCTTAACCAGAAATCAAGTCCATTGCTTCATACCTAGTGTTGGGGGTTATATTAATATGCTCCAGTAAAGATTGTATAGCTAAAACTGCATCTACAGTTAGCATTATGAAATGATTAAGTCTGCATCAATGCCGTGCATTGATAATAGTTTAAATGGGTGTATACTAAACAGTTTAAATGGGTGTATGGTATGAATTATCACCCCTAACATCTTTCAGTTTTCTGATGGTTTCACTAATGTCTGTTATTCACCCATAGAATTATTATTTCTTTTAGTTTGCTGTCTTGGAAGAGGTGATAGTTGTAGGGCTATGCTGTCCAATATGGTAGCCACTAGCCTCATGTGGTTACTAAACACCTAAATATGGCTAGTGCTACATGTTGAAATAATATTTTTTATTCTTCTTGTTTTTTACTACAGTTTTATGTATGTTAATTATACCTCAATGAAGTTGTTGGGGGGAAGGGAGAAGATACTACCATCCCATGTTTCTCTTTCTCATCATTGCCCCACTACCAAAAACTAGTGGTCTTAGTATTGTCCATTGTATTTAGCATTGCAATTCTATAACCTTTCAAATCAGATTCTGGAGTTGGTCTTCAGCCTTATTTGCCCTGAGGCTTAAGTGGATAAGGGACCCTTTTAAAACTGACATAAACTTTCTGGTATTTTGTCTGTATTCTGACTTGAGTATTCAAGGCATGCAGTTTGTCTTTCACCTTTGTGTGCTCCTTAGGGCCATCAGCCATATCATGCTATAATCTTTACACACTGCCATTGCTGCTTTAGCAAGAAATGCCACAGCTCCCAAAGCCTTACCCTGCATCGTACATCCTTACCTGCTACCACCAGTGACAATTTGAATAATCATCTTGCCAGCACATACCTTGGATCACTACTGTCCCATTAACTCCCTGGTAAGGAGGCTATCCTGCTATCCCTGAATTCCATTTTGACTGGAGCTTTGGACCATTCCTGATACCAATAACTCTTATCAGTCAGGATCCTGACAAGAAAAGAGTAAGACACACAAATGGGGAAAATTTGGGGACATGCATGAAAGACAAATATTCACAAAAGAATGGTTAGGAATAAGGGTAGTCTACAAAAGATGGTTGGGTCTACAATAGTAGGAAGCCATTACTAGCTCTAGCCTGAAAGGGAAAGGGGATCTAGAGGTCACTGGAATTAAGAGAAATAGGATAGGGTCTGGAGCACTGACCTTCAGTAGAAGAATGTAGCCTTTGCTAACCTGTGACTTGGGAAATAAACACCCTGACCTCACTCTTTCCACCCTCCAGTCTCTTACTGGTGCCTCACATTGACTAAACTTAACCAGAAGCCAGAGGACAAGGGAGCCTATTGATTAAAGCCAGTAAAAATTAGCTTTTGCAGGAGCAGAGCAAAGAAATGTGGAAAATGGCTATGGCAGCCAAACAGAGAATGTGCCACAGATTAACTAAAATTTAAGAACTAGTGCTTAAAATTACTAGTATAGAGCAGGGGTCCCCAACCTCCTGGCTGCAGACTAGTACCAGTCAGTGGGTGGTCTCTTACAAATTGAGCCGCAAGGCAGGAGGTAAGCAGCAGGTGAGCAAGCATTACTGCCTGAGCTCCTCCTCCTGTCAGATCAGTGGCAGCATTAGATTCTCATAGGCACACAACCTATTGTGAACTGCGCATGCAAGGGACCTACTTTG
This sequence comes from Papio anubis, assembly GCF_008728515.1. Classification (NCBI taxonomy): domain Eukaryota; kingdom Metazoa; phylum Chordata; class Mammalia; order Primates; family Cercopithecidae; genus Papio; species Papio anubis. The sequence goes on along the minus strand of NC_044985.1, from coordinate 96,825,553 downwards.
TGTGCTCCTTATAAGAATCTAATGCCCGATGATCTGAGGTGGAATAGTTTCATCCTGAAATCATTCCCCCGCCACCTGTCATTTGTGTTCCATGAAACTGGTCCCTGGTGCCGAAAAGGTTGGGAACTGCTGGTATAAAGTATTAAGGGGAATATAAAGATTTTAAGTTTAATCTCTTTTTTTATGAATATTATTATTGGTAGAAAGTATTTGCCTCCCTTTTTCCTCTAGGTAAAAACTGTCCATTGTTTTATTGTATTGTTATTTATCATGTTGGATATTAATACCACATTTCTGCTTCCTATATTGTAGACTTCAACATTTCTCATCTTGATTTTCACTTAGTAGGTTGGTAACAACAAGCCCAGCATTGGTGTGCATGAATACGTTACTATGATAAATGTTACAGTTTAAAAAAAGTGAAAAATACTTTGAAAAATATCTGGAATACGACATGTATTAAGTAAATACTAGGGGTGTATGTGTGTGTGTGTGTATTTCATTTACCTTGCATGATCCCTGTACAAGGTCGTGTTTTTCTGCTTAGGAACTCTATTTGTCCTCTAGAGGACACCAAGTAGTGTCTTGGTTTTTGTTGCATAGGCCTGGTAGTTAGGTTATTTATCTGGAATTTCTTGAACTTTCCCTATACAGTAGACACTATATTAAGCATTTTCCATGGTTTCTTTAATAAAAAACCTTTTTATCTAACATAAGCAAAAATAGATTGTAGATTAATAGCAATAAGTCTAGTAACATGGAAAATGCATTTTTGAAAAGTTTTTACTTTAAAAACTATAAATGTAATATATATTTTATTGTTTATCTTTTTATTTAAGTCCAAGCTCTTTTCTTTCAGTGAGAAATTTGGTTGTTGAATAACATGTAATTTTTCTGGCTTAAACCATACCCATAACACATCATCTTTAGTTACATTTTCAGTTTCTTTAAGAACTTAAAGATCCTGTGAAGCAATCAGACTTCTATTCATTTTTAAAGATTTTTTCACTAATTTTTATGATTATTTTTGCTCATATTCATTTCTTTAGAAATATTTTTATCAGCTCATCTTTATTGAATCTTTTCAAAGTGGTAAAATTTGGTTTCATAGAAACAGTGTTCTTTTTGTAATTATTTCTTTGGAAATAATTATAGCAGGTAAACTGGCATATATAGGTTCTGCTACAGTCATACCTGACTCTTAGTGACTATACATACAGCTCAACTGCTAGGAGTATACTCAGATATACCAAAGAAGAACCTATGAGCTCCAAGAATTCAGTGTTTTTGGTTATCCATTAGTATGTTTTACAAAGAGAATGGAGAGGCAGTTTCATTATAAGAACCTCTCGCTTTGGTTATTCCTGTTGTACAGGTGAAGAGACTGAGGCAGAAAAGAAGTCACACAGGCAGACCCTGGATTTAAACCAAGGCAGCAAACTCCACAATTTGTGCTCATCACCACCTTGCTAAGTGATAAATGACACAGCTCCTATGTTTATTCTATAAAGCTTTAACTCTACTGAAGTAACTCCTAATGATTGAAAAAAGAAATGTACTGCCTAGAAGTCAGGAGATCAAGACATGTGGGTTTTAGGGTAGCTTGCTGCAAATTAGCTATGGGGCTTTGTCAAGTCACTCAATTCGCTCTTTAAATCTCCTGGTGCTGCTATTATATGATGCAAACTACAATGTATTATCTTTTCTCCCTGGACTTTGCTAATCAGTCACTACTACCACACCTTAAAGAGTAGTCTCCACTCCCTCCAAATTACTACTTCTTTTTTTTGGTATTTTGCCCTAGTTTATTTTAAAATAAGTTTGCATGAAACCGAATTAACATCTTAAGGTTTATATTGAGTCTTCACAGGGCCAATATTTTTTGTCTACTACTGTCTGATATCCTACATCTGATAGCCTTGAAGTGTCTAAGAAAGGAAAAACATAACTTTTTTTATGTGAAATTTAAATGACATTTTAAGAAGGGGAAGGAGAAGAGGGAAAGGGGAGACAAATAAATAATTAAAATGTTTTATGAACAAAGATCAGCTAAAGATTACAGTCAAGTTGTGGCCAGGTGCGGTGGCTCACACTTGTAATCCTAACACTTTGGGAGGCTGAGGCAGGCAGATCATGAGATCAGGAGATCGAGACCATCCTGGCTAACATGGTGAAACCGTGTGTCTACTAAAAATACAAAAAATTAGCCAGGCGTGATAGCACGCACCTGTAGTCCCAGCTACTCAGGAGGCTGAGGCAGGAGAATTTGCTTTTACCCAGGAGGCGGAGGTTGCAGTGAGCCGAGATCACCCCACTGCACTCCAGCCTGGGCGACAGAGCGAGACTCCGTCTCAAAAAAAAAAAAAAAGATTACAGTCAAGTTTTTAGCCCACTGAGAAAGTGAGCTGCACTTTTAAAAACATGTCCCAGAGATACATTACATAAAGTTATGGGAAAATAAAAGGTACCAGTCTATACTTGAAACTCTTGCTATTTCTTTGCTTTATGTAAACTTATAACGTAGTATTTAAGTGACTTTTTAATGATGAATCAATGCTTCTGCTAAAAAATGATTTTTATTAGTTTTGTCTCTTAGATTTTTCAGTTTTGCAGGTGATTGTAGTTCTTTCTTATAAATTTTATTACTGTGGTTTGTACATTATATATATTACACCTTTTAATTTATTATACCTAATACTCTGAGGGAAATAGTGTTTAAATTAAGCTGTGGACCCTTATTAGTCAAAATAGTATTTGGCATACTTGTTATTTTAAAAAATCTAGGAGGAAATAGAATTATATATTTTTTCTCATTAGCATTTTAGGTATATTTTGTGTATACTCTTATGCTGTACCCAAATTAAAGGTTTAAAACAGAAGAGTGTATAATGGTAAAATATGAGAAACATATATGTGTTATACATTTCTTTTTGTAAATTATAAAGAGAAAAACAATGAGTAAGAATGTGTCTCCATAGAGGGGAACAACACATACTGGGGCCTATTGGAGAGTGGAAGGTGGGAGGAAGGAGAGAATCAGGAAAAAATAACTAATGAGTACTATGCTTAATATCTGGATGAGGAAATAGTCTATACAAAAAAAACCCATGACACAAGTTTACCTATATAACAAACCTGCACATGTACCCCTGAACTTAAAATAAAAGTTAAAAAAACAGAATGTGTCTCATAGAGTCTCAAAATATTTTTATACCAGATGAAAAATTCAGTTTTCGCGATAGAATTATACTGGTTCAGAGTACTATGAAAAATTATTTATTGCTCAAAAATGGAGTCGTCCAAATACATTTGAAAATTAAAAATCCTAATTTTCCAAGGACATTTATTCATTGTCTCTTATATTCTAAAAAAGCCAAGTATTTGTTGAGTACCATATATTTAAGATACTTGTTAGTTCTAAAACTAAGTTATTTTTCAAAGATTTATAAGTAAAATATCCTTAAGTAAGCAAATAAGTAAAGGAATTGTTTTCTAGTATTTTTGTTCATCCTCATTTTAAGAAAATAATTATTTTGTATTTTCAATAATGCTCTTAAATTCTAAGTAAAATCTTAGCTTTCAATTGAACCAGCATTTAGTATATGATATAATTATGTATTTGTGTATATCACTTAAAAATAACTACTCTTTGTAAAATTAGTTATCTGTGTCACATAACTTTGGAGTAAGAGAGATATGAGGAACCTTACAATGCCAAAGTTCTTTTGACTTAGGGTTGATAATGCCTAAACTATTCTGAACATATATCTCTTTTATTTCCAAACACTTTAGGAATGTTGATTTTTACAACACTACTTTGTGATCTATTCAGTGTTTGACAATTTTCGGCTTATGAAGTTTGTTGTTTATGTCTAATTGTCAGTTTAAAGCTATTCTGTTCCATAAAAAGGAACTGGACCAGATGTACCATATAAATCCCCATCTGTTAAAACAACAACTTCCTCCCAACTAAAAAACATTTTGTGTGTGTATGTGTGTGTGTGTGTGTGTGTGTGTGTGTGTGTGTGTGTATCTACATATAGATATATCTATGTAAGGACTATCTTTATTTTTCAAGTCCCTGTAATTCCAAGGACTATATTTTGTCCACAAAAATAGCTTAGAGATGTTGAATGCTTATATTAGCTCCTAATATTGGCTTTTAAAAATCCCAGTTAAATAGCCTAGTTTATATTTTGTTCAGTTATGCCTTTACCTATTATGAGAAAATTACTGTAAAGTATTATGACTCACCTTGCATTTAAATATATTTGCACATTTATTTTTAATAGAATTTCAAACTAACATGTATTTTTAAGGTATATGCTACATGCCCTCAGAGAAACTGGTAAGACAAGATAGTCTTTTTTACATCTTCAGGTTTCTTAAAAATAAAATAAAAAATTACCATGTGGCTTGGATTAAGATGGAGCTCATCTTTGCCATATCATTTAAAGAAACAATGTAATGTTAGTTACTCTAGTTTTAAATCTCATAGAAATAGTCTCTTGATTTGTCACAAGAGTAGTATACCCTCAAACATATTGTCCTCTCTAAGGAATTTATTATCATGATCACATCATTTCTTTAATTTGACAACTGATTAGTGATTTCATAAGCTAAAGTATTTTCTAATGTACTGTAGCATTTGTCATCACTTACTCTCTTTTATAATACACCAGTTTCTATTTTGTTTTATTTAAATTATCTTCCCCTCTTCTTTTGAGTTTTGTGGTCTGCTCTTTCTTATAAGTCTTTTCCCCCAATCCTTCAACCATTTTCTTCCACATTACTTCACTTTTTTTTGTAATGACTACCAGAAAAAAAGTACATAAATAACTTTCTTCAGTGTATGTATCACGCAAAATGTTTTGTATAAGATGGGATTGCTGCAAGTTATAAACCTTTGGATATTAATATTACTGATAGTTTTGTGGAATGATTGAGGACAAAAAATTTCTGAAAATTAGGTACTTGGCCAGAAGATTATGATAATTAGTTGTTTTCATGTTTACATTATTTTAAAACCAGACCAGCCGGACGCGGTGGCTCATGCCTTTAGTCTCAGCACTTTGGGAGGCCGAGACGGGCGGATCATGAGGTCAGGAGATCGCGACCATCCTGGCTAACATGGTGAAACCCCGTCTCTACTGAAAATACAAAAAATTAGCCAGGCATGCTGGCGGGCGCCTGTAGTCCCAGCTAAGGGAGGCTGAGGCAGGAGAATGGCATGAACCCAGGAGACGGAGGTTGCAGTGAGCAGAGATCGTGCCACTGTACTCCAGCCTGGGTGACAGAGTGAGATTCTTCTGTCTCTCAAAAATAAAAAACAAAAAACAAAAAAAACCGGACCACCATGACTTTTTTTTTTTTTTAACCCGGATTTTCCAAGGTTATCCTTAAAAAACAACAAAAGGTAGACACATTGAGTTACATTATGCTGGTTTAGAAATTGAATCCAGTGCAGCTCATTCATAATAGTGATGGTGCATTAAACGTAGTATAATTTGTCCTGCAGGCTTCTCATGAGAAGGAACTGTTTTAAACTGATTGTAGACCTGGCACCTGGCCCACTTTCTGGGTGATCTCCCAAGTGTGAACTTTCCCCACCCTTAGCCCCTCCTTTCCTTCCTGGAGGTGGTTGATAGAGGTGGATTATACTGATAATTACACAAGCAGTGTCAGTTGCACACATGATTTGCATAACTGTGCTGTGCTGATTTCATCCATCAAATCCTGATACTGATGCCCTTGTTGCTTCACTGTATGCTTTGCGATAAACACTGAAGAAAGGAGATGGGATTAATATTTCCATTCTTGACTCTTAAAACACACACTTGAGGTCCTACTCATTGAAATTTACCCAGAAGGTAAAAGCCACTTTCAGTCAGGCCAGCTGTAAGACAGCCCATGTGATTTCCACCAGGTAGAACACCTCTTTCCCCCTACCCCAGACCAATAATCATTATGTATCTTCTCTTCCTTATATGTTTCTTATAAAAGAAAGTAAAACTTTTAATAGCATATACAATCTCATCTTTTATGAATTGTAGTAGTCATGTTTCTTTCAGAACCTATTTCTAGAAGGAATTAAAAGTCTTTCTTCTATAATTCTATGTAGCTCTTTTCACCTCGGTCCAAGTCATTTAGAAGATCAATTTACTGTAGGAAGCTTTCCTTCCTACTTTATTTTCAGGAATTCTAAAGAAATGGACAAGATTCCTGGGTGCTTTCTCATTGTTTTATATATTCTACATTGTCCTCATTCCAAAGCTTGCTACCACAGTTTTGTACCCTGCATGCATTTAGTGTGGACAGTCTTAACTTTGGTCATTTCACATTTTCCCTTCCACACCATGAGTCTGCAGGCCTGGCATGTTTGCAACTCCACAACAGAAGTGGAGAGGCTGCACACAAACTTTATTACTCACCCAGTATCCAGAAGGGTATGACACACTGGGACGTGTGTATTTTTTTTTGGGGGGGGGGGGGGGTTTGTTCGGATGGTTTTTTCTAACCTAACCTTTACCCTTTCTTTCAATTTTTCCTACTTGATCTGTGTATGTGAGTCAAAGAAACCTGTTCATCCACAGCCTATACTATCTTGCCAAATACTGTAAGAAAACTCTCAAATGGTAGAAAATCAGACAAATAAGGAAAATAAAAACAAAGTATCATTCATCATAAGCATGTAAAATATATTTAGAATATAAAATTTTATGTAAAGTATCATGAATCATCTATCAGAATGGAGTCCCTTTAAATTGTATAGAAACATGATGATGATGATAAGCATCTGGATAAGAATAAAAATTCCTAAATTCAGCATCTCAAAGAAGAGAGCTTATTCTGTTTTACATCTTCATCCCTTATATACCATATTGATTGAATGAATTAGTTAACGGACAGATTATTTTCTTTGAATATTCTTATATTAACTAGGAAGGTTTTAAAGATTCATGGAGGTCAATGGTGGTTGTGTATGTTGCCTAGTACATGATAAATATTAGTCTATTAAAAAAATTAAAAATTATGGGTATATTGAATAAATTCTTATTTTGTGGCAAGAATCATTTTAAGGGCCTTATTTTGCAGATAAGTAGAGTCAAGTTTAAAGAAAGAGATGTTACCTAATGTCCTCATACAGTCTGTCATTTTACATAGTACATGTATGCCTCCTCAGCTTATAAAGATTATACTTTAACCTTATCTTTCTTTTATTTTCCATGGTTTGGCAACAATGTATTATTGCATTAGATTTCAAACATGCACATACTCACCCACAGCACAATAAAACAAGAATTGTATCATGCTTTTATAAACAAAAATATATCATGATGCTTGAAGACATACAGCAACTTAGAACAAAATAAATCTAGCAATAGTATAAATTATATTTGTGAGAGTACTTTAAAAAATTATCGTCTGATATAGCAAAAAAACCATACCATTTTAACTATATATTTGCATTTTATCCAACTTCCAGTGTACTCATGAAAGCTGAGAAATAAGCTCTGGTCTATCTGAATCTAGGGTCTCTGCTCTCAGCCACTATACTCCTGCTTCCCAATCTATTCTCCATATAGCAACCAAAATGTTACTTTAACATCTGATTTAAATCATGTCACTTCTCTTAAAATATTTTAATGGTTTTCCATTGCTTTTATAATAAAATCAAACTACTAATCATGGCCATTGGTGGTTCTGCCCACTTCTCCTGTCTGATCTTCTTCTACTTTATACCTCACTCTGGGTTCTTTGCAACCGAGGTTTCTTTATTCTTTCCTACTCTTTTTGAACTAATGGATGATCCTAGGAGTCAAAACCTTCAGCACTTTCTGAAGATCTTGGCACAGTTGCCTCATTATCTTTCAGATGTTAGCTTGAATGTCATCTCTTTGAAAATAGTGGCATCCATAAGCAACCTACCAGAAGCATCCCCTTAGTTCTATTTTGCTATCTCTATCTCAATAAAAAGCTTGAATCAGAGTCTGTGATTATGTTGGTGTTTAGTTTATACACATGTTGTCTGTGCCGTCCCACCCCACTTGAATGTAAGCTCTGTGAGATTGTGGACTGCAAGACTGTCCTTGTGGAGCTTACATTTTAATGAGGGGAGACAGGCAAGAATCAGTTTTAAAAAATAATATGTTAGAAGGTGTTGACTGCTACAGGGAAAAAAACAAAAATTTTCCATTTATTGTGTGTCAGGTACCTTCAGTGTTCCATATGGATTTAAAAAAAATCTTCACAGAAATGCTGTGAGTTAGGTACAACTATTTCCTAATTTAACTTAACCTAGGCTTCACATACAACTGGCATTAGGGTTAGAATTTGAGATCCAAGTAAGAAGACACATTCTGGATATACAAATACATATTCTTTATATGAATATTCCATAAGTTAGCGCAAACTATTTGCTTCTGAATTGATTATTTTGGGAGCTGTTTGCTATCCAAATTATTTGCTTACTCATAAGCCTGAGTTATTATAACATAGAAAGTCAGATGAAAGGAAATACAAGCATAACTTCCTTTATTGTGCCTTACTTTATTGCACTTCACAGATACTGCGTTTTTTACAAATTGAAAGTTTGTGGTAACCCTAATTCCAAGCAAGTCGGTTGACACCATTTTTCCAATGACACATGCCCACATCATGTCTTTCTGTCACATTTTAATAATTCTTGCAGTGTTTCACATTTGCTCATTATTATGTCTGTTTTGTGATCTGTGATCTTTCTTGTTATTATTATAACTGTGTTAGGATACCGTAAACCACACCTGTACAGGCTGGCAAACTTAAATGTTAGTGTTGATAAATGTTGTGTAAGCTCTGACTGCTCCACCAACTGGCCGGTTTCTCTGTCTGTCTGTCCCTCACCTGGCCTCTATATTCCCGAAATGCAAAAATCTTGAAATTAGGCCACTTAATAACTGTACAATGGCCTCTAAGTGTTCAAGTGAAAGGAAGACTCACATTTCTCACTTTAAACCAAAGCTGGAAATGATGAGGCTTAGTGAGGAAGGTATGTCAACAGGCAAAACACGCCAAAAATAGGCCTCCTATGCCAAACAGCCACGTTGTGAATGCAAAGGAACTGTTATTGAAGAAAATTTAAAATGCTACTCCAGTGAACACACAAGTGATAAGAAAGCAAACTGCCTTATTTCTGATTATGGAGAAAGTTTCAGTGGTCTGGACAGAAGATCAAACCAGCCACAACATTCTCTTAAAGCCTAATCCTGAGGAAGACCCTAACAATATTCAATTTTCTGAAGGCCACGAGATATGAAGAAACTGCAAAAGAAAAGTTGGAAGCTAGCAGAGGTTGATTCGTGAGGTTTAAGGAAAGAAGCCATCTTCATTACATAAAAGTACAAGATGAAGCGGCAAGTGCTGATGTAGAGGCTATAGTAAGTCATCCAGAAGAACTAGCTAAGCTAATTAATGAAGGTGATTGTGGTAAAAAGCACATTTTCAGTATAGACAAAACAGCCTTCTATTAGAAGAAGATGCCATCTAGAGAGGAGAAGTCAATGTCTGGGTTAAAAGCTTCAAAGGACAGGCTGACTCTCTTGGTAGGACAATGTAGCTGGTGACTTAAAGTTGAAGCCAATGCTCATTGACCGTTCCAAAAATCCTAGGGTCTTTAAGAATTATGCTACGTCTACTCTGCCTGTGCTCTATAAATGGAACAGCAAAGTCTGGATGACAGCACATTTGTTTACAATATGGTTTACTGAATAATTTAAGCCTATTGTTTAGATACTGCTCAGAAACAAAAATTCCTCTCAAAATATTATAGTTCATTGACAATGTATTTTGTCACCCAAGACTTCTGATGGACAAGTAAAGCAGATTAATGTTGTTTTCATGGCTGTTAACACAGCGTATATTCTTCAGCCCATGTTCAAGGGGTAATTTCAACTTTCAAGTCTTATTACTTAAGACATACATTTTATAAGGCTAGAGGTGCCATAGACAGTGATTTCTGTGATGGATGTGGGCAAAGTAAGCTGAAAGCCTTCTGAAAAGGATTCAGAATTCTAGATGCCATTGAGAACATTTGTGATTTATCTGAGAAGGTCAAGATATTAACAGGAGTTTGGAAGAAGTTGATGTCAACCTCATGGATGACTTTCAGGAGGTCCAGGACTTCAGTGGAGAAAGGAACTGCAGATGTGGTAGAAACAGCAACATAACTAGAATTTGAGGCGGAGCCTGAAGATGTGATTGAATTACTATAGTCTCATTATAAAATGTGAATGGATAAAGAGTTGCTTCTTACAATGAGCGAAGAAAGTGGTTTCTTGAGATCAAATCTTCTAGTGCAGATCCTGCGAACATTGTTGAAATGACAAGAGAGGATTTAGAATATTATGTTAACTTAGTTGACAAAGCAGTAGCAGAGTTTGAGAGGGTTGAATCCAAGTTTGAAAGAAATTCTACTCTGGGTAAAATCGTATCAAATTACATCACATGCTACAGAGAAATCCTTTGTGAAAGGAAGTGTTGACTGATGTGGCAAACTTCATTGTTGCCTTATGTTAAGGAATTGCCATATCCATCCCAGCCTTCAGCAACCACCAGCCTTATCAATCAGTAGCCATGGACATCAAGGCAACACCCTCCTCCACCAGTGGAAAGATTATGAGTCCGAAGGCTCAGATTATCTTTACAGTGTGTGTGTGTATGTATGTATGTATGTATGTATGTATGTATGTATGTATGTATTTAAGACAAGGTCTTGCTCTGTTGCCCAGGCTGCAGTGCAGTGGTGCAATCACAACTGACTGTAGCCTTGAAAGTCTGGGCTAAGTGATCCTCCCACCTCAGCCTCTCAGCCTCCCGAGTAGCTGGGACCACTGGTGCCAGCTACCACACCCTGGCTAGTTTTGCTAATTTTGTATTGTTTATAGAGACAAGATTTCATCATGTTGCCCAGGCTGGTCTAGAACTCCTGGGTTCTAGTGATCCTCCTGCCTCCACTTCCCAAAATGCTTATATTACAGGTGAGAGCCACTGCACCTGGCCTGTTTAGCATTTTTTAGCAATAAAATATTTTTAAAATTAAGGTATATACATTGTTTTTATACACAATTCTATTGCACACTTAATAGACTATGGTATGATATGAACATAACTTTTATCTGAGTGACCCACTTTATCAGGATATATTCTTTATTGTGATGGGCTGGAACTCAACCTGCAATATCTCCAGGATATGCTAGGAGTTTGATGAATTGAAATCTTATTAAAAGGAAGAGTCTATGTAATTTGGATTATTCATTTAATCTGTATGCCTAGTAAATTCTTACTAGCCTTTCTGTTTGCTTTTTGTTCCCCATAATGAATATTTTGCATATTTGTAATAATGAAATAGTATCAAATATATCTGCTGTTTCTCTTGTGTCTTAGATTTTACTGTACCATCTCCTGGCCACGCTAAGACTTTTTGCACCTTTATACTTTCTCTAGTCTTTTTCCTACATTCATCAACCAATCTGTTAAATAATTTATGTTACACTTCCAGTGAAAGAAGTGAGCAACCCTAGGAGTTAAATGGTTTTTGAATATAATGTTTATTATTATGATTATATATGCCACATTTTAGGCAGTTGGTAAATTATATGTTATATGAATAAATAATTGATATGTATATATTTTAACAGAAATGGAAAAGTTTAGAGAGATTAAACATCTACTTCTGTTTATTGTTTATTTTATTAGCAATGATAAAAATAAGCAATAAAATATTTTATGTGATAAGGAAATGCCGGGGAAGCATAACTGTTACACTGCCAAAATATGTTACAATGTATATTTTGCTTAATCCCATTTTGCTTCCTTATTTTAGGTGTGAAGTTCAAGAAATCTGAGGAAACATGTTTACTTAAAGTGATAGAAAAGTAGATGCCAACAACTTAGGCTCTTATAAAAATAATCTTACATAAGACATTTTCTTTTTTGAATTGTGCCTATTTTTCTTCCAGAGTGCCCGAAACAATAAAAAGGAGTTTTCTTTTGCTTTCAAATGTCTGTGATTTTACTTTAAAGATCCCACACATACTTTTTTATATACAATTTTTCCTGGTGTTTGTGTCCTGTGTAAGATTTTCAATTTACTTTGAATATTGTTGTTACATTATAAAACAAAGGGCAATATTTGGATGGTTAATAATGTTAGCTCTGTGGATGCAGGAATGACATTTGTCTCATTCAGTGCTGTACCTACAGCACCTAGAATGTGGACGTGGAACACTGGAGGTGCTCAAGAAATTTATGTTAAAGGAACTTAACACCTGGCATATCCTGTTAAAGAAGAGTAAACAGTATTAATGTGGCCAGGCGCGGTGGCTCACGCCTGTAATCCTAGCACTTTGGGAGGCCAAGGCGGGCGGATCACCTGAGGTCAGGAGTTCGAGAGCAGCCTGGCCAATATGGTGAAACCCCATCTCTACTAAAAATACAAAAATCAGCCAGATGTGGTGGTGCATGCCTGTAGTCCCAGCTACTCGGGAGGCCGAGGCTGGAGAATCATTTGAACCCAGGAGGTGGAGGTTGCAGTGAGCTGAGATGGCGCCACTGCACTCCTGCACTCCTGCACTCCAGCCTGGGTGACAGAGCGAGACTCCGTCTCACCAAAAAAAATACAAAAAGAAAAAGAAAAATAGTACTAATGCTGGCTTTTGGTGCCTCTTTTATTGTCATAATGCAGTGTTCCTCACAGTATGTTCACAAACAATTATTTACTTGGGAAATTACTAGTGGCTAAAATAAAAAAATTGTACTATATAGTTTTTTGGGAAAACATTGGGTTAAATAAATTTTATTTGTTTGCTTTTTTTGTTATTGCAGCTAAACATCCAAAAGAACCTCTGATAGTGCTCATGTACATTATAAATCTCTAAGAAATCTGCATTAAATATACTGTCTCACAGACTTGTTTAAACATTTAACATTCATCCCCCCCACCCTCAAGTACTTTAGTAAACTGTCCTTAGAGAGATAAAAGTTATTTCACTGTAATGATTTTTGACAGACACCTAATTATCCTGAAATGATTTCATATAAAGAGATACTCTTTGAAAGGTGTCTCACTTTTCAGGTAGGGCTCTGTTTCCTTTCTCAAATATTCTTTTCCCACTTAATCATTTCATTAAAGAAAGAAATCTAGAGTCATTAAGACTTCTAAAGATTTAGAAAAAAAAGTAGGTGTGGACATTTCTTAAAAATTCTGTATCAGGCAGAATTTTAAAACTTAAAACAGTAAAGAAATCACAACGTGGGAAACTACCAACAATTTTGACCATACAAAAATATAAAACCTCTAAACCTCAAAAAAAGCATAAGTAAAATAGGTAAGTCAAGAAATAAGTCAAAGGCGTTAATATACACAGAGAGCGAACAAATTGATGAGAAAGACAAAAGCAGTAAGATCATAATTAAAAAATAGATGAAGGCATGAAATAGATAATTTGAAAGGATATCATACAAAAGACTAATAATTTTTTTGTTTAACATTTAGTTTCACTAATGCAAATGTGAAAGAAATGCAAATTACATTTTATTACCTAGCTCAGTTTTCCCAAACTTTCTTGGTTCATTGTGACCCTAGTGTCTTAATAATTTTGTCAAAGTGCATTTATGGCTAAAAGTAATACTGAACAGTTTCATTTTATTAAGTAGTAAGGTCCAAACAACTTAATAATGATTTGTGCCCTAACAACTTTTTATCCATTTGGGAAAATTATAATATATAAATTGAAACCCAAAACAGTGTTTTTGTTTTGTTTTATTTTCATCCTTAGATGGCCACAGTTACTTACTAATGGGATTGTATGCCGTGTTGGGCATGGTACAACTTCCCCAACCTTGAAATCAAGTTGGACACTGCCACTCTCTTTTCCTGTTCCATATTGATTGTCATGCAGTGCTTGCTTTGTAGTGCAGCAACCACTGAAACCCAGCTTCACAAAGATATGACATAATTGAAAGGAATGCAGTGTGATACAATGTTGAAACTGAATAAGTAATGTGCATGATGTCTAAGAGGTATCTCATATTATTTCCCTAAAAATGGAAAATATCATACAGTATCCCTAAGAGTTTGCTTCAGCACCCCAAGTGCCTTACTACAATTTGAGGATATAGGCTAGCACATAAATGGATAATGTATTATTTTAAAGATAGTATTTATTGTTGGTGACAGCATGGTGAAATGGCTTTCTTACACACTTCTATTTTGAATATGAATTTGCAACACTGTTTTTGAGGCAGTAGTGTAGCAATGGGGATCAGAAACCTTAAAATTGTTCATACACAGAGTTCATGCAATGTAACAGACCACTAAGACATAGTAAAACTTACGAGTACTAAGAGCAGAAAAAAATTAAATGCCTGTTTTGCCATATTGTCATTGCTAATATTTCTTCAGAGTAATTTATAATTCTATAAGGTAAATTAGATTTCAGACTCCTATTTTTTGCCTTAGAGTATTTATAGGAAAGTAGGTACATTTAATTTTATTAAAGAAAAATAAATGTGATATATGCATAATGTTAAATTTATGTTATGAAAAATGGTAAATATATTTTCTATATATAAATGCATTGCTTTGTATGTTTCTGTATGTGTAAATGTACATACATCTATATAAAGAATAAAACCTTTACCACATGTATTAGTGCTATTGTAATTTGTTTTATAGATTTCACTAGGATAACTCTTGAAGTGACATTTCAAAAAAATGTAAGTGAACAAGACTTGGTTCTTCATAGTACTCCATGAATTTATGGTAAATGTTCTTATTTTGAAAAATCTTTATGGCAATTTGACTTTCTCTTACTTTTTGGTAGGTATATAGGTTCTTAGGGGAATGAGGGCAGATTATTTTGTATTTCTGATTCCACATAAAGATAGATAGATGAAATGCTAGTAAATGCCAGCAAACTATTTCCTAATTGAACAGTTGGCCAAATTGTCAAGTTTTCTTTACTGGATATTTAATTTGTAATTCATTCCTCATATCTGGAATCTGTCTCTGTATCTCTGACAGATTACACCAGTAAATCTCTCATTTTTGTTACTATAGGGCTATTGGTGAGGGACAATATGTCAAAGAAAAGACTGTATGTTGACTTTTGAGGCAATTGAGAAACACTGCTATCTTTTGTGTCGTAGAATCCTTAGTATTGTAACACATCTTAAGATTGTATTTATAGGAAACTATTTCAGTTACCTGAATTGTATTGGTGCTAAAACTTTAAAAGTTAGTGTGACTTCTTGGTATTTAATCCAATTTAAAAAATCCATTTAATCCATGAAGAAGTATCGGGGACCAGATTTATCTTCCCAACTCAAGCAACTAGAAGATTAGACAAAATATATTAGATAAATTTTAGACAATAACAATAAACAATGCAAGACTGTGGTCCCTGAGAGAGAAAAATAAAAATAAAAAAACCCAAACTTGTGAGTCCTATGCCCCCAACTTACTTTCTTGAGGCGATTTCCAGGCCATAGCTCAAGGACATCAAACCCAGAGCCAGGTAGTCTTGCTGAATTGAGAAGACAGATCAGAGACCAGGGAGACCAGTGTTTTTAGTGCATGCAAAGCAGGGTAACACATTGGAGGAAGCTGCACAGAAAAAGTTCTGGAGTTTTGCAGAGTAGAGGGCTCCCTTGATTCTTTGGCTAAATAGTTATCTACTTATCTGTACGAGGTAACTACCCGAAGTTGGGAAAAGAAACACTAGGAAGCAGAAGGCCAAGTAATTTCTGGAACACATAGAAGTCTGGGTATAATTAATTCTCACCAGTCAAAGTGAGAAAGTCTTGTAATATGCAAGACACTGAGTAAAGTCCTTCGAAGAGTATTGCCTTAGTACTGGAGCTAAGCTAGTCTTTAGACGAAAGCATGCTCTGGACCTGCTGTCAAGCATTAAAGTAAATTTTGAAAGGATCAAAGTAATTCCAAGTAACATAACTGCATATTGGGATAAGTCAATCACATTGTAAAAAAATGCAGTAAAATCTAGAATCAATTAAAGGAAAATTCACAATATCCAGCATTCCATTAAAAAACTAACAGATATGCAAAAACATAGACAATATTATTTATAATCAGGAGAATAATCAAGCAATAGAAATAGATCCAGAAATGGCCCAAATAGTGGAATTTGAAGACAAAGTTGATAAAACAACCATTATATATATACTCCATGTATTCAAGAATATAGAGGAAAACATGAACATGATGTGTAGAAGTGGTGCTTAGAGGGAAATTTGTAATTTAGACACTTAGTTTATATTGGAAATGAAGAAAATCTCAAACTAATGATCTTAAGCTTCCTTAAGAGATTTAAAAAGAACAAGATCAATCCAAAGTATGTTAAGAAAAAAAATAAAAATGATAAAGACTGAAACCAATGAAAGAGTAAAACAAAAATAATGGAGAAAAGTCAGTGAAATTGAAGACTGATTATATGAAAAGATCAATAAAGTAGATAAACCTCTAGCAAGACCAATCAATATAAAAAGATCACATAATTTGGCATCATCCAGAATAAAAACGGGAAATCGCTAAAAATCCTGTAGCCATTGGAAGCATAATATGGGAATATTGTGAATAACTTTATGTCAAATTCAGCTAGATGAAATAAAAAATAGAAATTATTGACTCATTCAAGAAGAAATACATACTCTGAATAGCCTATATTTATTCCAGGAATTGAAATTGAAGTTAAAAACCTTCCTGCAAAGAAAACTCCAGATGACTTCACTGGTAAATTCTGTCAAACATTTAAGGAAAATGTAATTTAAGAAAAACATTAAAGGAACAAATTCCTCTAGAGAATAGAAAAGGGAGGGAGGGAGGCCTCCAAACAAATTATGTTCAACATTACTCTGACACCAAAATCAAAGACATTACAAGAAAAAAATACTACATAATGGTATTCTTCATGATGCAGATGCAAAAGTCCTTAAAATTTTAACACATTGAATCTAGAATATATAAAAAGCATAATATATCATGACCAAGTGGGATTTATCTTAGGAATTTAAAGTTGGTTTAACATTGGGCGAAAAAAAATACCACTCAATGTAATTTTCCATATTAACAGACTAAAAAAGAAAAGATTTTAGTTTGTCTTTAAAGTTGCAGAAAAAGTATTTGACTTAATTCAGCATTCATGTATTATAAAATTTCTCAGCAATAGAGTAGAAAAGAACTTCCTCATAATGAAGGTTATCATTTGATGAATGTAAAAAGAAAAGGTGGACACTTAGGTTGATTCCATATCTTGGCTATTGTGAATAATGATGTAATAAACATGGTAATGCACATATTTATTTGACATACTGAGAATAATCAAATGTATTTCTATATGCTAGGAATTAATAGTTGGACATTGGAATTTAGAAAGCAATGCCATTGATCATAACATCCCAAAATGTATGAGATACTTAGAGATAAATTTAGTAATATGTGTAAGAACTGTGCACTTAAAATTATAATACATTGCTGAGATAAATTAAAGACTTCAATAAATGGAGAGATGAGACATTATCATGATTTAAAAGATTCAGTATTGTTAAGATGTTGGTTTCTCCTGAAATTGAGTCTGTCAGTTCAAGGCAATTTCAGTCAAAATCCCAACAGACTTTTTAACAGAAATTGGCAAACTGATTTCAAACTTTGTTTGGAAATGTAGACCTAAAATAGCCAAAATAGTTTTGAAAAGGCAAATTTGGATGACTTGCACTACCTGATTCCAACTTTATCCTAACACTTGCTCTGTTGGTTTAAGGATAGACATAGAGATTAATGGAATGGAATAGAGTCCAGAAATAGACCCCAAATTGATCAGTTGATTTTCAGCAAAAGTACTGAGATAATTTAAGGGGGGAAAGGATAATGTTTTCTACAAATGGGTCTAGAACAATTGAATACCCATATTTTTGAAAAGAATGGTCTAAGACTCTTATGCCATATATAAAAATTAAGTTGAAATAGCCATAGACTTTTGACAACTATAGTAATTATGTGAAGAGATGTTAAACACATATTTATATGCTTTATCTGTATATATGTAAATATTCTGTAATATATGAAATAGTATATACTTATTATATATAGTACAAACATGTGTTTTTTGAGAGGTAAGGGACAAACATCCAAATAAGAGACTTTAGACCGAAGATATACATTCATATTTCAGAAATTTCAGAACATCAGTGACAAACTGAAGTTACTAAGAGCTTTCAGACAAACAGGACACATATAAAGCTACATTTATATAATACTTTTAAAAAGAAACTTTGGAGGTTAGTAGCCCAGTGGAAAAAAGTCTTCAAAATGTTAAGAGAAAATGACTTTCAACTTGGAAATTCTAAACCCAACAAAGAGGAAAACATGGGGTTCAGGCAGCAAAAGACTAACCATGAGGGAGACAAAGGAAAGTTCTGGATAACAACCCTGTAATAAACCCAGGGTACCATCAGTTCCAACTGGGGAAAGGAGTGCCAATGGTTGTGAGAAAAGCAAGAGGAAAGTGGGGTTGGCAAGGACCTAGGACATTGTTTTGGACTCTGAGTGTTTAGAACAGTTATCAGTAAGGTGTGAGAACCTCAGAGGAGGGGGGTAAGTGGACTGGATACAGAAACACAAGCAAAATAAAAAGTGAGACGATTATTAACTCTAGGAAAAATTAAAAGCTGCACAAAAAAGGAAATGTAATCACTGTTGAACCAAATAGTATGTTATGATTAATATTTCTGTGACTGCTGGAAATTTCCATTTCTATACTATTATCAGAAATGATTATGTAACTATTGAAAGACCACAGAAGTGAGAACTGAGAGGGTGTTTGTAAGAGCTGAATCCTTAACTACCAAGACACAGAAGCAGTAGATTGTCTCTAAACCCAATGAATAAAAATAACCTATATATTATTTAGAAATATGAATATAATCCCCAGAAGAAGGAGCTGAAAATGGTTGCTTTTTGGGATTTCGATTAGATTGCTTGGGGGCAGGTAGGGCAGCACCGGGAAGAGACTGTGTATTTCATTAAATGCCACTTGGGACTATTTGATTTTTTTTATAGGCATATCTAACTATGGTAAAAAGAAAAATAGTCATTAAACTAATAAAAGAAAAGGACTCAGAATGCTAGGCAAACTGAATAATTCAGCATTACCGTAACTCTAGAATCTGGGAGAAAATGTTACCTAACAACAGCAACAAAAATATCACTTCATAATATGGGAAAATGTTCAAAATATACTGTTCAATAAAATAAACAGGTTATAAAATACAGTGTATAAAATAACTCATTTTCACACCAAAATTTATCTTTGCATGCATTAAAAAAAGCATGAGTATGATACTGAAATACCAAAGACAGTTATTTCTAAATGATATAATTATGGATTTTACTGGTGATTAAAAAATTTTTATGTGAATGTTTTACATTTGAAATTAGAAAAAGATTTAAGAAAAACTAATGAGAGAAAGCTATTTTAAAAGTTTCGAGATGGTCTCACTCATAAAAACTGCACTGATTAGTTCTTTCTGTGAGCAAAGCACCCTGCTAAACTCTTTGGAGGTTACAAAGATACATAAGATATGGTTAAAATTTCTCAAAAAGGTCAAGATCTAACATGAAGATGAAAATTGGTGTGTAAATACCAGTGTAAAAGTCACAAATAATGTAAGATAGACTGATAGAGTTTTGAAAGCGTTCTAAGCATGAGGGTCAATACAGGAATAGTTCTTTAGTGAGAAAGATCACTTTAAAATGGAACAGAGTTAAGGAGGTTGGAAGTGGAAGGATGCGGACGATTTCAAGAGGTAGGAATCATGTGAGGCCATTACAGCAAAAAACAAGACTCAGAAGTGTAGGTGCAAAGTAATTTTGACTGGAGCCTGGGGTAGGAGTGGGATGTGCACTTTGGGACCAGATTGTATCGGGTGCTGAATGCCAGGTAAAGGGATTTCAACTTAGTTCAATAAAAGTTAACAGTTATTGAAGGTTGTTGGAGAGAGGAATAAAATAATTACACATGGGAAGAGAAAGCCTATTTGAAGTCTATTATGCCAGCCCAGGTGAGCAATAATGAAGGCCTGAACTAGGATATTGATTGTGAGAATGAAAAGAAGGGATCAAATTGAGAATCATTTTACGAGTCCAGTATATAGAATTTAGCAGCGATTTGAAGTAGGAAAAGAGGTAGAAAGTAAAAAAGTGGTGCACTGTTGTGAATCTTGAGTATTAGAACAGTGGTAATGCTAGCAAAGGAGGGCAGTCAGAACAAAGAGGGAGTTTTGTGGAGGAAGATAGTTGTGGGTATTTTGAATGATTTGCTTTTGGGGGAATATCCATGAGGCAAGACTCAAAAGGCAGTTGAAAGTATGGATTTGAAGTAGTCATTCAGCAAATACATATTGTCTCCTATGTTTAATAACTTGATATGTATTATCAATTTAAAATTGAGTAAAACAAGATCTCTGTCCTTATGAGGCTCATCATTTGGACTAGGGAAATAAATAGATATGAAATTGATAATTACAACACAGTTGTTATAAGTAATGCATCAACAGAGTATGAACAGAGTTCTGTGAGAGCAGAGGAGACAGCTGTGTCCTGATGCTCTTTGTTTTTGTTGTAGGGAAGGGATTCACTCAGATATTCAAAGATGTACATGGCCAGTTGGAGCTTACAAACATGGGAAATTATTCTTGACCTGATGTGGATGTTTCATAAAAATGAGCACTTCATTTAGAGAGCAAAGAGGGAGAACATTGTACTGAGAACAATATCTGAAGGGGTGTATGTAACACATTTGCAAGTTAGGAAAAAACTGAGAAGCAGTGGGGGGAATGTAGGATCTGATCTCAGACGCTAAAACAGGAGACCCAAGACACAAGAAAGCTTGATAGTGGCCAAGAGATTAGGAAGATAAAGGATTAATAAAAGTCTACGGATTTAATGATTCAGAGACCATTGACTTTTCAAAAATGTTTCCATAATACGAGAAAAAGTCTGCTTCAGTTGGTGACAATATGTAGTAATAATAATAATAACTATTATAAAAATAAAGGTAGTGAAATATTGGTCCTTTTATATGAATATATATGTTATACATATTAATTATGTATTACTTTAAAGATAAACATGTACAGATAAATACATATATAGGGAGTAAGTATAAATAATATTTTTATAAACTTTATTTTTCAGAAATAGTATAAAAAGGATAAGAAATGGTCTTGTGGAGATAGTAAAGCCATTGAATTTGCAGGGATTGTTGGTGATGTCTGAAAACAATTTTCAAAAGAGTAGTAAGGGCAGAATGTAGACTTTGAAGGAGCTAAGTATATAGAAGAAAATAAATGACTACAGGTCTCAGAAATCCTGAAATCCTGCCTTTGCACCCCCACTCCCCTCTGTATAATGACTACTTTTTCTTCAGTTATCACCTGAAATGTTCCTACTTCAAACAGACCTTGTTCAACCTTTTCAAACTAGTTTCCCCATGTTATATTACGACAGCATTCTTTTGCTCCATGTAACTGCCCACAATTTATAATATATTGCTTGTGTATTTATTAAATGTCTGTCTTCCTCACCAGACTGTCAGTTGCATATGGATAGGCACCATGGGAATTTGTTTTCCACTTTACATTTTAGCCTCGTCAGCATTGATGCACAGTAGTCTGTTACTAAATACGTATTGAATGAATGAGAGAGGTAAAAGGATAGATTGTCTCCAGAACAAATTTATTGGAAATAGAGTAGTTGTAAGAAATGTCCAAATCCAACATGTCACCTAATAATTGGGTTGCTGGAATAGAATGGAGATGAAGAGTTGGGAAAATTAAAGTTGTACTTTTATAACAAAGCCCAACTCAAATCCCTGTTGGATTCAATGATGGGATGAAGAGGAAGGAGTGATGCTTTAAAATAGAGGACAAAATGGAAGAAGCTGAATTAAAGCAGATGCTATAGTAATGAGTGTAGTAAAAAATGAGTAGAAAACAGTAAAAACTTCATGTCTCTTCTTTCTTATCAGGTGAGTTGGGACTTTTAGAGGGTTGTGAGCCAAGGGCAGTAGAATGAAAAACCATGTTTTAATTAAATTGATAAGATACAATGATTGCTTAAAGAAATAAGAGGAAGAAAGTATTGGAGAACATGCTCATGGTACAACAGAGGCATCATAATGTGATGGGACTAATACCAGGGAAGACCAGAAAATGACTGAAGTAGTTTACAGTGGGCTATTAGCTTCAATGTAAGCGCTTAATAAGTATTAATTGGTTAATAAGCTTGTTCAGTGTAAATTTTTACTATTTCTAGAGAAATATTACAGAACAACCCAAAATTGAGTAATGCGAATCGCAAACAGATACTTTTTCTTATGTAGTCCCATATCTTGGGACATAATTACATGTAAATTTATTTATATTATTTACACTAGATGATTTCAGCAAAACTTATTTTCTTGTATTTTTAATGCTGTCACATGGTGATATAAGTTCTGCACAGTATTATCAGCTACTTCCCAGAAATCCATGGTTCCAAAAAATAGAAGCTAGTTTGCCAAACATTTTTTAAAAACTGAATAATCACTCCATAAATAGATTTTATGATAGTTTACAAACAATTATGATTATGAAATAACTGATCTTAATTTATGTGTACCTCAATTACATTCTATTAAAATTTTGCCCCCCCCAAAAAAAGATTTGGTGTAGTTTTCTTTTTCGTTAGTACTGTGAAACTTTTAGGCAGCCATGAATACCTTGCCTTGTTACAGTATTTCAATTCCTCTTGTGACCAATGTCATAGCATGGGTTTATAAGATGACGAGTTAGGGATGCTATCTTTGGTCATGAAAAAGAGTTGTCTGTTATTCTCTGGGCAAAACTAAATAATTCCTATGGGAGTCAAATAGAGACATGGGCGAGGATCACACTGTGCTTTACTACTGAGGGCTTTGGCACAGACCACCTGGGGTTTTATGTTGTTCTGTATTCATTCAAAACCAAGAGTCAAAGTGCTCTGTGATGTCCATATGAAGAGTCATGCATTAAAACATGCTTCTTTTTGTAGAGATTATATTTTTCTTCTTACTTTGTTTTTTAAAGTTGTTTTTTTTTTTTTTTTTTTTTTTTACTGAACATCTTAGTATTTTAACAGATGTATTGAGATAATGACACTGAGATAATGGCTCCCTAGCTATTAGGGAATAATTCATTTCCTGAATGTGAGATGTTTTGGAAACTATTACTATCATTTCATAACTACATATTGTGTAATAATCCTGACTCAAAGCACCTAGTAGGTTAATTCTTGGTATTATGAAAGCTGATGAGGGAGAATATACTTATCTGCCACAAAATTTTGCATGTGTGAATAGTTGTTACCAAAGTGAAAAGAAAGGAAACTACTTTCATCTGTACTTTTTCTCACCACTTGAATTCTTTTTAATCTTCTTGGTACCCAAGAATAATCTGTTTATTAAACGGTGACATTTCAAGTTGTTGCATTTTAAGTTTTCTTCTGTAAAATTCTCTGCCCTTACCCGAAAAGAAAGAAAAAAAAAAACTTATGATGTATCTAGGATACTCCTGATTTGTCTTTTAATGAGTCAAAGCTGAGAGTCAATGTATTAAGAGTCAGATAATTTGAAGATTGATCATCAGGCCCTCAAGGTCTAGAATACAGTCAGAGCAAGAATTTGATTCAGTATTTCCCTGTTGCCAGAGGTACGATCCGCCTGTCTTCTTGTTGTCTTTTAGTCTTGGTAGAAATGTATTATCTTTTCTTGCCAAAATGGGAATGTAAAGGAGGAAGAGATTTAAGTCTGAAAATTATATGAGTGCTTCCCCCTAGACTATCAAAAGTTAGCTATTGATTTTGCTTTGAATGTGGATGGGACTGACAGCACATTGACCTTGAGTTCTCTTCACAGTGGGTAAACCTCACAAGTGCAACTACTGTGGACGAAGCTACAAGCAGCGCAGTTCACTGGAGGAGCACAAGGAACGCTGCCACAACTATCTCCAGAATGTCAGCATGGAGGCTGCTGGGCAGGTCATGAGTCACCATGGTGGGTAGAAATTGGATTCATCATTTTTATTTCCCCCTACTGCTTTTGTAGTTCAACATGAAGATAAAATCTTATGCTGTTTAAAACTATTTTAGATCACTTTAACTTAAATGAGTTGAGCTTTGGGGTACATTGCAGATAATCTATATTGAAATTTTGCAATATTCCCAAATTATTTCTGATAACATTTGACTTAGCATAATAATGGCAACCAACATTTAATATACCAAAGGCAGGTGCTGTTTACTCTTCTTTTTCATTTAGCTAACCAGATAGTTAGAGCTGGTTCCATGTTAGTTTGTAGGTTGCCTTAAAGAATGCAAGTGATCAGTCATATAATTTGAAATTTCTCCAATCGGCCCTTTAATTTTTCTGAGAAATTACTGATTTTGCTTTCTACAATGTGCAAAACAATCTAGACCAAAATTAGACACCATCTCTCTCCATAAAAAACATTCTCCAAGCAAAACATCCTCATCTCTAACTACACTGTGGCAGGTAGGAAGACAATCCCTAAGGTTTATCAATGAATAATTCTCTGTTCCTGAAAAGTTAATTTTAATAATCAGCCTTATATAGGAAAATAATGAATTTCTTTTTTTTTATTTATTTTTATTTTTTTTATTATATTTTAAGTTCTAGGGTACATGTGCTGAATTTCAATTCTTAAGATTTGTAGTGTCTGTCTTGTCTTACTAATTAGATTTGTATAGTGATAACTTTTATTTTTACAAAGACAAAAATCTCAACTTATTAGTACATGTATATATTTTATTTATTTTTTAAAATTATTTTTTATTTTATTATTCTTTTTTTTGAGATGGACTCTTCACTTTGCCACCCAGTCTGGAGGGCAGTGGTGCGATCTCAGCTCACTGCAACCTCTGCCTCCCAAGTTCAAGCGATTCCCCTGCCTCAGCCTGCTGAGTAGCTGGAATTACAGGCATGTGCCACCAGGCCTGGCTAATTTTTGTATTTTTAGTAGAAACAGGGTTTCGCCATGTTGGCCAGGCTGGTCTCAAATGCCTGACCTCAGGTGAGCTGCCCGCCTTGACTTCCCAAAGTGCTGGGATTACAGGTGTAAACCACTGCACCTGGCTACTTGTATATCTTTTATTTAAAAAAGGTTTGCCCAGTATTAAATGGTATAGTTGGGGATTGCACAGTCACTTTTAAAATATAAATATCTATGTATTGGCTTAGACATAGCCAGGTCAAGGATTATTTCTGGGGTTTTCTGTTTGTTTTATAGAGTATATACTGTGGAACTGTGTGTGTTGGACAGCTAGTGATTATGTGTTGTTGAATTGGGGATTTTTTTAATTTAAAATTTTTCTTGTTATTCTGAACAACTGAAATGTTTCCTTCTAGTTTCTATAATCTAAAGAATCTAATTCTATTGATTGTTTTGATCAAGTCCATTTATTTTTATATTATCATCATTAACATTTTTTACAAACCTATCTGTGTATCAAGTCTTGGTAAATGTGATATTTCAAGCTTGCATTACCTGGACTGATGACGATAGCATAGGATCTAGAACGTAGAGATTACAAAATGGTGTGTGTCGGAGTCTGCCAAACCTGCTCTGGCTACATGGTGTCTGGGTGTGTCACTCACAGGCTGGGTTTGAGGATTAAATGTGATGAGATGTGTAATAAATGCCCAACAAATGGTTTACTTTACCGCTAACATTTGAGAACATTAAATAACTCAGTAACAGTAAATGTGCTATTCCCTATAAATTTGTTATTTACCAGCAATAACTTAAGCATTAGAGGTTTCATTTGCTGACCAAACACACTGTTACTATTTAAATTGTTGGATTTAAGGGTAAGTTGAGGCAGGAAGCTGATGGAAGCTTAGGGGAATACCAAATCTTCCCCAAAACACCTTATGGCATTGCTACTAGTTTTTCTATATGATGTTCTCCCATTACAGTTCTGACATTTGATGGGGTTATGCATTTCCAACTTTATTATTTTTGCATTCCTAGTTATTTATGGAATTCTGTATTGCATACATACTCCTAAAAGACTATATGGTAATAGGGAGGTAAAATGTAAATAAATTATTATAATCAACATTTAATTATCTGTTGGCAGAATAAACTTTTAGAGAATCAAATGCTAATGAAAAATTTAAACAAGTGCATTTTGGGGAAAGCAAAGATATGTCTTCTAAACAACTAGGGCCTCAGTCTTAACCCCTGTTCCCCAGATTGCTTAGCCCTCCACAGGCATAGGCCCTTTACAGGTGGTGCGAAAGCTGGAACCAAGTGGAGGAAAGTGGGAAAGAGGCAGGGGCACTGGGTAGGTAGAGCAGAGGGTAAAACCAAAGAGGATAAGGGGTTGAGGGTAGCTTCTGATACCATTTATAGAACCAAATATTCTTTTTTTTTTTTTTGAGACGGAGTTTCGCTCTGTCGCCCAGGCTGGAGTGCAGTGGCCGGATCTCAGCTCACTACAAGCTCCGCCTCCCGGGTTCACGCCATTCTCCTGCCTCAGCCTCCCGAGTAGCTGGGACTACAGGCACTCGCCACCTCGCCCGGCTAGTTTTTTGTACTTTTTAGTAGAGACGGGGTTTCACCATATTAACCAGGATGGTCTCGATCTCCTGACCTCGTGATCCGCCCGTCTCGGCCTCCCAAAGTGCTGGGATTACAGGCTTGAGCCACCGCGCCCGGCCTCCAAATATTCTTAAATATTGGATATCGTTTTAACCACATAATTTTATATTCATGCCATTTCATACTGTACTTTTTCTGGGTTTGTTGTAACAATAATTTGAGATTATCCTTAATCTTCTCTTCCTTTTATTAACATGCTTAATGGGAAATTGGCCATATGAGGTAGGAGTTGATAAATACTGTAAGAGAAAAACATGGTTCTGTAAAATGCTGCTAGAGTTCATCATTAACATATGTCTCATATAAATAGCTTGGCATATGTCTCTTTTTAAACAGAACCACGATAAAACTTACATTTATCCCCTTCTCTTGCTGTATCTTATTTATTTGTTTCCCTTTTTTGTGGTAGATATGAGAGTTGCCATCATTTTGGTTGCCATTAGCTCCATGAAATGATTTAACTATTACTCGTTTTTAAAAAATATCTGACATAGTTATATTTCCTAGTCTGTCTTTTCCAAAACATGTTTTTCCCTATGCTGTTCTTCTAGTATGGAATTTTTTAAAGAAAAAGAGGCATTTTTCACTTTACTCAGAAAACATTTATCAAGAGCTTACTATCTGCCAAGTTATATGGAACATTCTGGGATATAAAAATAAATGGACACAGTTTTTTAATACACTTACTTTATAGTCTGGTAGGAAATACATACTTTAAGAAAATAAAATACAATGGAGCAAAAGCTCTAATAAAGATACATACACAGTTCTGTGGGAACATAGATGCAGAATTAACCTAACTCTGGAACAAAGTCAAGAGAGGCTTCTCACATGCAGGAGTGTTCAATCCAAACATGAGAGATGAGTAAAAATTGCATAAATCAGGCAGGATACAGAAAATGTATATTCAGGGAGAAGAAGAGGCTTGGAGATATAAAAGATAATTAACAGCTTCTCTGATGTTGAATGTAACTGCAGTTTAAGGAGTGGTAGGAAGTGAAGCTTCTGAATTAGTAGGTTGTGATGCAAAGACCGAGTCTTCTCTGCTAATCTAGTGTTTGAATTTCATTGTGTAACTGATGGGGGGCCACTAGGGTAACCAAATTTGTTATTAATGAGGTAGTCAAATCAAGAAAAATGTCTCCAATGAGGATACATGATAAATGCCTACCTCAGGCAGGGGGTAGGGTATGAGGAGAGACTGGAAATGAGAATGCCAAGAAAAAGATGAAAAGGCAACAGCAAGAGAAGAGAACAAGGTGAAATATTGAAGACATATTTAGGAGGTAGAATAAAATGTTCTTAGAAAAGTTGATTGAGTTTGAGGAAAAAGGAGGAATATCATGACTCACACTTTTGGAAATAATGATAACAATTGAGTTTTATGAAAGATAATTTATATAATTAATTGGGTTTGATGAGCTTATTTATTTAATTGGGATTTAGGGCAGATTATTTATCTTATTTAATTAGGTTTTATGGCAGATTATCTTGTTCAATATTATCTTTATGTTGCTTTTTCAAGTCTATTCAGCTTGAAGAAAAAACTTTAAAATCAAACTATGTTATTACCTGTTTTACTGCAACCTAAAGATGAGAATGAAAGTGCAAAGCAGAAGGATAGCCAGCTTAAAATCTATATATATTGTTAGGTTTATGCTTTGAATTGTTGGGGAAAGGGAGGTTCTTTTTCACTGAGTATAGAGGCATTATTGGGCACCCCCAAACTTTGGAGTAAGCTTTTTTGACTTATTTCCATTGGGTGACATCATTCAGTGAACATCCATTGAATATTATCTCTCTCTTATCATAAAAGGTATTAGAGACACAAATACAACAGAATGCCACCCCTGAGGTTATTTACCAGCTATTGGAAGATAGACCAGTAAAACAACAATTATAGTACTATGTGATAAGCATTATGGAGATAGAGAGGACATACCTAAATCAGCAGGACATCCAAGAGGAATTTCCCACGAAATTTATGTTTGAGCTTAGTTTTGAAAAGCAAAAATGTGAACTAATAAATGGAGAAGGGTGTTTCCTGAAGAAAGAACAACATGTGTGAACAGCTACCAATGTAGCATCTAAAACACTTGGGGTACCTCCATGTGTGTTTGTAAAGAGATGTGGTAGGGAGGAGGAGAGGCAGAAGTCTGGGTGAAAGGAAGAAATCTAGGATTTTCCACAGGTGACCAGCATAGCTGATGGGGTAAATAGTAGTGTCATTCACTGATATGGTAATTAGGAAAATAGAAGACAGAAAGGTAAATGGAGATTTTACTTCTTATACTATATTCTCTTATGTCCCTATGAAATAGCCAAGTAAAACTGTCTAGGAAGAAGTTAAATATATAGATCTCAAGCTCTTGAGAGGGGTCTGAGTAGTAAACAAAGAGGATCCATCATAATTTATGTAGTGGCCCAACATAGTAGTTTTTAATAAGGCAGTACGGATAAGTACAGAGTGAGACATCAAGAAGGCCAAGAACACACTAGCAGGAAAAAAATTTCATGAAGATGAGTAAGAGCAGAGTAGGGACATGGAAAGAGTGATTTCACAGAAGCCAAAGCAAGTGTCAGCACTGCCAAATCCTGTCAAGAAAATAACTAAGATAACTGTAAAGTTTTTTTTTAGATCGGGTAACATGGAGAAAATTTGCAACAATATAGAAGACATCTGTTGTTTTTGCCTGCCTGACATCCCTTCCTCCTTCTCTTGATAACAAGAGTGCCCATTTACCTTTAGAGAACTTTCCTGTTGCATGTAGCTGTGGTGGGACCCTCGTCCAGGTACTCTGCCCTCTCCTGCCCAGGGGCTAGACATGTGACCTCAGACGCTCTTCCTGGAATTTGAATTTGGGTGAACTGTTTGGTTTTTCAAAAGGATACATTGGGAATACACCTATGGTTTTGCCTTTATGGTTATCAATGTGATGAAACAGTGATCTAATGGAATTATGTTTTTATCTTTGTTATAACCTCAAATATAAGGTCAAAGAGGATGTTTGGTTATGAAGTTTGTTCAAACAGGGGAAGTTACCTTATTGGTATATTTTTAGCCCAGATTAATGTCTGTGTGATTAATGCATTATTGAGATATCTATGGAATTTGTTTTATGTTTCTAGCAACATATACACAGAAATATTTTGATGAGTTGCACCGAAATATTTTGATGAGTTGCACCCAGATCCGTGAAGCAAAAAAAATCAGATTGGTTACATAATTAAGGAAAAATATATCAGGTCTTTACCCAATGGCAGACCTTACAAATATGTCTGACTGGTTTATAAAAAGTCAATGCCCAAAATACCTCTACAAAGAATAGTATAGCATAATGGTTGAGCCAGGCTCTGGATCCAGACTCCTAGTAGTAATAACATTCTCTACTAACCAGATGTAAATCCTGAGGAAATTACTTAACATCTATGGGTCTTTGTGTTCTCATCTGTACAGTGAAGATGGTACTACACCTATTTCATGGGGTTTCTGGATGAATTAAATTAATTATTAAATGCAAAGCCTTAAAACAGCACACAGCACATAGTATACGTCAGTTATTAGTATTGCCGATGTGGTAGAAACAAGATCAATTTTTGACATGAAAAGGGCTATTGTAAAGTAGAAATTAGATCAGAACTCTGCCAAAGTCATCATTTTCAGTTCACATGAGCTTCATTGAACTGGGGACAAATCATCTGAATTGAGGTGGATGTGGTGTGGGACAGTTCCCACACCTGGGTTTCGTTTTGAGTGTTAAATGCGTTCAAGTATGAAAATTCAGGGTGAAACTTAGCACAAAACTGCCAGGTTTTGGACTACTCATTTCAGAACAAATTAGCATATTCAATTTCGGGGGCAAACCCGTTAACCAGTTTTGCTAGTTTTTTAGCAAAATTTACAACATTTTTTTTTCTTTCCAAATTCTTTCAGTTTGGTTCTTGGTCTCTGACATATTTTCATCTTTGGTCCATACTTGGACTGCTTTTTAGTTTTATAGTTACTTCTAATAATGTAGTAAGTGTTTGAAAATCTATCATCCAAACAAAAAGTTAAGATTTTGACCATAATTTGTATCTTATTACCTGGTTCTCCACCACACCACCACCACTGTGCCACCCTTCTGACTCCCCTTATGTGAATTGTGTGGTCATCCTTGAATGTTTTTGAAATTCTTTGCTTTTTTGTTGACTCTTTGGCTTTTGTGTAACTTTTTTAGTTGTTACTAAAAGAGAATATAATGTTTTATACATAATATCTTGGGACATACTTTTTCAATGTGATAACATCATTAATTATATATTATAGACAATGATGTGTTTCCTTGTTCCTCAGTCTCACCTTGGAAATTTTTCTCCAAATTAACATCAAATGATTGCACAATCCCTTGCTATTCATAGCCAGAGGACTTCTTATTAAATGTAGATTACAGTTCAATTTTTCTGACCCATCTATAGGTTAATCAAAACTTGGATGCAATGTTGATTTCTTTAAACATGTCCAAATCATGAAAACATTTTTTCACACTATGTTTCACTTTTTCAAAATTAGCAACCTGTTGGTTATTAAATACGTCAACTGAATTGTGCACTCGGTTTTCCTAACTTTCATCTCTTGCTTTCTCACTTATTTTTGTGTCTGCCAAGAGGATCCCCTTATAAATGAGAAGACATTTTTTGTACACAGTGGGACTATCTTATACAAATGAAAGGATCAGAGTAAATCATTTTTACAGTGCATACTGAACAAGTAAAATTATTCTAAGAAATGAAAGCTTTAGGTTTCCAAACAGTGCTGGCACAAATGCAACTAGAGAAAGCAACAATAATAAAGAACAAGTAATAAGTTATGTTCTTTCCTGAGAACACTGTTTTTAATCAACTGATTTGCCGTGTCTGAGTTGTTACCCTATCTTTAATTAAACATCCTTGGGTGGTATTTCTACTCAAAAAACAACTGTTGTAAGTTCTTTGCACTATGAATGTCAGTGTCTAAGGGCTAACATATTAGCCCGTAGCAACTTGGACAAATGGGATGAATAGGGAACAGCATTGGAGAGTGTATGTCAAATGAATTAGGGCAGTAGTTTAGTGAGCCAATGTGCCAATTTGGAAATGGATTCTTCTTCCTGCTGAAGAGCTCTTTTTAAAATAAATTACAATCATAAAGCTGCCACAGTTTACTGTGCATAGACATGTTCAGAATTGGCTCTCCTTCATGAGGGCTGCTTGGTACAGGTATTTAAGCTACTGCCAATAAGGCTAACAGCCTATCAAATAGAAAATATGCTGCAGGAAAATACATGGGTTAAGAAAAATAGTTAAATATCATGCTGTTATTTTGTATGTCTGTTTAAGCTTTTCTCTAAAACAAGTTGACTTGTTTTTAAATTGTTTTTAAAAAATAAACTCTAAAAGCCTTGAAAATAATGCAGTCTTAAAAGTAGTATTGATTTTAGTCACTGCTAAAAACACTTTCAGGGGAATAAGATGAGAAACCACATGAACAAGTTTGCCACCAATAGTGGCAACAGTGTATGTCATGGATTTAAGAGAGACTCAAATAAAAATAAATCCTCTGGTGTATATATGTGTGTGCAGATTTAAAGAGTATACTTTCACACTACAAGGTATTCTTTCTACTTGCTTCTATTCAAGCATACTAGCTGTTATAACACATATTGAGATGGCAAATCCAGCTTTGTATCATCCAAAATGTTGAAGAAATTATCAGATTGCGTTTTTCTATGGTTTTGTATAGTACCTCCTATGGAAGATTGTAAGGAACAAGAGCCTATTATGGACAACAATATTTCTCTGGTGCCTTTTGAGAGACCTGCTGTCATAGAGAAGCTCACGGGGAATATGGGAAAACGTAAAAGCTCCACTCCACAAAAGTTTGTGGGTAAGCATTACAAATGTTTTTGTTTCTTTGCAAGGCGATTTTAATAGGAAAAGGCAAGTTCCCATGTATTAGAAATATATATGGTGTGTTTCAGTTCATGAAATAAATACCCATCTCTTTTCTCCATTATTCTTTTCTACTCTCTGCCACTCTGTGTGCACCACACTTACACCAACACACACAAACACACAAAAAGAAATAAAGACTGATAGTGGTCACCACTCAAAATGTGATGATATATAAAGTGAAATCACATGTAAAATAGAAAGTATTAATTTGTTTAAAAAATAATCATACAAAAGAGAAATGGTCCAGCCTGTTGGCCAGTTTTGTAATCTGTTTTAAAATTTTCATTAGTGCCAGTTTTTAACTGTTTTTTTTTTTTTAACCTGTTAACATTTATGCCTAATGTTCCATTATTGGAAAGCTAAGCATGTGGGAGTTATTTATATCCCACTGCTCAAGGTCATCACCAAGGTCTGATTGCAAAAATTAAAAAAAATTCAACCTCAGGCATAAATGGGTTAATTATTTTAGTATTTTGTCTGGAACAAAGATAATTTTTCTTTTTTTTCCCCAAAATTCTGTATTGGAAAAATAATGCAGCAACCTACATTCAAGATGTTTCATGTTTGGATCTTTATTTTATATTTTGATCTTTGTTTTTTCATCCAGCCTATGATTTTGCACTGAAAAGATTAAATATCATATATTTAGACTTTCCCTTTTCATTTCCAAACCCTTAGATATTCTTTGATACGCCCAATGTTGGCATCATTCTGAATGCATGCTGTAAGTCATAGAGTGTCTCTGAGGATACAAAAAGCATGGACTTTTTAAAAGAAATATGAATAATAGAGATTCAATGAAAAGAATTGTTAATTGTTATTCATTGTATATATAATATATCTATTCTTGCAGGCTTAATGTGGGATAAAAATATTCAAACAGATTCTCACATTCTAGTGTCATCATTGTGGGACATCCTGATTAAATGGTGATTGAGAGAAAAATCTTTGCTTTGGTTATTTCAGGAAGGAGAGACTAACACAATTCCATTACTTCAATAAACACTTAAAGAAGGTTTCCTTTTAATCTGAAATTGAAGAACTAACACATCACCAAAATAGTACTCTAAGACTAGCTGGAGGGATTTATTGAGAACTCATTGAAAGACGGCCGAAGGGCGACTGTAAAGGCCATAGTTTATACTATGTCAGTTGAAGCCCCTGAGTTATACACAAAGGATTGCCTCAGGCTTTAGGTAACTTTTCTTTCTGTTCTTGTGGGTAACTATGAAGAAAAAAGAAATAAACAGCCAGTTTACTTATTTTTAATATTGATTTTTTTGATGGATGTCATTAAATGTTTAAATCTAACTAGACTCTAGTGTAGTTGGAAAAATATAAAATATATTATTATTCTTTCTGTCTTCTGAATTTATATAGTCTACTCTTTGTAACATTTTTGTCATGTTTCCTGACTTAGAGATGTTACTCTCAATTTTATTTCACTGCATTCCTTAGAAAAGACGGACAGATTTTTAGAAAATTACATTATGATTCTAAAATATATATATTATATTTTTTAATTAAGAATTTGAGAGTATATTTTTCTTTATTTGGATTCTGTCCTAGTAATATATAACAAACAGTAGCCACAGTTATTACTTCTATTATTGTTCTTGAAACAAAAAATTTCATCATTCCACACTTATTATAAATTGCCTTCTTCATGTGCCTCAGTTAAATACTATTCTTTGACCTTATCAAATTCTCCAGACTAATGATCCCTGAACTTCCTGCATATCTACTTGTCTCTCCCTCTCTTTTCTTATTCAGCTTAGATTCCATGGTTCATCACATGTACATCTCTCTTGCCAATATTCTTGCCTTTCTTGCTTTGTTGGCTGATCTGTCATCCCCTTCTCCTGGTGAAACCCCACTCTCTTGTAAAACTGACTGGGCATCCTTTCCATACTTGTATCTCACTAGATGTGCACCCCAGCCTGCACATCTGGTACTTTTGGAGAAAATTCCACAGGCTGATGAGTTGGCATCAATATAGATAAATGAATAACTGATCCCAAATATCAGCTGGCCCATCCATGCTATGGAGCAGCACTCCTTTAATCCATCCCTGAACAATCATCTCTCCTACTCTCCACCATGACAGTGCCAACCTTCTCTACTGTCTGCAACATGCCGTCTCACTCCTTGGTGATCCTGTATCTATGTTCACAGGGGATAAAATCACTGGAAATGATTTCAACATAATATTATCAATTCTGTAGGATTGTATGCATCCATGTAAATACTTTTATCCTTTTTCCTTATTTCAATGAAAGAACTATCCCTCTTTCTTATTAAAGTTCATTCCTCCTCTTGTCATAGGAATTCTCCTATCCTGGCCCCCCAGATACCTCACACTATTATTTTTCCTCTTTCTCACTTACATTTTTAACCTCTCCCCTCTATTAGCCATTTCCTATCAGCATTTAATGCAATAAATTCTCATAATTTAAAAAAATCTTCCTTTAAGCCCCGTCTCCTTCCAGGTACACCTATAGTCTCCTTTTCTTCAAAGATGAAATTGTTGAAAGAATCTCTGTGCTTGTTGTATATGATTTTTTTCCTACTCATTTCCAAGTCCATGCAACCTGTTTTTATTTCCCACACTCCATTGAAATTATTCTCATTGAGGTCACAACTAGCTTCTGTAGTGCCAAATCCAGTAGACTCTTTTAAGACAGTATCTTACACAGCTCCTAGAGAGTGTCTGCCACTATTGAATAGTCAATTCCTTTGGAAACACACTCTTTTCTTGTTTTTTTATAACACTGTTCTCTCTCTCTGACTGTGCTCAGTATTCCTTATAGACTTATCCTTAACAGCTGTACAAGTTGGGAAAAGTCCAAATGGAGGCCCCCATTCATATGCCTAAATATTTTTATATTATTAATCTAACTGTAAAACGTATTTTCTACCCTTCCAACTTGACTAAGTTCAAATAAATATGCAATTCTCAGATTTCTTGTAGCTCTACACTACACCTTGGCAGCATGAGCAGAACCACGCACTGGCTTACAGCTAGGCTGCTCTCTTAGACCCACTGCTAGTTCTCTCCATTACCAAAAGGGGTCTCACACACACACGTGTGTGGACACCCCAGTCTGCACATCCAGGTTCTTTCTACATTGTACATAAAGACCAGTGCCTTGGCCATCAGGCCTAGGTGTGTACTTACCAGTAGCACAGTTGGTAGGAAGTATTATGGACCCTATGAAGAGGACTGTGTAGACCCTAGAAGCAGGCTCAGAACCATTTGGTCAAGGAATTCTGGGGTCTGAGTGAGCTTCAGATCAGCACATTCCCTTGGCCCTACAAGCTCTTCATTTCCTGAGAAGGGCCCAGGGCTCCCTAAACATGGGGCCCAGTGCAAACCCCACTTTCCCTGATCTATGAATAGGCAGAAAAATCTTTGTGTTATTCCAGGTTCTATTTTTGATCCATCCCCTTCACACTCTACCTGGGTGATATCAGTTATTTCCTTGGCTTCAGAAGTTGCTTTCTGTCAACCAATGACTCATTTCTACATCTCCAGCTCAGGTCTGTCTTCTGAATTTGAGACTAAATCTTACTGGACATGACTATTACTCATAGTCCTCCCCAAACTGAATTCATCATCTTTTCTATCTCATTGTCATCCACTAAATTTCCTAGGCCAGAAACCTGGGCCAGAAACCTACAGCAACAATTTCCTAAACCCCTTTGCTAAATTAATACTTTCAGGGCACTTCCCTGTTTATCCCCTTCAATCTGTATTCCTTTAGGGAAATATTCAATTTTTTAGCATATTTAGCGTTATATTATCTAACTTGTCTTTCTCACTTGTTTCCACTCTCAGCCTTATTGAAGTATAAGTAATTCCTCATTTATAAGCCATGCCCTCTTGTCTCTGATCCTTTCTACCAGCTGCTCCACCTCATGTTTCTTCACTCGGCTAATGTTTACAATCACATTCTTGTCCTTGATTCCATTTCCTTCAAGAAGTCTTTCTTTAGTCCTCTAGTATGTGCTAAATATTCCTCTTATTTGACCCCATCACACATATCACACTATGTCATAAATTATCCTTAAATTACTATTGTTCCT
Source organism: Papio anubis (assembly GCF_008728515.1). Taxonomy (NCBI): domain Eukaryota; kingdom Metazoa; phylum Chordata; class Mammalia; order Primates; family Cercopithecidae; genus Papio; species Papio anubis. Next base: position 96,788,740 of record NC_044985.1, on the reverse strand, counting down.
TCCAAACTGTAAACTCTTTGAGAATATAGATCAGGTTTGTCTAGCTTAACTTTGAAATGTTTGACATTGCATGTATTTTAAGTTGAGTGCCATGAAATATTTCTCCTCATTTTATCTTTCCGTTTTTATTACTCTAATCATTACACTGATCTCATTTAGAGGCCATTTCTTCAAATCTGAAATAATGCTATCTACTTTAGTGTGTTTTTCTAGAATGCAAGCCTGTAGATCAACATTTTTCCATCAAAATTACAAGTTAAGCATCCATCCACAACAACATATTAACCATTTATAGGAAACTCACATATGTTTTTAAGAAGCATTTATCTGTAAGATTTACCTATAAAAGTAACTGGTAAATAGAGACCACATTGTCTTATGGACAGAATTTTTAAAAGATGAAATATTCTGTTCAAAACCAGCAATATGTGGCTAAAAATCAAAACTGCTTTTCCTGTTGCAAGCACCAAAACTCTTTTATAGTTATCAGTCAGACATTATGTTGATGTATAATATTGGAGTAAAATTATATTTGTTAAGGTGTATATTTAAGGAAAAACTACAAACATACTTCAATCAAGAAAAGGTATGGGAAGATAGCAATGGGTGTACATACCAGCACCATCACATACACACGTCTAAATAAGAAAGAATGACATAAAAATGAATATCAATTTCAAGAAGCAAAACAATGAAACAAGATTTTCCAAGTTTATAAGCAAATACTTTTTGAAATAACTCCTAATTTTATTTTTAAATAACCCTAAATTTCATTCATTTGTATTAGGTGGTACAACTTTTAAAAGTATTTTAATAATGACTTTAAAAAAATCTCCAGAATGACATATATGGATTATATATATTTTTTCTAAAATAGTGGCTGAATCAAACAACTTAACCCTACACAACAGTGAGGTGCCATCTGTTATAACAAGATCACTCTCACTTTTATGCAAAATCAATCATAATCTCTGACTTATTTTTACTGGGTATTTATTCTTCCTCCTATTCTCCTTGAGCTCTGTTCAAGTGAGAATTTTAAAAGAAAATGAAAATATAAGAGACTCAATTATCTCTTTCAGACTAAATGCATTCTCATGACGGCATCAGAACAAATGCAAAGGGCTTATGAAATTTTTATTGCTTTTATATTTTTTCATGTCAAGAATATTTGTGGCCGGATCCAGTGGCTCATGCTTGTAATCGTAACCCTTTGGGAGGCCAAAGTGGGCAGATTACTTGAGGCCAGGAGTTCTAGGCAAGCCTGGCTAACATGGCAAAACCCTATCTCTACTAAAAATACAAACATTAGCCAGATATGGGGGTGCATGCCTGTAATTCCAGCTACTTGGGTGGCTGAGGCGTGAAATCCCTTGAACTGGGGAGGAGGAGGTTGCAGTGAGCAGAGATCACACCACTGCACTTTGGCCTGGGCAACAGAGTGAGACTCTGTCTCAAAAAAAAAAAAAAAGTGTGAGCATCAGCAGAATTGCTCAAATACTTGAGCATAATTTGGTAATATATACCAAATTATGAAAAATGGAGGCAATCAGTCAACTTTGTACCCTTTCATATTTTTAATCTGATACTAATTTTTTTTTTTTTTTTTAACTTCTTTCACCTCCCATTCCCTTCCAGGGGAAAAGCTCATGCGATTCAGCTACCCAGATATTCACTTTGATATGAACTTAACATATGAGAAGGAGGCTGAGCTGATGCAGTCTCATATGATGGACCAAGCCATCAACAATGCAATCACCTACCTTGGAGCTGAGGCCCTTCACCCTCTGATGCAGCACCCGCCAAGCACAATCGCTGAAGTGGCCCCGGTTATAAGCTCAGCTTATTCTCAGGTCTATCATCCAAATAGGATAGAAAGACCCATTAGCAGGGAAACTGCTGATAGTCATGAAAACAACATGGATGGCCCCATCTCTCTCATCAGACCAAAGAGTCGACCCCAGGAAAGAGAGGCCTCTCCCAGCAATAGCTGCCTGGATTCCACTGACTCAGAAAGCAGCCATGATGACCACCAGTCCTACCAAGGAAACCCTGCCTTAAATCCCAAGAGGAAACAAAGCCCAGCTTACATGAAGGAGGATGTCAAAGCTTTGGATACTACCAAGGCTCCTAAGGGCTCTCTGAAGGACATCTACAAGGTCTTCAATGGAGAAGGAGAACAGATTAGGGCCTTCAAGTGTGAGCACTGCCGAGTCCTTTTCCTAGACCATGTCATGTACACCATTCACATGGGTTGCCATGGCTACCGGGACCCACTGGAATGCAACATCTGTGGCTACAGAAGCCAGGACCGTTATGAGTTTTCATCACACATTGTTCGAGGGGAGCACACATTCCACTAGGCCTTTTCATTCCAAAGGGGACCCCTATGAAGTAAAGAACTGCACATGAAGAAATACTGCACTTACAATCCCACCTTCCCTCAGATGTTGACATACCTTTTATTTTTTTTTAATATTATTACTGTCTATAATTCTTATTTTATGGACGCAGTGTCATTTGCTCTGCCTAATTATGATGAGGAAGAAACAGAAGAGAGAAGGGATGGAAATATTGTTTCTTTATCACTGGCTTGTTTATTTTGTGGGAATTTAAAAGCAGTCCATTTCTACTAAGGCAGATCATGCTTTGAAAAAATCACTTGATTCATAAAGATTTGTCACCTAAGAGATTCTGATTTGCCACTGATATTCAGGATTATGATGGAAGACAGGAAAGTTTAGAGTTTTCTGGGTAGGACTTTGGTGGTTTAAAATGGTATAAGTAACTTTATTCTTGAAAGAAGAATGTGTTTCAAACTGTAAACCAATTTTTTGTTCTTCAGACATCATGGAACACAAAACACATTGTTATTTTCAGTGATAACTCCTAAGATGAGCTGAGTTGTTGTTGTGGGTTCTATGTTTACTTCCCCTATGGAATTTATAATTCAATATGTTTTACACTGTACCATATAGCAAAACTTTTCAACTACAGGTAGTTAAGGGCCACCTACAATACATCTGAGGTCCTGTGATCTTATTTTTCTAAACGTAAGCACTGTTTTTCCATAGTTTTGATGAGTGGCATTTTATAGACACCCTGGCAGCCTTACTTTTAACACCTTTAATGAATAGTATTTTTATGTAGTTTTCAGAATAACATATGGTCTAAGAGTGGATAAAAGGCAGTCAGTAATTTCTGGGAGGGACTTCTACTTTCGTAAATTTGTTTGAGAGGTTTTCTTTTAAAGTTGTAATGTGATGGCAGCATAGTATATGTATTTGTTTCTAAAAGTATGCTTACGATTGTCACTTTATCAGCATTTGATCAGTGTTAACCAGTCAGCAGAAAAATATAATTATGCTAACAGTAGGGGGAGAAAACCCACTTAGAAATCCATTTTCTGGTATTTCTCTTTTCACTAGTTTTTTTCAAGATGTGACCTCCCAGTGTTCTGTCCATAGTTCATTCATCTTTTACTCTTCGAGTAGAAGGTCTTAAAAGTCTTGCTGTTGGCTATTTCTTTCAAAATCTCCTCAGAGCAATTGCTAATTTGACCTGAATCTGGTAACTTGAACCCTGAAAGGTTATAGAACTAGGGCTATTTATTTTAGTATTTCTTCAGTAGTATTTACTACTCTTGCTGCAAAAAGGGAATGGGACTTCTTTGTAACCTGTACATTGGACAACAGATAAAAGACACAAAAAAATAAGAAAGTTTACTTTTACCCTTCTCGGAGTCTAGAATGTGACAGAACCCCCAAAGGAAGGTCCTGCACATTTTTCTGTTTCCAAAACATTTAACTCTGTAAGTCCTTGTCAGAAATGAATCTCAATCCCTTAGTATGGAATTCCCCTTACATGGCATAGGTTGCCATATTTCATGTGCAGATTTTGATTTCGTTTATGTGGGTGCTCTGTTTTTTCTTTGCAGTCCAACCACATTAGAGGGGAGGAACCGAGTGATATTGATTCAAGTCATTTTAGGGGGACATACTTGGAAGGCAGAACTTACTGCTTCTGTTTGGGGAGGACAGGCCTGACTGTGACTGGATTATCTGATAACCATTTGTGAATACTGAAATTCTGTTAAGCAGTAACTGATAACTACTCTAAAAGATCATTAAATAGGATGCTGAAATTATGTATCTTAATACAGTGTGGTATGAGAATTACCAAGTCAAAAGAATTGTGGACATAAGCAAGTTTGGCCCCAATACTGCTCTTAACTCATTTTCCAGCTTACCATTTGCTATTTAAATGGTAAGCACCAGCTAAGCACTTCTAAGCACTAACAAAGCTAGAACTAGGCAAAAATTGTTAGAACTCAGCCCTCTTCTACCAGTCCCTATCATAATTATTTTTGGGAAAATGTCCAAAGTGCCCCTTTAAATCTAAGGGAATGCACCAAAACAGAGATATATAGAGTGTCAACCATTTCATTTTTTTTTTCTGCATGCCTTGGTACATTGTGAACATACAACCTATTCAAAGTTAAAGCATGTTTTTGAGACTCTCTCACCCGCCCACTGCCAACCATTCCTGAATAATAAAATAATAATTGGAATGGCATTTGTTTTTCCTTTTGGATGAGGTAAATAATTTTAAGGTTCACAATTTTGTCTTTTACTGCAATTTAAGGAAACATTTGGATGTCAGTCAATATGTTTATAATTTTGGCTGCGTGCAAATTTCTGCTGGCATTGTCTATGAATTTTCTTCCTGCCTTTTTTTTTTTTTTTTTCAATATATGAACACTCATGTATCTACCTGCCCCGGGATGGAACTGAATTTAGGTGGACCCTAAACAGTTGTGTAGTTCCCTGATGAAGACAGTGCTAGGCACTTACCTTTTCTGATTTCATCTTTTTGGGAATCTGTTTTACTGAAGGTAGTTAGTAGCTGGGAGTGCATTTGCTACAAGCATGTACTTGTATTTTCCTAGCTTCGTGAGGAACAGAAAGAGGTGGATATGGCTCAGGGTGTGGCAGGGACAAATGAGGACAAGGTCAATTCAAATTTGTGGGTCAGAAAGAATTTTTGTGGACATAGTGTTTTTGGAGAAACTCTGGATGCTTATATTTGCATGCCTTCACAAAAGGAAATACGCAAGGTTGTAGCATCTAAAAATAAATATAAGAGTCAGACACCAAATAAATCAAGTTTTACATAACAGTTGTATGCCCAGTTTATTTAGGTGAGATTTCACATTACAGAAACTATTTGAGGAGCATGAAAATGGGTTATCTTCTGTATTTCCCAGTTTGGCAAAAGTTCAGAATTTCATCACGTTGCTTTGCCCTAATTTTGCCCAGAATTTTGTCTTAGCCTCTCTCTAATAGTGATGAATCATGCATAAAAAGCCATTCTAATTGGACCTTTTTAAGACAGGGAAAGGGACCAGTAGGCAGATTGGAAGACATTTCAAGTCATTGAAATATTCCACTGAGATTTCCTAAAGGGACAAAATTGGGAAAATAAGAAACTACGATTTAGATTTGGCTACATAGTAGAAAGTATCTCCCCTACATACGTATGTATGAATCATAGGGTATATGTGTGTGTGTATTACACACACATTCTTTTAAAGAGAATTCATGGAAAAAAAAAAAGCAGTTGGAGTGATCAGACTTATTGCGAAAACATACAGAGAATTTAAATGACAGTTAATACTAAGAAATTAGGTGGGTTTAGTTTATCAGGTTGTAATAGGAATCACTAAAGAAGTTACTAGTGTGTCTTTAGGACCAGTGGCAACTCTTAAATAAAACTTTGGGTCCTTATTATCTACCTACAGAACAAAGTGAAACAAACAATGATTAAGCTGATTTGATGTAAATTCAAAGATATTTAATGTAAAGTTTTTTGGAATAGGAAGAAAATACAGAAAATAGATATTATCAACAGTTACCTATTAGCAAATAGAGAAAGACAAGAATAGTTTAGTGAGTCCAGTATTTTGTTTTTGTAGTTTTTATCTCGGTTGTACAACTCACAAAACCCTGCAGTCTTTGGTATTTTATAAATGTTTAACAAAATTTACATCAGATTAAGGCATTTAGATGAAAATTATGTTCTCACTATCTTCCAAATTTTATTTCATCCTATCTCCAAAATGATTTCTTAGGGTAGAAAAGGAGCAGAAGGGGCTGTAAAAATACAAACAAAAAACTGTGTGCCCCTAGTTTCAGGCAGAACTTAAACTGTCAGAGGTACTAGCTACATGATTTGTTTTTGAACTTTAGATTGTTCACGTCCAAAAATGGATAAATTACATTTGTGTTTATCATCAATTATATTTTATATATTATTTTAATAAATACTATCTGAATGAAGACTATTCTAAACCAGAAAATTCCCCAAATCCAAAAGAAAAAAAAAATGTGGGAGGGGGTGAAATTGAAGTTTGTATATATGAAAGTTATCTTAGAAATATTTTTAATTCTCCAGTTTCTGCAAAATAATTAAAATATACAGTAACTGGCCTCCTAAATCCTGAATTTAAGGTATTGAATACTTATTTTCTTTATGTTGGTGCCTTTTTAAAATGCATTGACAGTGTTGGTTAGCTGTCGCAGCTCTACAATACTTTTAATATGCATTTTTAAAAATCACTTAAAATTGAGCACTGTATAATTCATCCCTGTGTTTTTAGAGCAAATCTTTAGAGCAATTTCTAATAGAGAAATTTTCAGCTCAGCTGTTAAAAGGAAAACGAAATTTTGAAACTAGACTTTAATAATACCTTTTTAGTTTCATAGTATTTCTGAATATGATTACAAGATTATGCAGGTAAAATATAGAGTGAAACTTTACCTGTGAATTGAATTATAATTTGTTTTTTGTTTTGTTTGTAAGGAAGAATAAATCCTGTATCAAACAAGAATTTATTAGATAATTTTTTGGTCAATAAAATACAGTGTTGATTTGGATTTTCATCTCCAGACTAGTATTGTTCTAGTCTTGGAATCTGTATTTTCTAATCTGTTAGAAAAGAGATTGACAATTGATGGAATAATGTGAAAAAGCAGGTAATTAATTCTCCTTGAACAAAGCAAAACTGAACAGTCATATCACATTGCTATTCTCCAAAGCATAATTTCAAATGGTTTCATACCATGGTTGTGTATTACTTGCAATGGGCGTGTTAGGATATGACAGCTTTTTAAAAAAATGAGCTGCTGGTTATACAAAACAAATGGCATATGACCAAGAAGCTGTGATATGCTAGTGTTTCTTTTTATCATAGTGTATTACTAGGCCAAATAATGACACCTTGACTATTTTTACATTTATTGCAGAAACCTTAAACTTTGGAATTTCCATAAGGTTTTTATGTAATATTCTATTTCTAGCTTTTTAGTTTTATCTTGCTGTACTGTAAGTTTGAGGATATTTTTCACATGCACTCTTAGGAATAAGTTCCTAATTCTGTTTATGGGGCTTTCCTCCCATAATACTGCGTTTGTATATTTTCTGTATAAATGTGTTGTGTATTAACCTTTATCCCATACAGAGAGTGGTACAAGAATGACTAGTTTTCTAAGATGTCCTTTTTATTGTGAACACAATATAAAATCTAGAGGCCCTCTGCTAAGCCACATAAAGTACAGCATATAACTTCGTATAGGTACAAATAAGCAAGTTTGCAGTGAATTGGGCCTTCAAATTACCTCAAATGACACACAGTAAGAAAAGCTTCTTGAGCAGGTGGAGGTCACTGAATCCCATACTATGCACTTACCAAGATTTTACTTACTTTAATTTACTGGAAATGGATTTTTTTTAAAAAATGAGTACACTGTAACAAGGGAAGGGATCTGGGTTTTGTTGTTGTTGTTGTTTTATTCTTGTTTTTTAACGGAGCTCAAATTCTGAAACTGTGATTTAAAAATTTTTGACAGTGAAGCATTCTGATTTTAAGCATAACTCCCTTCCCTTTCTGTGTAACAAAGGTCTCTCTGTTATCTCTTAACTTTTGTCACATCTCCCCCAGCCTCTTTCTTTGTCCATCTCCCTTCTGTCATTGTCTATGGATGTCTTTACCTCTCTGTTCTCCTAAAAGTTTGAAGATTAGATCAACTCTTATTTCTAGTTCATTGGTAATTTAATCTTAATTTTTTTGTTCGTGATTTTTGTTGGTTGTATAATCTGCTGATGTATTTTTATACTCAAGTGTAGTTTTCTATTAAAAAGAAAAGTGGTTGGATTAAAAATAGGAAGCTGTATAACCCTCATGTTACTTTCAATTTCAAATATTGGGTACCTAAAACATTACTTCAGAGATTATGTAATCCTGTTATAGTCTGTTTGCTTTCCTTTATTGTTGGATTTTACATTCTGATTTGGCTTTCCTCCAAAAAATGTATATCATGAAAGACTAGACAGTTATTTGCAAGTGTTTAGAAAGGTGTTAAAAATGTAAAGCAAAGAGTCTTAACTTTCTCCTAATTGGGAGAAAAATGCTTTAACATTACTATAATAATATTCCAGGTTTGGAGGGGGTCTCCAGGCCCCATATTTGCTGTTAATAGTTGGACCTTTTAGACCATGTGTTATTTGCAATCCCAGAATGATTGCTTCTGCTATTAGTTAAAAAGATACTATTCTTTTCTTTCTGTACAAGTGCAATACTCCCCTTGAAGTCTTAAAAACTATGGTGATTTTGTTTTTTCTTTTCTGACCTATTCTTCCTTTAGCTAATGGCAAAAAGAAACTCATAAAAGTCATAGTATGTTAAAGGACACAACAAGCAAAGAGAAAAACACTCCACAATCAAAAGATTACAGAATGTGGAAACCACTAGTCTGATCTCATGGTATCTTTATTTAGGCTAAATTTCCATGGAAATTAGTAATCTTTTGCTTGAAAAATGTGTCCTAAAGTTGAACTTTTTACAGATTGAACCTTCTTAGACCCTCGCCCAATGCTCTAAATTAAGAACCTAATACTTAGTATTTTTATTTCACTTCTCTCCTTTTAGAAATAAACTTTTAAACAAAAGCAAAGCACTTAGCTGAGTTTTAAACACTTACATATCACCTATTGGAGAAAAATTTTTAAAAAATATTTGGAGCAGTCCTGTTTTCATACAAATTTAAGTAAGAAGTATTTTTCTTATACGTATTTATATGTAGTGTGCTAATTTTCTTTTTTTATACCTGTGTCCCTGTAGTTAAACTGCTGTAATATAAATACATGTTTTTTTAAAAGATAACATTTCTTTGGCATTTCTTTTAAAGGCAGTTACTGCATTTCTGCATTTGTACAGTATGTGTCTTGGCCGTTTTAGATATTTTTTCTTTAACAATACCAAAGGTAATTAGACTATTTTAAAGACTAATTGCTTGACAGTTTCTAGGATATTTTGTGTTTTAGAAACAAACAAACAAAAAAATAGGTCAAACCAGTAAACCTCATTTTTTTTCAAACTAATAATTTGGGGAAATAAAAACTATTGTTTAAAAAAGAAATATATATATATATATAAATATAAATATATATGTAAAGTTAAAATTCCAGACCTTGTACGTCAGGTTTGCTAAGTGTAATGTAGTTTTTTTAAGGCTCAAATACCATACCTCAGAAAATGAGGTTTACTATGGAAATACTGAAACAGTCTTTGCAGCTGTGTGACAAGTCACTCTACTACATACTGATTTGGAGACCTCCGCTAAACACTTTTATCACTGCAGACTAAAATGTGGGACTTGTATTTTCTTTGTTTTTAATGCACACACATACATGTTCTGTGCATGTATGTGGTTACTGTGTATATGTGTATGAGTGTTGTATATGCATGTGTGAGTGTGTGTCTGTATGTGTGTACAACTAAAGAAGCTGCAGAAACTTTGTAATACTTTGTGAAAAGGATTATATTATAAAGGTTTGTACTGTCTGAGTGCACAGCTACTGGAATAAATTTAGGGAATCTCAGGAACAAGCATATAATTTGTCCAAGATTTATTTCTTCTCAGAAGTGTAAGTGCAGTTTTTAATTCTGTATATTATTTAATATTTTACCAATAAAATAAACTTCTGACATAAAAAGTTTGCTATAAAAACTTTCTGGTGAAAATTCTGTACGCAAACATGTCTTCCAAATACAGAAGACTAAACTGTTGACTATACCAGGCTTAAATTACCATTCCCATTGTGTATTTGTCACACTTCCGGTTCCAGAGGTTTGGATACATGTGATATCCACAAGCTACATCTCAATCATTAGTCACCTCCATCATTGCTACGTAGTCCACCAGAGCAGAGAACAAAGTATTACATGATTTGTTAAGAATGACATCTCTGCTCTTTAGACAGCTTTCATACATATCTTATTTCACTTTTAAAACAAATAGAGGAGTGTACATCAGAGCCCATCCCCTTTGTATAGAAGAAAATAGACCTGAGGAAAGAAAATTGTGACTTACTCCAAAGCACATAGTAGTGCACTTAAATTACACAAGAGGTCTGAGTGCTCTGATATGGTCAATAACACTACTAGAATAACACTACTGCTATAGAAACCAGCATTTCTTAGAAGTCAGACAAAGATAAAATTAAGAAGTCATAGCAATTATTCAATCACACTGGCAAAAACTGTTTGCCAGTTCTGCTTCCTGATGTACATTCACTACGTGAGTCACACATATCTCTTTGTTTCTTAGATTTTACAAATGTAATTTATCTTTTGCCATGAGAAATTTGTTCTGTTATAAACATCTTCATAACCAGAAATGCAAAAGGGCATATATGACTGCAAATTCATTTTATTGAGTGTTAGCTATCCACTATCCTTCAGGCCAATTTGAACTCCACCATCACATTTGAGATAGCTGTTAGAGTTTTTCCCCATTGATACGTATTTATAGAATTTCATGGATACTTACACATTCCCCAATAATTTCACTTCCACGTGTCACACAGAATGAAAAATACCACAAATTCAAATAAAAATTTCCTGCCTTGACTGTATCATAATTCAAAATACTAAGCTAATTTGGGCAGGGGAGGATGTAAAGAAGTGAAATAGCAAAGCAAAAAGGAGAAAAACTTACCAAATCATCCACCAGTATTAAGTTTATAAAGGATTCTTTCAAGATCAGCAAGGAATATCAAATCCCCCTGGTGTATTATATCAACAGGAGCCAAATGAAAAGGATTTCTTGAAATATGTGCCATATGCTCTTGACTTTTCAATTGCAATATGGTCAGAGAAATTATAAATAATTTAAATCTTGATATGATTGTAAGACTTTTTATCAGCATGCTCAAGCCAGAAGACTGTTCTTGGGGTGTGAACCACATGGTGAAAGGATTTCATCTAGCATTTTAGCAACCCTCCCTCCTGCTATTAGGGGGTTCCAAATGGACCCGTTTAAACTTCCAGGAAAATCCCCTTTTTTGTTAATACTCTTACTGAAATTTCCCAGTGTGTTTATTTAACTTCACTAGAGGTTCCAACGAAGGTAACATTTGGTGAATTTGAATTTTCCTTCTTTTCTCCTGTTTGGCACTATACCCAAGGGAGAGATTTCAATAAAATAGCCTAACTGGCAAATGGGAGAAATCAACAAAGAGGACAAAGTTATTTGGACATCCATTATCCCATATAAAAATGGGTAAAACCTGGGGGAGATCCTGGAAAATAAAGATGTGTTCAGTCTGAGAAATATTAATGTGTTAACCTTTTTCTTCTTGCTCTTATTGCTGCTTTATAATCCTAAACTGTCTTCGATCAGACCAAGTGCTTCTAACTTGAAATTTGTCAGGCAAAGGACAAATCCCTCAAAGCAGTACAAACGGATACTGCCCATATTGGTGTTGAGTTGTTTGTTCTAGAAATCCTTAGAAGAGCTGCATGAACCTGATCATCAAACCAAATGGAATGTCTGTGAAGAAGCAAGAGGAAGAACCAAAGGTAAAAGGGAAGTAACTTAAGAGTATTTGTGTTGGATTTCATGGGGCCTTTGGTAAACCTGTGATGAAAGAGGGAGGAGTCACTGTGTTGTCATTTCACCTCACCAGATGGAGTTGGGATCAGAATCAGCTGCCTCCACCGGGAATACTTAGTGAAAACCCTTCATTGGGAAGTAGGAGAATTTAGCTAAGAGGGAATGGCAACAGAGTTCATATTGTATCAATGCCCTAGGCCCACTTATTGGTTCTGGTTTTGTGGACATAAAAGCTTAAAAGACTTTGATCAATATCTATCTGTTCTCCTTGACCCTGTCACAATTCTAATTACTCTAAATAAAACACAATATTTTTCAATGTGAGAAATTTAAAGCAACCACAATATGTGAGTTTTAACCATACCCCTTTTTACAAGTACTTTGCAAATGAGCACGATTGTTCCTGACTTTATCTAATTCACTCTCAAAATGCTCATGGAAAGTGTAGGGTATCTGATACTTTATCTTCATTTTATTGGCAAGGAAACAGATTCAGGTTGGTTGTGATTTTGTTCACAAGCACCCCAATCAGTGAAAATGCTAAAACTAGACTCTAATTCCATATATACTTAGTTTAGTGTTTTAATTTCTAAACCAGTTTATCCACCATTTGATTGATAAACCCAATTAATAAGAGAATCAGCAGGCATACTTTAAAAGTAATGTTTTGTTTTTCTAATTTTTAAATAGAATTATCCCAAATGAACTCACTGGTATAGTCATTAGGACTGAGAAATATAGTATTAAGTAGCAAGGCAAAAATCATTTGAAATTAAAATACTGTTGCAGAAATTTTTTAAATGAATAAATTATCCTAGCTTGGTCTTCTAAAGACCCCTTTGTGACCCAATTTAAATAAATGTGGGCTTTTGATTACTTACTAAATTTCCTTCAGAGTTGATGGAATTCTTTGCCGTTTTCTAACTCACTATATCTCATCCCCATACTCATTTTCCTTAGTTCTTTCATTGCAGAATGTACTTTCCAATATTTATACTTTGTTTTTTGCCTTATCTTCATTTGAAAACCTTCACCTGACTCATCATTAAATCTATGAATTTATCAGTACTGGAAGTTTATCAGTACTGTCAGTGATATCCTAGTGTTTTCAGTGATATCATTGTCATTATGTCTTCCAAATTCAATGAGCAGCCTGGAGATGGTGCTTATTCTTCTTAGGTGCTAAAACCTATCTACTAAGTTATCTCTTTACTGTTAATTCTGTAGCATAGAGCAATATCAAGATTCGCCCTCAACCCCAACTCTGTTCATTGTGAAATGAGTGATATATTTATGGTAAAATCCAACCTTACGTTGTCTGTCCTTAGGAATGAGACATGTACTACCATTTGGTCAAAGCCAAGACAAGTTTCCTCAGTCTTCAAGGGATGGTTGCTGTAGTAACACCTAGCATTATGTTCTCCTTGTCTTACTTCTCCAATGTAAGTAAATAACATTTTTTTGGCCTTCAAACAGTCTATTCTTTTCTCTCTGCTTCTTCTCACTCCACCCCTCTACACAGCCCCTCCCCACTCCACCTCCCTTCACTGTTTGTTTGTTTATTTGTTTCAGATTGTACTGCATATATATTACTATCATTTGATAACACTCAAGAGGAAAAAAAGTGAGACAGCAAATGACTCATGTTTTTCCAAGCTCTTAGCCAAATTACTTTTTAGTCATCCTAACAAATGGGAGTTTGGCTATACCATAACACTAATACGTTTTCCAAGCTGCAAGTAGAAGCCCAGAGTCTGCTGCTTTCTTCTTTAATGTCTTGACAAGTCTGATTATAGCTAAGAAAGTGATCACTTGATCACATAACAAGCATGAGAAAAATTCTGCTGCAGGCAAGGGTAAAGGAAATAATATATTCTTTATTTGCCTTGAAGAATTTAAGTAGCTTTCTTGGGTCTTTAATATATGAAATGGGTCATCACCTAATTCTTTTGAAAAAAAGATGAGCTCTGTATTAGATCCCTTATGCTTTTTCCTGTTTTTACTTGAAATTGCAAAAATGAGTGCACAATAATATAGTCAATTCACACTACAGTATGCTGACACATTGTCTGCTCTAATTAGAAAAAAAGTCATTTTGACTCTTAAAAATTATGATTAAGCATCATATTGAGAGACTAGCCACCATATTCAATATGATATCTCTCAGCCTTAACTAAATGCCCATTTGTGTTAACATATTTTGAATGATTAATTTATCCTGGTTCATAGTTTCCAATCTATAGAGAACAAAATCTTAACACTAAAGAGCTTGACATAGTGTAGTGAGCTTGAGCTATATAAAAAGCCTACTAATACGTCATTCCATCAATGTAGATTATCTTAATGCTGTGGGATTTTTAAATGAACAATCTGTCATAAGTATGTTAGGATACTCTGTATGTTTGGGTTAATTATATTATACTCCTTTTTCTGACTCTTAGAACATAAACATGGCATGATCAGCCCAGTTCAAAAAAAAGAAGCACTTGAGAACTCCCAGAAATGAACAAGATAATGAAGGCTATGTATTTTCCTTTCTGTACTCACATGGTTCATATGAGTATCAGTAGGTCTTGCCAGCCACATTTCCAATGTGTGTATAACTCAAGTACAATTATTAGTCATCACATGGAAGTTTATAAGTAGCTTTGGGCAATAATAGTGTCCCATGGTAGTTAGGCACATCCAAGCATCATGTATTAGTAATGGCAATCTATCAGTCTACCCCTGGACAGCAAGTGTCACCTATAATAATACACCAGCACAGGATTAGGGAACAACTAGTATAATTTATTTACTTGCTATGTTTTATTTATTTATTTATTTAGAGACAGAGTCTTGCTCTGTTGCCCAGGCTGGAGTGCAATGGCATGATCTTGGCTGACTGCAACCTCTGTCCCCCAGGTTGAAGCAATTCTCCTGCCTCAGCCTCCTGAGTAGCTGGGATTACAGGCTCCCGTCACCATACCCAGGTAATTTTTGTATTTTTAGTAGCGATGGGGTTTTGCCATGTTCACTAGTCTGGTCTCAAACTCCTGACCTCAGGTGATCCACCCGCCTACGCCTCCCAAAGTGCTGGGATTACACGTGTGAGCCACCACGCCTGGCCACTTGCTATGTTTTAAATCTGCAGACTTTTTATTTCTATGTATCTGCTGTTTGTTCTTTAGTTCTCTGTATGCTGGGTTATAAATAACCTTCGTTTTTCTCAGAAGCAAAGCCTTTTTTTTTTTTAACATTTTTTATTTGTAAGACTAATTTTCAATATTTTGAACCATGTAAATTACAAATGCAATAGGTGGGAGAATTGGCCTAGTGACTGTTTTACACTTCTAAATTTGTTTTGGTCTATGAGACCTAAATTCATTCCATTTGTCAAGACTATTATGGCAGAACTCCATAATAAAACTTATTTGGAGAAACAAGGACAGCTCCATCATTGGCCATCTGAATGACAGTAAGAGTGAATGACTTATCCTACCTCATTTATCGCTATGTACCAGGCAGGCCTGATTTATATGTAGCAACACCTTTCATGACAGCAAGGCCTTTGAATATTTTACTAAAACTATAATGGACCTAAGTGTAAAAAAAAAACCTTATCATTTTATTGAGTGATATAAAACATAGAGTATCTCAAGATTATGAAAGAATGTACACATTTTAAAACCTAAATTTAAACCTAAATTCAAGATAATTTTAATTTAAACCTAAGTTCAAGGTGAAGGGAGTAAAATATTATCCTTTAAAGATGTAAGGTTTTTGCTTTTTTTCTTTTGAGAACCCTGAAAACATTGCCCGATAAGTAGTACTAGAAGTATAAAAAACAAGTAGGGAACAACGTATCCACATATTCTTTCTAGGATTCTGGCTCAGTGACATTATTTGTTCTAGGATTCCTAGCAAGGCCACTTTGTGTCCTTGGAGAAATGTAAGTAAAGTCTGCAGAATTAGCCTATAGGATAAGACGAGGATAGAATGTGCAGATGATTTAGTTCTCAACATTAAATTTGAGTCTACTTGGAAAATTGGGTAGATCATAAGCTCTGTCCTTTCTTTCGATACTATCTCTTTCTTTCTGAATGATTGGCTCCTGTTACAGTGTCCACAAGAAAAAATATCTAAAATTTAGGAAGTAGAGTATTTATTGCATGCAAGCCCCTTGACTAAATACTGTAGGAAGTTCATTCATTTATTCAGTACTTCCAATGTGCTGGTCTAGGTGCTTAGCACATAATATCGAATAAGACACAATCCCTGTATTCAAGGATACAAAAATCTTACAGTGAGGAAGCAAACAAATAATTAAGCATCATAAAACATGATAATTATTACCATAAATATAAAAGAAATATACTATGGAAACAAATGGGTGGGGAACCTAATTCAGCCTGAGACTAAGAAAAATATGTCCTGGTAGAAGTCACAACTAAGCTGAGTCCAAAAAGATAAGCAAAAGTAAATTTCACAAAGAGGGAAAGATAAAATAGGAAAATGGAAAACATGTTCTAAGCAGAGGAAAGACATCTGCAAAGTCCTGGAAGAGACAGTGGGGCAGACAGGGAAAGAAAAGAAGAGTCCAAGAGAGACAATGACAGAAACAGAGAGTGAATAAATATGAATGGTTACATTCAGAGAATTGCGTGTTCAGTATGGCTTGAGTGTAAGATGAGAATAAGAGATGAAATTGGGGAGTTGAGCAGAGTTGCATATTAGGGCTTTGTGTTTCAAAATGAAGGAATTTGAATTCATACCAAGGGAAACAAGGACCAACAGAGGCCCTATTTGGAAGTGATATGATTCGATTTGCAAAATTGCTTGGGCTTCAATATGAGATGAGATTGGAGGGATGCCATACTGGAAGTAGAAGCTGCTGCAGTAAATCCTAGAAAAAGATAATCGTGGCTTGTGCTATGGGAGTGTTCTGGAAATGGAGAGATAGAGATTCCAAAGATGTTTAAAAGGTGGAAAGTACTGGTCTGCTCTGTGCTGGATGTATGTGGGTAGTGAGGAAGGGGGTTAATTAAGGATGATATCCTGGTTTCTGACTGGGAAGGTTAGGTGCATGGTGGTTCCACTTACTCAGATCAAAAAACACAAGGGGAAAAATAGATTTAAGGAGTAGAAAGGTGATGAACATGCTGAACCTGTTAAGTGTGAAATACCAGTATCACATTCAAGTAAAGATATCTAGTAGGAAATTAGAAATACCAGGTTAATATCAGGAGAAAGATCTGGGCTTAGATCACACACACACACACATACACACATACATAAATGCATATACAGTCATGTGTTGCTTAAGGACAGGGATGTTGTTAGGCAATTTCAGTGTAAACAGTACAGAGTATGTATGTAGTTCTCATGCAAACCTAGATAGTATAACCTACTGCTCCTAGGCTACAAACTTGTACAAAAAAGTGGTCCTAGAGATGCCTATACAAGTAAAAGAGATTATCTAAAAGCTGTGTGGGAATATAGGGTTGTTATATAACTATGTAACCTGCCTCTTAGTGAGACCTTAAGCATTACTATATGGAACATAGTAGGCAATTATAATACAGATCACTAGGCAATAGGAATTTTTCAGCTCTATTATAATCTTATGAGAGCACCATCCTACATGTGGTCTGTTGTTGACTAAAATGCTGTTATACAAGGTATGACTATATATACCTATGTATATTTATGGTAATTGAAGCTACAGATTTGATGAGATCAACTAGGGAGAGTACACTAACATAGAAAACATTAAAGTCAAACTCATGGAGTTTGTAAAGTGTAAGAAAAGTTCTACCAAGGAATTCCTTCAGGAGAAGGAATAAGATTCATGTGAAAATTAGTATAAAGAAAAGCTGTCACAGAGGGTCAAAATATAGGTACTGGCAATATGCAGTGGCTCACAACTGTAATCCTAGCACTTTAGGAGGCCAAGGTGGGAGGATCACGTGAGGCCAGGAGTTCGAGACCGGTCTGGGCAACAAAGCAAGACCCTATCTCTACAAACAATTTTAAAAATTAGCCAGGTGCAGTGGTGCACACCTGTAGTCCTTGCTACATCAGAGGCTGAGGCAGGAGAATCTCTTTCACCTGGGCATTTTGAGCTGGAGGTTATCAGAGAGCATCTCAATTTATAGAAATGGAATCTGAGGCCTTCAGCATGAGTCTTTGGGTGAATTTATTTATACAAGCCTGCTTTCTTAACAACTAGTTGGTCACATGACTGGAAACTAGGGTTTCGTCATAGTCCATGATGCTCAAGGTCACACTGAGAGGCAGGATGTACAGTTATAGAACAGCCCTATATCCCCACACAGCTTTTAGACAATCTCTTTTACTTACACAGGCTTCTCTAGGACCACTTTTTAACCACAATCTATTACTGATCTTCTGGTAAACTGCATTCCTTTTAGCAAAATTAACTAAGTTTCCCATCTATTATCATACAGGTCGTTACCCCCACATTTGTAAATTAACTGGGTGTATAAATGTATGATGCCCAAGTAAATATTATTATTTTCACAGGCTACATAAGGAAGACATCTTGCAAATATGATATAAAAAGAGCCTTTATATCAAATTGTAATATATTAATATGTCATTACAAATTAATAATCCTAAGAGAGAACATCTTCTGCATATCCTATAATAAAAGATTTCAAAATATTTTAAATGTCTATATAAGAATTTTTAGAAGAGTTCATTATGGGTGACAACATTTCACATAAGAGAAAATTTATGACAAGATTTCTAAGTAAAACTAAACCCACTCATGGGTTTATAATTATTATTATTTATAGCAGTACTGTACAGTAGAAATGTAATATGTACCACAAATACAAGCTGCATGTGTAATTAATTTTTCTAGTGGCCACGTTAAAAATATTTAAAATATATAAAATTAATTTTAATGTATTTCATTTAATCCAATATATCTAAAATATCATTTCAACATGCATGCATGTAAAAACTTATTAGTGATATACTTTACCTTCTTTGTTTTTTATACTAAGTCTTTGAAACCCAGTGTGTATTTTACATTTATAGCATATCTCAATTTGGGCTACATTTCAAGGGCTCGAAAGCAGATCTGTGGTCTATCCTAATAATTACATTGAACTATATAAATACTCCTGCTTTATAACAATAACCACAGCTACCTTTTATTGAGTCCTTGTTATGTGGTAGTCACTATGATAATTTCCATGTTTTTCTTATTTCATCTTCAAACCTATCATGGAAATTCCATTGTCACCCATATTTTCTAGATGGAATAACAAGAGACTTCAAAGGATTTAACGGCCTTGCCTGAAACTGTTGAATTAACAATTGATAGACCAGGGATTCAAATAAAAAGATTTATATATACATTGAAATAAGGTATATAAATTATTATAATATATTATAAAATGTTATTTAAAATTATTATTTTATGTTTTTAGATGATTTCATCTTTATAATTTTTCAGTAAAGATAGCCAATTCAGTTGTAGGAGAAAGTAAATTTGTGGTAAAGTGATTTGATAGTTGGAAAAGTTAGACCACTGCCCCACTGAACTTGTGGAACAGTAAGAGAATTTATAAATACTAAAAAAAGAAAAATAAACAAAAGAAATTATGTTGCAGAGATAATGATATTGAATAAAGTAGCCACAGGGCCTTATTTCCTTGCCAAATAAAACCAAAAAAATGAATAGAGGTGGGAAGAATAATAGTATATCCTGGATGCGTTTCAATGAGATGATATAGAAGACAATTAATATGTGATGCAATGCACTAAGTTGTTGAACCTCTACATTATTAAGTGTGTGGAAAGAAAATCAGTGACAAGGGTTGGAAAACTAGAGAATTGATTTTGGTCTGAATTTTCTAAAATACGAAGTTAGGAATTTGAGAGCTAAGAGATTCGGCACAAGAGATGACATCTGAAGAACTCAGATGAAAATTAGCCAATCTGATTTGAATAAAACTAAAGATGAATGTGGTGTTCAGTGGTATGGAGTTGGAGGTCCAGGAAAATCATTAACAAAAAGATGTTCTGTCCTTCTCAGGATTCTATGGAGTTTCTCTACTCTTCACTATAACATCACAATGGCTTGTTCTTCCTTCAAGTATGCCTACTTTTTATTTGAATCTGCTCCTTCAATCTCACTGGCCTTGAAGTCTGCAAATTAGACCCCTTTTTCTAAACACTAAGCCGTATTTTCTCAACCATTCAAGATACACTTGGAATCAATCTACTCCAGGAAGTCTCTCCAAACCACATATGGAAAATATGATATCTTCTATGGAGGAAGACAATGGTATGGATAATTCATACAAATGTTCTCATTGCATGGATTAAGTATTACCATAAGGTAAACCAATATCCTTGGGTCTGGTTTGCTTTACCATCTCTTTCCCACCTCAGCTTCCACATACCTCTGCTTCAGACCACATAATCCTTATTACACCAGTTTGTATCCTTTCTTCTGAGCATTCTGGCCTCTGCCTCTCTTGTTTACTGTTTACCTTGGAGTTTATTTTCTAAAATCCCGCAAAAGCAATATTAATATTCACAAGCAGGTGGCAAGTAAAAAGAATTGATTGGGGCTCGGAAGGCTTTACTTCCTAGAAGAGGTTTCATCTTACTAGCTGATTCAAACACACGTAATAGAGTTGAAAGAGAGCATGAGCTTTGACATACAGAGCAAGGAGGTCCCAAGAGTTATTTGCTTTGTTAATATTACTTAAGCTGTTTAATCTTTCCAGCCTCAGTTTCCTCATCTAAAGTGATATCAAGGATAACTATATGGCACAACTATTTTATTTATTCATGTATTTATCAATTAATTTGGGAATGGAAATAGCATGTGTCATTTATATATTAAAACAAGATATAAAAATATAAATGATTTCTTGCCTTCAAGAGATATGTAATAGGTTAATGGGAAATTTTAAAAAATCAGATGTTAGAGTATTTTAAAGTGGTATATTGGCAGTAAGTGCAGGTATATTGGAGGCAGAAAAAGGGAAATTACACATTTTACTTTGGAGGATAAAGAAATCATTCAGGAAAATCAAGCAGTAGTAAGGGTTGACACTTGAGCTACAGTGGAGGAAGGATGTAATTATTCTAGATATTTCTTAATATATTCATTTATTCATTTCTTTATTCCTTCCGCAAATATTTATTGTGTGCCCAGTACATGGTAGTGAAAGTAGGAAGGAATAAAAAAGAGATGGTCCTTTCTAAGACATGCGTATTTCTTCCGTTGTCACAGTACTTACAGTCAATGTGAAAGAAAAACAACTATGTTAACAGAAGTGCTCTTAATAGATCTCCATTTAACTGAGTTGGCAAATTAACCAATATGATCAATTTCCTTTGCAAAACACTCTGATTAACATTCAGGGCTCAGGGAAAGCTCACAGCTAGTAGATGATGCTCCAGTAAGCCTACCCATTTTTCTCATTGGTTCTGTTGCATGCTTGCCAGGAATTAGTTGTGTTTATTCCCAAACGATTGCCAGTTGACTTCGTATTGTAACCATGTAATAAAAATAACATTGCTTCAGTAATTCAATGAAATAGAGTATAAAGTGAAAGAATTGCTTCTTTGAAAATTAACTTGAATTTTTTGGAGAGATTCAATAAAGGAGAATTGCTAAAAGCTTTCCTATGAAATTAGGTGGAGGAGATACAATGAACAAAGACTCAGAAGGAAAAAAAAAAACAAAAAACCTTTAATAATCCAGAAAGTTCACATTTAGATTGGTTTGCAAATATTTTTTTTTTAGTTTAAAGAAAGTGAAATTGGAAATTATGGATGGTACACTATCGTAAAGAAAGACTGCCTGGATCTTCAGTCAATGGACCTGTTTCCAAATTAAAGGCTATATCCTTAAATTTAAAAATAGGTGAATGAATGTGTAACTGTATTATATTAAAATAAATGTTTAAGAAATGTAAATATCTATGCTTCTTAGATTTGAGTCTATTTTAATATTAGCAATCATATGAGATAAGAGGACTTCTAGTAAAGAAACATATGTTGTGGATATGTTGTGGTATGGAATGTATTAAAAGCTTGGAAATCTACAGTGGAGGACATGATCAATCCTAGAGAATAGGAACTCTGAAATAGATTTAGCCAGGCAAAGAAAAGGGGTAGGGACAAGAGACCATTCAATGTAAGCAAAACAGAGACAAAAAGAGACACAAAAGGCCGGGCGCGGTGGCTCACGCCTGTAATCCCAGCCCTTTGGGAGGCGGAGGCGGGCGGATCACGAGGTCAGGAGATCGAGACCATCCTGGCTAACACGGGGAAACCCCGTCTCTACTAAAAATACAAAAAATTAGCCGGGCATGGTGGCGGGCGTTGGTAGTCTCAGTTACTTGGGAGGCTGAGGCAGGAGAATGGCGTGAATCCAGGAGGCGGAGCTTGCAGTGAGCTGAGATCATCGAGCCACTGCACTCCACCCTGGGCGATAGGGCGAGCCTCCGTCTCACAAAAAAAAAAAAAAAGAGAGAGAGAGAGAGACACAAGAGGTCCAGATACAAGCTGGACCATATAGTGTGAAAGTACACATGGTATATCATCTGGGCTGGTAGTGGGGGCCAGAACTAGATCTTAGAAAGCCTTAAAAGTCATAATAAGTCTTTGAACTTTATCTTGAAGGGTTTTAATTTAGGGGGTTATATTATCAGATTTGAAGAAAAATAGATGAGCCTAGAGCAGGATGGGTTGATGAGGGACAACATTGGATCCAAGAGATTAATTTAAGTAAGAGATGATGGCAGCCTGGGGTAAGATGGCTGCAATGGAATTGTCACTATGTGATGAATTTTAGAGATATTTGTGAGATATAATCAACAAGATAAGGTAACTAGTTGTAGGGGTCAAAAATAGTGGGAGAGGTCAAATATATCTCCTCAATTCTCACTGAAGAAATTGGGTGAGTGGTGTCATTTATACAAGTGTGCAACTTTAATGAAAAAGAGGTTGGCTAGGGAGGGTTGGAGGATGAGGAATTCCCTTCTGAAAACACTATGTTTATATCATGTACAAGACCGTTAAGTTGGAAAGTCTTACGAGCAATTGTATATAGAGGGTTCAGGAAAGAGGTAAGCTTAGAAGAGGATTATTTGGTACTTGCACATAGATAGTAATTGAAACCATAAAGACTAGAGTGGATATCCCAAAGAGAGTTAGTAGAATATAAAGATAATTGAAGAAAAGAAAACTGCTCAGGAAAGAGTCCTGGGGGCAGAATATTGAACTATAAGTAGAAGAAAAATCATCAGAAAAGGAGATTAATAAAGGAGCAGCCAAAGAATTAGGAGGAAAGGAAGTGTTCAATGTGTTCATTGCTACTAAGTGAAAAATGCCCAATGGATTCAGGAGTATATAGGTCGTGGGTGCCCATATTTGAGGGTACATTCAGGGGAGGGTCTGGAGCTTAAGGCAAACTCTTGTGGGGTGAGGAGTGAGAGGAAAGGGAGAAATGGGAGATGGAAAATGACATTATTTTGTTATTTCAAGAGACATATGCCTAGTGGAGTATATAAAAAGGAAAGCCTGAAAAAGCTGAAAAGGATAGGACTAACAGATCTTAAATGCCAAGCTAATGGGAGTTGTATTTTTTCTCATAGAAAATTCAGGGCACAGAGTAACGTCTATCTAATAGAAACTACATACTTTGACAATAGTGTAGGGAATGGAATTATTGTGGGATGAGAGGGTTAGTAAAGGAAGTTAGCTAGGGCAAAGCTCACCCATGGTATACTGGCACACAGGTATACTGCAAGCAGTTTGCTACTAGAAATACAGTACTCACATTTGCACAAGACAAAAAACGAGCGGATTTAGCAAAGTTTCCCTCTTTGCTAATTCCACTCTTACTTTTTTTCCCCAGTATATTCAGTATATTTCCTATTGGAATGGGAAACAAGGAGGTGGAGTTATCACCTAAACTTCTAGAATTGTAGTTAACATGGAGTATGCCTGACGGAGCATCACATATGTGAACTTCATCCATTCTGTGTGTTGATATCAGGAATAAAAAAGAGGTTGAGAACCACTGAATTAGAGAAAATTGCAACCCTTAAAGCAGAGATAACAAGATCTTAGTTAGGCAATATTGGCAGGGATGGTAAAGAGAGGAAAATTATTGGAGTGAGGTTACAGAATTAGAAACAATAGGACTCAGAAGCTGATTGGATGTGAAAGGTGAAGTATCATTGCCAAAATAGCAATACTCTTTATTGAATGCCTTTAATATGTCAAGCACTCCCAAAAGAACATACACAGTATAACATAACATCATCCCATTTCAATTTCCCAACAGTGTTGCAAAGTAGGTATTTTTATTCTGATTTTATAGATAACAAAAATAAAGTTTAGAGGGTTTGAGCAACTTTCTCAAGGCCATCCAGATTTTAAGTGGGATACCTTGGGTTCAAACCCAGGGCTGTCAGATTCAAAACCTTTGTTATCATCATTACTCAAATCTAAAATGACTCTCTCATTAGGTGTTTGGCTGAATGATGGTAAAATCAAATTCAGATGATAAATACCAGATGAAGATCAGGTGTAGGAGAAAAATGGCCAGTTCAATTTTAAACATATTCAGTTTTTAAAAGCCTGGAGAATATCCCTGGTGAAGATGTCTAATAGA
The DNA here is from genome assembly GCF_008728515.1 of Papio anubis. Lineage (NCBI taxonomy): Eukaryota > Metazoa > Chordata > Mammalia > Primates > Cercopithecidae > Papio > Papio anubis. Next base: position 96,764,128 of record NC_044985.1, on the reverse strand, counting down.
CAGTTACATATATAAGTCTAGAGTTAACGGAGATATCTGGAAGGAGATAAAGATTTATGAGGCATTAGCATTTAAATTGTGGTGAAAGTCATGGGAATGGATGAGATTTCCCAGGGAGATTGCAACATGAGAAGAGGATAAAGTGGAGAGCAAGGAAACACCAAAATGTAAAAGGAGGTCAGAGAGAAGTATCAGTGAGGGAGCCAGAGGAGGAATGTTAATACGAGTTAGAGGGAAGTAGCTGAGGGTGATATCAAACCTAAGCAGGAAAGAACAGCAAGAGAAAGGAGTGATCAATCATCCCCTGCTATGGAGTGGTCATGAAAGATGAAGACAGAAAAAAGTTCAGTAGATTCAGGGATTGTGAATAAGAAATGCAAGTTGAAACAGTGTGAGATTTAATTTTAATAACACCCAATATCATCTAAGGTCTGTTAATAAACAGTTTGTAGGACAGAAAAGTACAAATGTTTTGAAGGGCAATTGCCAATGCATTTAAAAAGGGTGCATTTTCATTCTAAGTATTTTTCTAAGGAAACAACAAGAAATGAAGACATTCGTTGCAGCATTATTTCTGATAGCAACCATATCACACTAGTTAAGAGCACCTACTCTAGAGCCAGAATGAGTTGAAACCTTAGTTCTGCTACTTATTGGCTCTGTGAACTTGGGCAAGTTACTTTTCTGTGCCTCAGTTCCTTTATCTGTAAAATAGGAACAGTAAGAGGATTACTACTATTAATAAGGTTGTTGCAGCCTGATTGGTTTTCTATTGTTACATAATAAAAAATCAGGGCAATTGGGATAGCCATCACCTCAAACTCTAATTATTTCGTTGTGACTGGAACATTCCAAATCTTCTCTTCTAGCTATTTTGAAACATACAATAAATTATTATAAATTATATATAGTCTATTGTGCTATCAAACATTAGAACTTAATGCTTCTAGCTAACTGTATCTTTGTACCCATTAACCAACCTCTCTTCATCCCTCACTCAGTTGTTCCCAGACTCTAGGAACCACGAATCTACTCTCTACCTCCCTAAGATAAACCTTTTTAGCTTCCACATATGAGTGAAAACGTGCAATATTTGTCTTTCTGTGCCTGACTTATTTCACTTAACATAATGACTTCCATTTCCATCCATGTTGCTGCAAATGATGTGACATTTTTTACAGCCAAATAGTATTTAACTGTATCTATATAAAACATATTTTGTTTATTCATTCATCTATTGATAGACACTAAGTTTGATGCCATATTTTTGCTATTGTGAATAGTGCCACAATAAACATGGAGGTGCAGCTATCTCTTTGATATACTGATTTCCTATCTTTTGGATAATACCCAATAGTGGAGTTTCTGGACTGTATGGCAGTTCTATTTTTAGTTTTTTTAAGGAACCTCCATACTATTCTTTATAATGACTGTACTAATTGACATTCCAACCAGCAGTGTTCAAGAGCTTCCTTTTCTACACATCCTCACCAACATTTGTTGTTGTGCAATCTGTTAGCCTATAATACTTACTTGTCCTAATTGGTTTTTACAGTAATTAAATGTGTAAATACCATAAAGTGTTCATTACAGTGCCTAGAACATAGTAAGAGTGAATTGTTTGTTAAATGAATAGAGATAATAGTAATCAAAATGCTCAATGGTGAGGTTGATTAAAATAAATTATATATCCAAGCACTGGGATGCTATGCAACTGTGAAAAAATATGTAGTTAACTATTTAACAATATGGAAAGATACCGATGGACTCTTAATTAGAAAAACATTACAAATCATATGAATAGATTGATTCCATATGTGAATAAACAATATGTACCTATGTATTAGATATGTACGATAACTTTTCGAAAGATTTGTACCAAGATGCTTATATGTATAGATGGTTGGATTAAGAGTTTTTTATTTTACTTTTAAATTTTTACACATTTAAAACTTATGTAGAAAATATTATTTTTATGATAAAATATTTAACATCCTGGAGGTCAGGATATTGAATAGCAAGTGGTAATTATTCTTTGGCAAAACTTTTCTGTGGAAGAAAGTGGACTGAAAGCATAGGAGCTACAGCATATTTATAACCATATAACACTATGTAAAATGCTGTAGAGTCCTGCTACCTGAGAGGCTTCTAATAAATGGGGGTTGCTATTATTATTATTGACACTAAATGCCTTCAGGTCTCATAGACTTTCAGCACCAGCACAACTCTACTGAGTAGCCAAGGAGCAGTAAATAAGAGAAGAAACTTTTAAAAAGGAGAGCGTTCTAGAAAGAGAACTGTCCTTCTAGAACATTCTGGACAGTGCTCCTGGACAGTGTGCTGGTGCTGAAAGACTATGAGAACTGAAGACATTTTAATGACAATAATAATAATAGCAACCCTCGTTTATCAGAAGCTTCCCAGGTAGCAGCACTCTGTACAGCATTTTACATATCCTGCTTCTCCATTGGTTATAAATAAGCTGTAGCTTCTAGGCTTTCAGTCCACTTCCTTTCACAGATGAGTTTTACCAAAGAATAATTATCATTTGCTATTTCTATATCCTCACCTTTAGGATGTTAAAAAAAACTCATAAAAACAATCTTTTCAACATATACATATATATATTTTAATGTGCAAAGTTTTTAAAGTAAAATTAAAAAAAAAAAACTCATAATCCAGCTGGCCGTGGTGGCTCATGCCTGTAATCCCAGCACTTCGGGAGGCTGAGGTGGGTGGATCACTTGAGGTCAGGAGTTTGAGACCTGCCTGGCCAACATGGCAAAAACCCACCTCAACTGAAAATACAGAAATTAGCCAGGCATGGTGGCGAGGGCCTGTAATCCCAGCTACTCAGGAGGCTGAGGCAGGAGAATCACTTGAACCTAGGAGGCGGATGTTGCAGTGAGCTGAGATCACGCCACTGCACTCCAGACTGGGAAACAGAGTGAGACTCTATCTCAAAAAAAAAAAAAAAAAAAAAAACCAAAACCCTCATAATCCAATCATCTACATTTAAGCATGTTGGTATGTATCTTTCTAAAAATTACCATACATATATAATACATAGGTACATATTGTTTATTCACATATGACATCATTCTATTCATACGATTTATAACTTTTTTCTGATTAATAATCTGTCTTTGTCTTTCCATGTTGTTAAATAGTTAACTACGTAATTTTCACAGTTGCATAGTATCCCAGTGTATGGATATATAATTTATTTTAATCAGTCTCACCAATGAGCATTTTCATTATTCTTATCTGTATTCATTTAACAAACACTCAGTACACTCTTCCTATGTGCCAGGCACTGTAATGAACACATTCTAGACATTGCTTCTGGAGGTCAGGCCAGGTCCAGAGCTAATTATATATAGGGACTACCTCAGGACCACGGAGAAGATAAGACTCAAGGTACCAGACAGTCTATACAGTGGCCAAGATAATAAGAAAAATATATTGTTTCAAGATGCTTTCTACCCACCTGTCATTTGTACAAATTTGTTTTGGTATCTAATCATTTGGGCTAAAAATACTCTGGTTTATTTCTCATAGAGGCTATAAGCCCCTAAAGGTGTATGAACTATATTAATCCTATAATGCTTCCTCCTCTGCTAATCATCTTGTGTATTCAACAAACTCTACTTGAATAACTAAGGGCATGAGCAACATAAACCTACCATGATTAAGAATTATTTCACACAGCCACAAATAATTTTATAGGCTTATTTTTTAAAAAGATGACCCATTTCATTTTGAATTTCTGATATCTTGGTTCTATTATGGACTAAAATTCTAAGGGTAAAAGCAAATAAAATCCCAGGAAAATCTGCTGTTTTTACAGTCATGGCCATAATCAGAACAAATTTTGGTGACCTTAGAACTTTACAAATTTTAATAATTATATTTTAAAAGATAATTCTAAATCAGTTGTATCATCAAATCAGAGCAATAAGAAAGTGGAAGCTGCTATAATTGTAATCTATTTTTAAAAACTTGAAATGGAAACACAACTTTAAAAAGCAAGTCAGAGTATATCGTGCATATGCTTCAGAATAAAGATAAACACACCATTTAAAGAGTTGCTTAAATTCAAATGTCATTTCTTTCAAGTTCTGTGTTAATGGACCATCCAGTTAGCTATTGTCCTAAAATTTTAGACTTGGACGATTAGCCTATTCAGGTCACCTAAACTTTCTAGATATTTAAGTCTCCACATTTGGAAGAAACACAGCCATGTTATCTAAATAGACAAGTCTAGCAATTTTGAAGTTCAGGTAGACATAGAACATAGAAGAGGGAATTATCACTACTTTAGTGGTTTGCCACTACTCCATAACTCAGCCCCCGACTTCCCTGTCCCCTTTCTTCAGCCCGACACCCCTCCACCCCTCCACCCCATCCTAGTCTATGGACAAACAAGCTCTCCAATCTAATTCTTATCAAGATAGAAACAAGGCCAGACCTGCTCTTCTAGATAAAATGACTTGGCTTCTAACTGCCTGGCTGCTTATCTTTCATCTTGCAGTGTTAACCATAACCCCTTTCCTGACCTGCTCTACTTCTTGTTTTCAGATGAGCAGTAAGGAGTGGGGGAAAAACATGCTTAAATGAACAAGTTCACTCTCTCACATCACTCTCCATTCCCTTTAAAGTTAATTCAAAATATCTTTCCAAAATTATCAGAAATCACATTGTGTGCATTACATGTAACTTGATATATTTCTAAATCTCTCTTTTCCAACTTTTACTCTTTCTCTGTTATGCTGCCACATATATCTTTTCCTAAAAATTAAAAGTTTTATGTTGTTATTTTTTTGGTTGTAGAATTAGGTTTTCTGAGGAATAATAGGTTTTGTAAGGGTTTATTTTTTTTTTTTTTCCTCCTTTTATTTTTTCTCATTTGTTTGCCTAGATCTGAATAAGCTGAATCATCTTCTCACCTAAGCTGTTTGGTTTGGATACCTGAATTTTTGTGCTTTCATCCAAACAAAGCATTGCACTTCTCTTTCCTGAGCAGGTGAAAGTTAATGCAATATAGACCTTGAGGAGTCAGGCAATGTAACTACTAGGTTTGGACTAGCTTGCTGTGTGAGGTTAGCCTTCTTTGACCCTCGTTCCTTATATATGAAGTGGGAAAAAGAAAAATAAGCTAGGTTCCTTCTGTATGTGAGAATCCTAGGAAACTCTATTGTCCTATATTTTGAAACAGCTATTAAGTTGAACGGTGTGAGATTACACAGGGTGCTTGCTGGTGTTGTAAACACCACGATCTGGTTTATGACACCTTTATCCCACACACACTCAGGCACTTGAACCTGCATGTCCTTGAAAATATGGGAATCTTTTCAAAAGAAGTTGAACTTCTTGTAAGAAAACCATTCTCCTAATATAAGGTGTTTTGTTGTAACTTTTACTTTTTAGCATTTAAAACTAAGTCTACATTACACATCAGAAAATGATCTGATAGATACTGTGTTTTGATTCAGGTCCTCCATTTTATTTTCTTAGCCTAAAAAAGGTTAAATCTAGAATTTTACTGCTTCTTTTCATTTTTCATTTTCTTCTGGCAAATTAGAAATCTAATTGACCGTTAGAGACCAATTGTTTAACTGTCAAAGTATTATCAATATCGGGAAAATAGTGCCACTGAATTTAATTTATAAATACATTATCACATGCTAACCATGTATGAGGTATTTTCTTAGATACTAATGGGTAAAAAATAAATACCTGCCTTTAAAGAAAAGACTTTTTGCCAGAATAATGAACTGTAATATTTTACTCTAACAATGACATTCTCATAATATTAATGATTCCATTTTAAGGATACTACATTCTCAAAAAGCAGAACATACATTTCTTAGTTTTATGTCACCCAGTATCCATAAACAAGGTTCTAAGGTTTATTTTATTATCAAAACAATTGATCTTCAAATATCACTTTCCTTAAAGGAAATTTATTCTTATTAGCAAATATGATGTTTCATTTCTTATCTTTTCTGCAAAAGGTCATAGGCAAGTAAATCTTTAAAGCTTGTTTCATTTGTGATAAATGCATCTTTCCCATGACTCTGTTAGGGCTGGGAACTCACGGGGTAATTGAACTTGTTGCACTTGTAGTTGAAGGAGGGGGATTTCTAATAATCTGTGATTTCTGAAAATTCTTAGTTGCCTATGGTCACAGAAATTTGTCCCCATTTTTATAGGACACTATTAGAACTGGTCTACTTGTCTTACAGACGTGGAAGGAATTCATTTTCACTATATCTTGTCTTGGTTAGGTATTTAGGTATTGTTTGTTTGGTTTGTTAGGTTTGTCTTTAACCTATAGTAGATCCTTATATGACTATAAAGCAAGGGTTAGGTTTAAATAAATAAAATTATTCAATGTCAAATGATGGAGTATCTTTAAAGTCCAGTGAAAATGTGGAAAGTACAGTTTAAATTACAACAGTGGGATTGGGAAACAAATTATATGATAGTACATAGATTTTATAGCCTTTCTAAAAAGCCTTTAAATAAATGTTATTTAAAATTCTCTTCTACTTAGAAAATGTTAAAACTAGTCAGATTAATGTGCAAATGAGAGTGAAAGAAAAAAATCACAGACTAGAGCAAATTACAAAGAGGGAGGGAGGGAGGGGTAAACCTAACTAGGATGGAAAACTTTCAGCCGGAGTTTGACTTGAGCATAAATTTGCTTTAAGAAGATAAATCAAAGGATTGGTTTGGGTCTGGGAAAGGGAAGTCTGGAAGTGAGAAGGCCAATTGGCTTTCAGTCAGCCATTCACACATGAGAAAATGATAACATGAATTTAGTAACAGTGACAATGGGAGAATGGAGAAAACGTACATGAAAGATGTTTTGAATGAAAAATAAAAGGCCAGGATATAGTGATTTACTGAATCAGAAAAAGAACGAAAGAGCTAAATCAAAGATGAAGTTTCAAGTCTGGGCAACAGAAAAATGGGGGTGGGGCTGACATCATGAAGTGAGGAGGGGAAGTTGGTGGGAAGTATCAGAAGAGAATGACATAGAAGTTCAGGGGTTGAAGAAATGAGATTTCTGATAGCTGTCTGTAAATTAGTGGAGCTACAGGCCTGGAACTCAAAGGAGAAGCTGGGGCTAGCAGTTCTGCCTTTTTTTTTTTTTTTTTTTTTTTTTTTTACAGCCTTTATCATAAAATTGTTTATGAAAATTGTAGGAGTTTCCAGAGTTCACTAAGCCAGTCATGTTTAGAGAGAAAAGCTCAAGTCAACAATGGTATCTACAGTAATAGCCACACTTGGGGGATTTATAAAGGAAGGGAAAGGAGAAGAATGTTGGAGGGCTACCACAGCTTAATTTCAAGACTTATTAGAAAGTTACAGTCATGAAGATAGCATGGTATTGATGTATTGTCACCTATATTACACCAATAATATATATTACACCAATAAGCCAATGGAATGAAATAAGCCAATGGAACAGAATATTTAAAAAATCTGTACACATATAGACAACTGATTTTTGACAGAATTGCAAGGGCAATTCAATGGAGAAAGGATAGTCTTTTCAACAGAGGATGCTAGAATAATTGGATATACATATGTCATAAAATGAATGTTGATTCATATCTCAGACCATGTATAAAAATTAACTATGAATGGTTCACAGACATAACTACAAAACCTAAAATTAAAATTTCTAAAAGGAAACAATTTTTTAATCTTGAATTAGGCAGAAGTTTCTTACATATAAGACCAAGAACATGATCAATCAAAGAAGAAAATAAGTAGGATTTCATCAAAGCTAAAAACATTTTTCTGAAAGATATTGTTAAGAAGAAAGTAAAAAACTGGAAGAAAAATATTTGAAAATCATATTTCTGATAAAGGGACTTGCCTCCAGAATAAATAAAGTCCTTTCAAACTCAATGTAAGAAAACAAATAACCCAATTTAAAAAAAACTGGCAAAAAGTTTGAAGATACTTTGCCAGAGAAGGAACACACATGACAAATTAACACATGAAAAGATAGTCAACATCACTAGTCAGTAGAGAAATGCAAATTAAAACCACAGTGAGATATCACTACGCATATATTAGAATGGCTCAATTTAAAATACTGACCATACCAAGCGTTAGTAAGGATATGAAGAAACTGAAACTCTCATACATTTGCTGATGGGAATGTAAAATGTATACCACTTTGGAAATCAGTTCGTCAGTTTTTTAAAAGATGTACTACCGTATGATATACACATTCCACCCAATAGAAATGAAAGCATTTGTTCAATAGAAAATTTGCACACAGATGTTCATAGAAACTTTTATAAGCAATAACTCCAAACAGGAAATAACACAAATTTCCATCAAAGAGCAATGAGAATTGAAGGCCTGGACAAATTGTATATGATACAATGGATTCAAATTAAGCAATAAAAGGAAGGAACTATTGATATAGGAAATAGCATGATGAATCCCCAAATTATTATGCTGAGTGAAAAAACCTAGACCAAAAAAGAGTGAATACTGTGTCATTTCATTTATAAAACTTCTAGAAAATGAAAACTAATCTATAGTGACAAACCAGATTAATGATTGCTTAGGGATAAAAGCAGGGGATTGGGAAGAGGGAGGAGAGAGTGATTACACAGAGTCATGAGGAAACCTTTGGGGTTGATGGATATGTTCCCTATCTTGACTGTAGTCATGGTTTCATGGGTGTGTAAATATATCAAAACACCAAATTGTATACTTTAAGTACATTCAGTTTATTATATGTTAACTATTTCTCAATAAATCTGTTAAAAAAATTAAACACATTAAACCACCCCTCAATAGAAGCCCTAAAATAAAAATTTTAAAAGGGGGAAAAAAGGAAGGGAAGCTACTGAAAGTTGTAAGAACAGACAAAAAGCCACCAAAATAATGAAGCCGGTGTTTCAAGGAGTGTGCAGTTAAAATAACATGACACACAGATATCAAAACTGACAACTGAGAGAAGTCCAAGGTCCTTGGCAAAGAGAAAGCCACTGGCCATCCGTGGAAGTGTAGTAGGGTGACAGCCAGAATGTCAGAGGCTGAAGGGAAGCTATGTGAAACAGAGAGGATGGCAGCGAGGTTAGACCCCTTGTTTAAAAAGCTCAGAAATGAAAATGAGAGAAGTAAGACAGTAGCTAGAGGGGACAGCCAAGTAAACTGAAGCTTTTTGGTGAAGTTTGAAAGCAGAGAAAAGTAAAAGAGGAATGAAAAAGAAACTGAAGATTCCAGAGATGAAGGTAAAACATGTAGGAACAAGATTCTTGAGGAATTTGGAAGTGATGGGATCTAAGGCACAGGTGCCAGAGTGAACCTTGGAAAGGAGAAATCTGTAATTGTTAACTCCTGACAGTCCTCCCAAAAGGACGGCTTACAGAGCCCTTGCATGGATTATTTGAAACACTGAGACAAAAATAATAAAAATTCCTTTGCCAGCAGACTCCATGGAAAACCTGGATAATCCAACATTCTGACATTTCTTAAAACTGGTCTCTGAGAAAAGAACAGATATTAATCATCAACTCTAACCCCCCAAATGTGACTTTTCCCTGCTGTAATCTGCTGACCACAGACCGTAGGTCTTTGTCCCAAGCCCAATGCACAATAGCACTTCTGCTTTGCTGATTGCAGTTTCTTGCTGTTTCAGAAAGATTACTCTGAGTCAGACATTTCACAAGGAAAAGAGGGCAGGAGAAGAGTCAGGGATAAGCTGTGGGTTTATGTGTACACGGTAATGAGAGAAATCTCCATGGAGAAACAAAACAACCATCACTGGAAGGCATTGCTAAGGCTTACAAAAGAATGGACAGGGTATGAAGTTTGGAATTAGACTTGATCTTAAGTCCAGCCTCCCCTTCCTATGTATGCTATGCCCATTCATCTCCTTGCTTCATCCATGCAGTGGGTATACTGTTTACCTCACATGGTTGTTCAAAGAATTAAACAACCTGATGGATTTAAATATATATTAGAACACAGGAAAGGAATATAGGGTAGCTATACTTATTATTTTAATGTGAATATATAGGTGTTCTTCTTCCATAAAAATACCCCCAAGGTGTTGTAATTCCATGATTGTGTACCGTGTATGTTCAATTAATGCCTGTTAACATTTCAGTGATTAATCTAGCAGCCCTTTTTGTACAACAGTGGCAAACTGACTAAAGGTCAGATAACACATCAGCACGCAAGGCTGAAGTGAATGCAAACAATTGGCCTTTCTCCACATCAGCATGTCGCTTTCTCTTTGGTGCCTACTGGGACTTAATACCACCATTCTCCCTTCTTGTCGCCAGTGAAGGCCCACAATGATGGGTCAGTAACTGAGAGGGGTCCTGTGACCCTAGAAGATGAATCCTCAAGGAAGAATCTCCAGTGGAATCCCTCAAGTGCAGGATATTTTGTAAGGCTATAAGATAGGACCAATCTTCCAGAATATGAGTATACTTTTACATTTCTGAATATAAATCCTTATCAAGAAGTGAAATAAAGTAACTCAACTATTTTCTGAAATCAAAGAGAACGTGTGTTTTAAGTAAATTAATCCTTTAACATGCATACCCAAAGTACCTTGAGTCTAATTTTAGTATTAGGCCCACTGCTGAATTATTATGGTTTTCTGATAGATTTAAACTGAGGCTTTTTAGACCAACTTGTAATATATTTCAGGCATCCTCTGTCTAGCAATTTAAAGGATCTAGAATTTGTGGGTTACATCTACTGTTCATTTATCAAGGCAAAAGAGAAATTTCTTGATCAATTCTTAGAATGAATGCATAAACTCAGTAATAGGATCTCTTTATTATGACTGGAAATTCAAATGTGTAGTATGAACATATCCCGATGACCCTAATCATTAGTGATTTCGTGGTAGGTAGGTCAGCTTGTCTCAAACTTTACACTACAATCAAGAATTAGTTCAAGTGCAAAACTGGAATGTGGTCTTAGTTATCAGGATACATTTGCTAAAGATAGCACACCTCTCGCCCATCTGATCCTCCTAGTGGCAGTTCACTGCATACTGAGTCCTATGACTTAAGAGCTATAAAGGGTCTGGCATGAGTTTTTTCCTGCTTTATTTCATGGCTGGAATTCGTTGATAACTCAATCCTTGGTTATGGTTTGGCTCTAAGCACTACTAAATTAATTCATATATTACATCTGAAGAATCTGCCACAAATATTTTTTTCATTTCCTAGGTCTTTGGAGAGTATAACGTTGGGCAGAGTATCATTGAAGTAAATATTTTCTTTGAGTTAAAAAGGGAGAAGCATGCACCATGAGTCAAAACCTACAAAAACTGTCCAAACTTGAACTAAGCTAATAATGCTAAGTTAACATTGCAAAGTTAGTATTGTAAAGTTAATTTGGCACATGTTTAATGATACACATTATTGTGTTACATGGTAATTAGGCATAAATGGTAAGCAATTAATATATATGACTGAAATTAGAAGTTTTACACAGCCAAACCAAGTTCAAATTGATCATTTCTTCTTGGTTTGTTAATTTTCCATTTTCTATAAACAGCATTAATGTTGACAGCTTCTCTGATACCTTGCCTTAGGAAGCTCAGCAGAAAATTATGGTACTGTTTTAAAAATGTACTCGAAATCACTCATTCATTACAGGTTTGTGCTGTTTAACCAACCCTATGGTGACTGCATAGATACTTAGAAAGTTTTAAAGGATGCTGAATTAAGTTGCTATGGAGTGTAGATCTTGCTCCACTCTTCCCCACGTTGCTCTGTAGCCTGAGAGACTAAAATATTAATATATGGACCCCATACACAGAGTTTCCTCACTGTCTGACTTCCAAGCAGGCAGAGAAGGGACTGCAGAGAGGGAGGGGGATATGCGTTCCTCAGGCTTCATTCCTGTGGGGTCTCAAGAGGTTCTGCTCTATCCAAGTACCCTTCCTGTCTCTGGGTCCCAGTAACCACCCTGTCCCCATTGCTCCTTCAGGCCTAAGGGCTATGTAGAAACCTCCTATCACACTGGTACCCTGCACTGGCCTGAAGTTTCCTTCTACTCAGCTCGTAAAAGGGTCATTCAACTCTTCTCACAGTTTTTTCATGTGAATATGCTGTTTACTTCCTGCTTGGACCCTGACTGATTCAAAAGGTATGATTTCACCCATAAGCATTTATTTTGTCATGGTTAACAAAAAGCAATGTTATTGTAACATCCCAGTATTTCTTGTTTTGCTTGTGTTGTATTTTATCAGCCTTGGTGTGTGGAATGTAGTAGGCACTGAATATCTGCTTTTTGAAAGAATGCATGAATCTATGTAATGTATAATATTTCCTGAATTACAGTTTTCAACATCAACAGTTTTCCAGTAAGACAATTAGTGATCAAGTCATAAATTGTATGTAGATAAATAATATTTATTTTGCCATGGTTGCAGGATCACCTTTGAATTTAGAAACCACCTGCATACATTGTACCAAACTTTGCTTTCTGAGTTTCTTGCTTGTTAAATTGCCAAAGTTGTGCCTTTTCACTCACAACATAGCATTGATATAATTGCTTGAATCACCAAGGTAACTGTTTTTTCTTCTTGCACGAAATATATGTTTAATAAATTGAGTTAACAAACCAATTATTGGGTGCCTCATGTAGATAAGATCATTTGATCACTTGTGTGGAGAATGGATAGGACAGGAGAGACTGGTGGCAAAGAATTTAGTTAGGACTCTATTGGAATAGTTCAGGATAAGCTAAATATTTACTGAGCTTTGTTATCGCTTTGCTTTGGCTGTTTCAGTCCTGCTTAGTTTTGGGGTGGAGCTTTGGAGTGGAGCTGGTATTTGAGTTGTTGGGGCAAATTCTTCTGAGTTACAGTGTTTACTTTCTTTTTCTGCATTACCTTTTCCTTTTCTTTTTTTGGTCAACTAATTAATTTTAAAAGAAAAGACATCTTCCAGGCACTTCAAGTTACTTACAATCTAATTAGGAAACAAAATATAAACACAAGAAATATAATAGCAAAACATGAAAGCAGCAGAAGAGTTAGAGTATGGCTTGGGATTAACAGCCATACAAGTGGGTAGAGAAATAGGTGCCAGAAAATTATGGGACTAAGAGGAGGCTGTGGGCTGGGAACACTGGGAAAGTTTTGGGATAAGCTTGTCCTTGATGGATAGGCAGAGAACTGGAAAGAGAAAGAAAGATATTCATGGTCAGAGAAGTTCTAAGAAGAAAGGTAGAGTTGCGAGAAGTCTTATTTTTCTTATCTGTTCCTTGTATGTGCCCCCTCCCCTTACCTTCAAAGTGCAGTGCTGTCTGAGTTATGAGCAGGGTGGGGAGGTATTGTCTCTGAATGGGGAAAGCTATTCCGTTTCCTTTTCTCCCCTTCCTCAAGGCTTAGTGAGACCCGAAATGCTTATCCAACATGTTGAGGTACTACATGTCTTAAGCCTTGCCTAAGTTCACACTAAAGATTTATAAATTAATTTATGTATTAATTTCAACAATTAACATTGAATATATTTTATATTTTAATTATAAAATTCATAGGAATACTATTTTTCTAGGAATGGTATGTAAATGGAACATATCAATATATTCTTTAAATTATTCTAAAGTCATGGAGAACAATTTAAAAACCTAGAGCAGATGAAGAGTTGTGAAAAGAAATTTCTCATTTATTGGGTGCACGTCAGTTGTAAATACTGATTTGAGTGGTTTATATGTATAAGCAGATTTATTTGTTTCTTGAAACAACTTATTAGTTTAGTGCTGCAGAATCATCCCAATATCACAGATGAAACTAGCAAAGGGAGGTAAAGTAACATACTTAATGCCCCATAGCTAGTGATTGCTGGACCAGTCATCAAACTTAAGTAGTATTGACTCCCAAGCTTTTGCTATGGAATGTCTTAAGACATCATGTCACTTATCTGATTCCTTGTCTGTACAAATCTGGGAGGTAGAATTAGATAATCACCAAGGTTTCCATCCGGCCCTAACATTCCCTATTTTGTGATGGTGTGTTCTTCATCTCTCTCACATATGCACCTTGACATTTGCCCTTATGTTAAAAATTAAGTGTTGGATTCATATCTTCAATTCCCACTCTTTTTACATGGCTTAAGTTTGAGCTATTTGTCCTCACTTCTAAATGAATGCTCCCTTTAGAGAAACTCTGACACCAACTGTTCTGTGTTTTGAATAACTTAGAGAGAAGAAGATTCCAGGTCAGTAATGAGCAACCCATGACTCAGTTTTGCAATCTTCCCATATTTTCCATGTGATAAAGGACCTATTTTCAGGATACAATTAGAAAATTGCTCTGGATTATTACAAACCTTAACATATTGGTGACTAAGAAGTGCCTGCAGTTTTTTTACTGACACTAAATGGATAATCTAGGTTGAATGAATATATCCACTCTCACAAAAGCCCAAATAAAGCTATCCCCATGTTGAATTTTTTAAGGTGACCTGTAAACAAGTTTATTTTTCTTGAATTGGTCTAAATAAAAAAGAAAATTGCTCTTTCTGTTACAATCTCATGACATACAGCCTTGTAGGACACATGCATATTCCAGATCTTACCCAGCTGCCTCAGTATCTGAGGGAAGATGGGCACCAGACAGGAAGAGGCCTGATTTAGAGGCAGAATAAAACCCTATTTGTTCACCATGAGTTCCATGTCCCAGAGTACTGAAAAAGCCCCAAGCTCCATTATCATCTGTACTCCTGGACATAGATGTGCATCTGCTGCCTTTGAGACAGCCTCTTGCACTCTCTCCAATGCGAAAGAGAGCACGAGAGCATGGGAAGAAGAGAAGAGGCCAAATCACCTACCACTACCACTTCTTCCATCTTAAACTTAATAGTCTTATAAGTAAACATGGTGTCATAACTGAAATGTCTTAGGGACAAAATGTTCCAGAATTGGACGCAAGGGTTAAAATGCAAATCCTGCTTAAAAAAAAAAAAAAAAGCAGCACACTGATTGGACACTCATAGGAAAGTATACATGAGAGAGGAAGGAACAGAGAGTTTTCTGGTTGAGATTACAAGAGGAGAAAAGAGGACAGAATCAAGGTTGAGGTCTAAAGACAAATTTTGTGTGCTTAATTATTTTTCTAGACTAAACTGAAATAATTCTACGCATTATTTTCTCTCATGAACAGCAATGGAGAGGCAGCCAAAAGAACTACTAATAGAATCTGTAGGAAGCCAACATATTATTCTACACCTCATTGTCCAGGTTCCCCACAATAAATACGAAGCATCCAAAGTTAGAATAAAAACTCAGTGTGTTCTCTCTGTTTTCCTATGATGTATTGTGTGTCATAAAAGTCTAGAAGAACGACAACTTGAGATAGGGGTAGGTATTTGATGATGGGAAGGGTGTATTTTCAAGATTTAGCCCGTCATTTTGTTTAAGCAACAGCCCTGAGCACACGTAGGGATGAGATTAGAATACGGACAGGCTGTGACTTCAGAATTCAAGGATGTTCTACTAAGGTGTGAGAAGGCTGGACAAACAGGTAGGGCTGTCTCTTCAAAAGTGTGGTAAAATGGAATGCTGATAAAGTCCTCAAGTTTAGAAGATTCAGAATATCTTGATATTTTCTATATTAGCTTTTTGGGGCTTTTTGTTTGTTTGTTTCTGTTTTCCTTTTAAAGTATTTATTTTCCCCTAGGAATCTACAAAAATTCTAAATCATTTCTATCACCTTTATAGTTTTGTTTTTCTTGATGTTTATGGTTTGCCTTCAGTATTTAAGCCCACTTAAAGGCAATTCCTCTGCTAGATTGCATTACCTCTGGAAATCATATTGCTATTTGCCTCCTATTTCAGTTTAGTTAAATGTTAATCTGGACTTAAACCCTTTAACCACTGATGGTGCCTAGGGTCTGTTGGGTGAAATACTGCTTGCAGCTTTTTTGGAAAATGGTGGGATATATCTGACATTTTTTGAAAAACTGATGGTTATTAAATAGAGAATTTGTCTGGGAGACTTCTAGGTAGTGGATGAACATATTTACTACGTGTTATAGCACTTTAGTCTTCACTGAAAGGCCAAGAAGCAAAGTATAAATATATCAGCAAAATGTAAATTAGTGCTAAGTATTCCATATAGGAAAGGGATATGATAGTGGCTATGCATATCTTTGAGAAATTAAAGAAAGGTAAGAGAGCAAAGAAATATTTAAATAGATTGTTTAAAGATAACAGCCAGAAGAAAGTGCAAGTTCCAAGCTGATTTATTAATATTAACAATAGCTGGGTGGTTTTAGTTTTAATACCTATCTCTATCATTCTAAATACTGAATTGCAGCCAGACTACTAAATACCTTTAATGAGTTAAATCCAAAATAAAAATCCATTTGTTCCCACCATGCACATTTGGTGTTTTAGCTAATATTACATGGTGAGTATCTTCCTCTTCACTTATTAGCATAGGCTAAGATTCCACTGTGGTTTTTTTCTTTAGAAGCTTGTCTTCGAAGGATTAAATACATATAAATAGATGCCATATTCGGTTTATTTAGCTTTTAGCTGTTGGATACTTTACATTTTCTAAATTTCTGACAGTTTCATCTAAGCTGAAGTCTGCATTTTGGGCCCAAATGAGACCTAATTAAATAATTGAAGAAAAGTTTCCACTTAAGTAGTAACAATTTGATTGGAGAATATAGATCACTGAAGAGCCCATCCTGTCTCCTCTGCTAAAACTGGGAAGATTTAAGGTCTCAACATATCACTTTTTAAACAAGAAGAAACATATTCTCACTAGATAATGTAAACCACAAAGAAATTCAGTTCTGTTAGCTTAAGTGTCACATATAATAGGATGAACACATAAAGTCTAAGGGCAACTCCAGGTTATTTTATAGAAAGACGTGTCTCCCCTAATCTCAAAGTTAGTTTTTGTCAATCTGCATGGTGTCGTACTGACATGAATCAACTTTTTCTAAATCTTGAGCGATGAGGAAAATGAGCAAGTTGGGTGGAGCTCAGAAATAAACAGAAAACACATAGCATGTACAGGCATGATTTTGACCAATATCAGTGAATATGACTTTTGAGGGAAAAAGGAGCGTATTTGTAAACAGTTTGCAAGTGGAATGAAAGAGGTGCTGTGGTACAAGTAAGCAGTGTTGAATTAACATTTTTGTGTTAAAGAAAAGAAAAGAAAGCAGAATTGTTTGGTTTCTTATGAGTTCATAGTTTTCTCTGTCATCTCTAGAGTAGTTCAAGTTGTCTGTCCACACCAGAATTCTGTATACTAAGGGTGGAATGCAGGCTTTTGTACTTTGCAGAGTTCTCTTCTGGGCTTTCTACTTGACATGATATTTTGGCTCACTCTGTGAATTCTGACTAATTGCTCAGTACCTGCAGGCCACTGGTTTCCCCACCAGCAGCATAGTAAGTGCTTACTTGCAAAAATGTTCATGTATGAAAATTACTGTGAAAGACCTACTTAAATATAATTCATAAACATAATATATTTTAGGATTATAAGTGGTCTTCATAATAAGAGATGTCTTTAAAATTTTGGTTGTCACCTGGACTGTTAAAGTATGTGTATGCCCCTCAGACTTCCTTTCCTTCTCTTCTTCCTAGTAGTTAAATTTATGATAATCACATGTAGAGTCACAGTCAGAATCTGAATAGATTTCTGCAAACTCTCTACTGATTCCTACAGGAGAAGATAACCTCACTCCCACATTTACAGTACTATGATGTTTTCACTGATCTGTTTTGTGATTCCAGATTTATTGCCTTAATTATGAGCTAATGAGCACAGAGCTTTGAAAGGAAATTTGCATTACTTGCTTAAGTAGGACAAATTATCAGCTTAACCAAGATAAAACATACTTTATTGCTTGAGACCCTTTAACTTACCCAAAGAGATGCCTATCACCTAGCCAAGTTAAATCAAGCTTTCAGAGAAGGATGCTGACTATTACCTTGAAAACAACTCTACTGCAACTTTACACAGTTTGCTTGGCAGGTCCAAATACCTTTAGAAGCCCTTTCTTTAATGTTCTCATTTAGCCGCTTTTACACCCATCTCCCACTATTTTTAAAGTAGAAGAATATGAAGAAAGCCATTGACAAGTCTCCTTACAACCAAAACAAGAATTCAGAAATAATTTAACAAAGAAAATACAGTGTTACAAGTACTCAGACTTTTAAGATCTCAAATGGTAAGGTTTCTTGTCTTAAAGTGCAAATTACAGGTATTCTTTTCTTTTTTTCTCTTAGAGCCAGAAAAAAATAGTAGTGCACATTTTTACTTCATTTGTCTTTCTTTCATAGTTTCTCATTGAGAGAAACAACTCTGGGCTTTGTTTTGGAGTTAGACGATCATCACTTTCTTAAACAAATTAAAGCTCTTATTTTTAGCATTTACTTCCTCTTTTTAAGTGTATCTTTCTAATATTGAGTAGTAGTTTGAATATTCTTTGATACATGATTTAAAATTTAATACAAGGAGACCACCAGGGTCTCCCTAAGAGATTAAGAAGAAAAAGTGAGTAAGCAAATTAATCAGCTAAATCAACTAGTTGCCTTGGAAGCCATGAGATCTTCAGCACCATCACGTTGTACCTCATTAGCTCCATTCGTTGCTTGACATTGTCATTATTCTACCCATTTCTTTCTGTGCAGTTTCACTGTGTCAGCTTTGATTTCCCCCTGTACTTATTTTTTTTTCCAGCTTAGAGCTATTATATCACCTTCCAGGAGCATTGATTTTAATTCAGGTGTCACAAATTTCCCACTCATCATTTCCTTGCAAGCACGAAACTGACTGTTGCTGCTACTGCTGCACCTGTTCATTATTTCAGTATTCATCACTTGTTCCTATGGGCCAGTTCTTGCATTCTCCTTCCCTGTTAAGCTCAATGTTTACTTATTAAATATTTTAATTGAAAAACATTGAAATAACTTCCCATGAGTGTACTTTGGCAAAAAATAAACAAAAGCGCAAAGGAGAGGTCAATGATACACACGTTTTTGTTAAACTATCAGACATTTGTAAAACATGTATTATTTGGCCAGAACACTAATAGATGACATTGGAAGGTTCATAGAAATGTAAGATATCACCACTCGTGAGCCTTAAAGTACTTACAGTCTTGCTGTTGAAGTAATTTTGAAAAATAGTTTAGAGCTTGAACTGTAAAGTTCACTTTTTGTTTAGCTTAGATTTAACTTGCCTGGATTACTTTAAAACTTTGGAAATGGTAAGTAAATAACCAGTAAAGGAAGCTTTTTTTCCCCAAAAAACAATGTAAGTAGCAGTAATTATTAAAATTTCAAACAATGAATGGAAATTTTGAAACAGAAGTAACAAGCATTGCCAGTTGAAATTTTAGTCTCTCACTAGAAGAGCTTACATACCCATACCAAAAGTGTAATACATGTCTTAAAAATTGCTATGATCCACCACTGCCTCATCATTTTAAATTTTAAAAATTTTAACATATAGGTCATTTCCTTCCTCCAGATAAATAAAAACAAAAATGGTCTTTAGCAAAAACTACTACAGCTATTTAACAATGCAGTATCTGTCCTATGTGGCATAAAGACCATAACATTTTAAGACAGGAATGTTCAAATTAACACTATACAGCACAGAGAAGTTATGTCATCTATGAACAATATTTCTAAAGTGGGCAGAGGAGATATTACAAATATGGTCATCTCATTTGTCAAATGTTACACTTCCAGATTGGAAGTGATAAAAATTGTGATTTTAGGGAAAGAATGAGGGTGGGGTCAGGAGGAATTTGTATCATCATCCATGGCAATTTAGATATTTTAAAGCCTCTTTTGGAGCTATGTGGTGTAGAATAATTTTGAAAGCAAGTAATGTATATAAAAAATACCATAAGATAAAATGTTATTTTACCAAGGCATAAGCAAGGGGTGAGATGACAAATGTTGACCATACCAACTCCAAGGGATTATAATGCTGCATTATCTTCATCTGCCAAGCCATCTTTTAAAAAATTATTATTGTTCTTTCTTCTTTTCAGGGTTATTTCCAATTTTCTGTTGAAGTCCATCCTGCTTCTCCTTTTCACAGGCAACAAATTTTCTTGGAAAGAACATCAAGGTGATAGAATTTTAATCTGAATAGAAATTCCATATCTGCATTCCTTGGGCAGGTAACAAGCTCATTTCCTACAGTAAAATATGAGTAATTCTAAAGATCAAATTCACCTATATCATAAGAATGTTGTTAAAATAAAATAAGGGGTTAATGGGTTTGAAAGTACACAGAAGGAAAACATTTCATCCAAATGCCAAATGTTATTCTATTTTTTTGACCATTTGTAAACTTCTGCTTCTGTACATTTTCCAGTCGCAAATTGTATGCTTACATGTTGAATACTTATGCTTAATTAAATCTGAAGGGGCCATAGGCAATATCATTAAAAAGGTAATGGGATATATTTTAGTGAAGAGAAATTTAAAGGACTTTTCATCCAACTGCCAAGTATCAATAATGCCCAATCAAACTTTTCTGGAGAAGTTTTCTCTAGTAACTCCTGTTTGGGATGCCATTTGTAGTTTGAGTATCTTGAGTTAAAGTTTTATTTTTGACTGAATGATGTTGGTTGTAAACATGCCTGTAAATTAGATAGATAGATAGATAGATACATAGATAGATAGATAGATATCGATTTTTTGTTTGTTTGTTTTTTGTGACAGAGTCTCGCTCTGTCACCCAGGCTGGAGTGCAGTTGTAAATATGCCTGTAAATTAGATAGATAGATAGATAGATAGATAGATAGATAGATATAGATTTTTTTTTTTTTTTTTGAGACGGAGTCTTGCTCTGTCGCCCAGGCTGGAGTGCAGTGTTGCCATCTCGGCTCACTGCAACCTCCGCCTCCTGGGTTCAAGTAATTCTCCTGCCTCCAGCCTCCCAAGTAGCTGGGATTACAGGTGCACACCACCATGCTGGCTAATTTTTGTACATTTTGTAGAGACGGGGTTTTACCGTGTTGGCCAGGCTAGTTTTGAACTCCTGACCTCAAGTGATTCACCTGCCTCAGCCTCCCAAATTTCTAGGATTATAGGAGTGAGTCACCTTGCCCAGCTGATATATTGTTATAAATACACTCTGTCATACTCAAGACAATGTATCATTTGATGTTACGTGAAATAACTATACAATTTTCTTGTATTTTGTTTCCATTGATTCTAATTTATGAGGTAGAATACTTTGGTAAACACCTATGTCTCTGCAGCCTTCCCTTAGAGGAATTTCCTACTTATATACATATTATTACACCATTTACTCTGCTTTATAAAATGAGTAATGTATAAAAAATTACTGCTCTACAAATAGTAATACAATACCATAATATCAAATACCTATAGTTGATTTTTTATAATTATTCCTAATAATTTAGAAGTTTCAATTCATTTTGCCCTATTACTTAAGACAGAATATAGTATTATATTGGGCAGGCATTGAGATATTCTGTATTTTTCTCACCTGCAATACCTGACAATGTAGTTTTATTATTATTTAATTTGAAAGACAGCAAACATTTCATACTCACTTAGCCTGACTTGGAATATCTTATCTAATTCTATGGTACTACCTAGAGAGACTCCACCAAAAGAGCTAATGAACATAGAGTAAGTTATACATATGGCATTTCTCTTCTGAAACAGTTATCTTTAAATTTAATATGAAACACCTTACAGAAACTGCATTTTCAGGGCTTTCAACTTTATGCTTTCTTGAGAACGTATTTAGAAACCTATTCACTATAAATACTGAATATTTGTGGAGTCAAAATAAAATGACTTTATAACCAGTACATCTTCCAAAGGGGCTATCTTAAGATAAAGGCCTGGCTTTACCAGTGATGTACAGAAATATGAGCCTTGCCTAAGGTTATCTTGTACCTATGCTAATATTGCTCAAGATTCCTAATTGTCTGCAAAATTTGCTCATCATCCACATGGAAACAGAAGTAAATTAAAATCATTGCAATATTGCCTCAGAAATGCAACAAATGATTCAAAATATTAGCTTTTTTTTGTCTTAATATTTCCCCTGAAATTCAGCCATGCGTACGTGTCTACAGAACTTTCTGGTTTTAACAGTATAAGATTGTTTCTTTGCTGGATCTTTTTCTTTTTTAGTAACACCTTTATCTAGAGATCTATGTATATATCTTAATGTTAAACTTCTAAAAAAATCATAAAGTTCTTAATTTTTCTCAACACACCTATTCTCATATAGCTGCCATTACACACTGTATTTTTGCCCTAATCATTTATTTCTTCAAACAATTAAGCTGATGAAAAATATTATGTACAATGTGAAGTAAGTTTATTATTTAAAACAGAGAGATTCCTTGCAATACCTGTAGAGAATACTATTTTAGTATGTAGGAAAACACATATAAAACCCTTAGCAGCACACCCAACGTAGAAGATCCCCAATAATTGTTAAATATTCATCCCTGCTAACATTTGTGATAATAACCTAAGACATTATAAGAAATCAAATTTCCTTTTGAGTCAGAAAAAAGATAGGATTATATTCCATAACATGTAATTTCATAGGTTACACTTTCCACATTTAAAATCATTTAAAATTCATTTTCAATGGTGTAAATGAGAGGAGAAAAAAGGGGGAAGAACACACTACTCAGTGTCCTGAAGATAGAGCCTGCCTTTGACTTCCATAAAAGCAGTCTTTCCTGTTCCAAGAAAATTCAGTGTAGTCTGATCCCAGCAAATTCCATTCCCCAATAATGCCAGCATTTACTGTAAGAATGACATTTTGTTACTTCATATTTTGAGTTACATTCTTCAAGTGAGTTCTGAGTATCTTTGGTCTTAGCTACTATTTCTTGGTTTACCATTTATATTTAAGATCCTCTTCTCCATTGGTAAGTTCACCTAAATACTGCTAACTAATTTTCATTGCTGGGATCACATAATTCTTTTCTGAAAATCCCTCAAGTGCCTAAATTGGGTTTAATCATCTATCAACATTCTCATGGTCATACCGAGCTCGATATTTCCCTGCGTCTTCATGATTTACCCACAAACTCATCTGCATTCATTTCTAAAGTTTCTTCAATACTGAGCCCAAAATTCACACTATTCACAAAGCCTTTCCCATCCTAGTAAAGGCAAATGGAGTCCTTGGGCCATTTTCAGAGATATCATTGCATACTTGGTTTCAATTTGACCGATGTATTCTTTTCCCTATGATAGATCTTATATCCAAGCATATGAATTTGATCACATGTATTTCATCTGGTTTTTGTCTTACCAGATTCTCTCAAATGTGAAGACTGCCCTGCATATTCCTGAAACTGCTCCCCACAGCTCAAATGCATGGATATAAGCAACATACACTTGATTCAACATATTTTTGGTGGTTCACAATAAAACATATATTGATTTATGACCAGGTGCATACATCTGTAGTTGAGATAGCAAACATTTACCTCCTGTATGTCTATGGCTGTCTAATCACCACTACAAGTGGTAATAATTCTGTCACCTATCTTTCTAAAGGACTGGTAAGAAATACCAGATGAGTAGGAGTCTGTTATTTTTGCATTAACAAAGGAGGCAATAAAATTACAGTCTTGGGGAAAACTATTTTTCTATGTTCTTTATCCTTTTAGTTGTTGTTTCTATGCTAGGTGATGGTGTTATAGCTTGTAGTGTTTGGTTTACTTTTTCCATAGTCCTCCTAATCTTTGGTAACAAAGTCACATCTGCTTGATCAACAGTTTCTTAGTTTAGCCAAGGGCCTCTTGACACCAGAGTCTAACTTGGAATAAAAGCACAAGTCTGAAGTCTTATTAGAAGACATCCCTTGATTCACAGAGAAGCATGCTAGAAATGACATTGTTGTTACCAGTTCGTCTTTGCACACGAGGAAGTCTCTACATCTATCCTTTGTACACTACAGGATGAGTCCTTTAAATCCCTGTTTAATTTTTCTAGGTAGGAAATAATTTCAAATAAAGTAACTTCGGGTGTTCAAATGAATAAACAACCAAGATGACTGTGGAATTGGGAAATAAGATGCCAAAGTGGAGTAATTTAAAATGGCATGAAATCGCTGGATAAGATCAAAGAGTGTTCCCTTTTCAGTTGACACCACTTCTGGGGTGGGAAATCCACCTTACTGTGGTCACTAGTTACTGTCTGCAAAAGCCTGAGACAATTCTTATCTCTGGTACCACAGTGTGAAAGCCTTTGAAACAGACTTGGGTTACCCAAGAGAGCGCTGGAACAGAGCAGATAGCAGAGGACAGTGGCAGGCATGCCAGTCAGTAGCTCTTTAGTTAGGTGTATTTCAGGATTATGTATAGATAGTATTCATCTGTAGTAGGAATGTTGGTTGTGGTTCATGCTTCTGAGTTGGAAAATGATTTCTCACGTATTTTTTTCTAATTCTATGTACAGGGAATGGTTTATTTCTTTAAAAACGGGGGTCTAATAGCTTAGCAGAAGTCAAAAGTCTCCTCATCAAATAAAATTCAGAACTTTGTATATATGGATTCTTTTTATTCTCTCATTCAGTCGGTTGCACTTCTGAAAAAGATAGTCCCATACTTTAGAGATTGCACGTGCAGTGTCCTAGTGGAAATAGCCTTCCTCCCTCTTCCTTGTCTCTACAGTAGGTCTGGGTTATGCTTTAAAACTTTCCGTATCATTTACTTCATAACTTCTTCCCTACTTCGGTGTCTTTGTTTCTTAATAGTAGACACTAAAATCATTGAAGAAAAGTAACTCTTCCCTGTAAAAATGAAAACTTACAGGCAAGAAATTGGAGACATGGAACTTTAATATTTGTGGAAAGAAAAGGTAATATCCTTTTAATAAAAATATTCAGTGTGATATTTATTGAAAATTCACAGAACAACAACAACAAATATGGATGATATCTATATCATAGGTTTAGATTTTATGAAAAGCCAGTGTCTCTTAGACTTCAGAGCTGGAAGAGACCCTCATTATCAATGAAACCAATCTCTATTTTATAAGTGAAAACACTGAGGATCAGAAATATCAAGGGCCTACCCCCAGGCCTCACAGCTAGTGAGATCTGCCTCCTCACACCATTCTTGGTTTAGTTCCATTTCTGTTCTAACACAATGTCTCCCGTAGAGTAGTGAAAGAATGAAAAGAAATTGCTGTGCGGCAAAGGTAAATATACATATAAACCAGTCATTTGGGAATAAAAAGGCAAAGGTAAACATAGTAAAAACAAAGTGGAGAATGGCAATGTATTTAATAATAATCTTACCTAGATACCAGTTATCCTATAATATGATTTTTAAGGAGCATTACAGAATGTTTTGAAATAAGTAAAAACAGATCTGTGGTTTTGATTCACTGCGATCCTATACAGTTAAAAACCTCTAAAAGACATGATAGATTAGAATTGACTTAGCTAGTTTTTACAATATATTCTTTTTCTCATGTAAGATTGTCCCCAAATGATTATTTTTCAGTCCTTATAACCTACTTTAGACTGTTTGAAATGTAGGGCTTCCTTCCTTTCTTTGAAAAGATAATTCCAGTGTAATCTATCTTGGGAATCAAGATAGGATACTTGGGAAACTGTCATGACCCACAGAAAACATTTTGCATGGCATCTGATAAGGAGGCCACAAATTACAGTCTTCAGATATGAAATCACCTGGGAATCTCCTAACATCATTTAACAAGTGACAAATAACCAGGGCAAGGAACACGATGGCATTCCTCATTAACCAATCAGGGCCATTTGGTAGCTGGGATATCATCTGGAAGGAACAGATATCCAAGATGCCTGAAATGTAAAGTGCATTCAGGCTTGCTTGCCTGGACAAAGCCCCAGTAGAAGAAAATGTATAGTACAGCTACTTGGATGCCATGTAAGGAGTTACTAGCCAGCTGGGCAGAGTGAGTGACATTTGGTTGAGTCAGGGTGTGGGCACAGTACTCCAGGCAATCTGGCTTTCATCTTCCCTCGTATTTATTTGGCAAACTCAGCCATCATTCCTCACTACTCCCCCTCATATCTGAAGCAGTCATCTTGGGGTGAGAGGATTTATTATAAATTTCACATAGTGTTACTTAAAGAGCTTTCCAAGGGAAACAGATCCTCCTGGAAAACATGCCCAGGTCAAAGAGGAATGTAGTATGGCAGCACCAACCCTAACCTGGCCTGATTGACCTCAACTATTTCTGGCTTCCTTGTGTCCCTGAGATCTTCCTTTGTTCTTCTAGATTAGCCCTAATCATGTTGCAGCCTCTTTAGGTGGAGAAGAGAGAACACACTCACTATGAGATAGAAGCTCCATTTTCCTCGGTAAGCTGAGGTGCTATGAAGGCTAGACAGAAGAAAAGCATTCAGTCATCTTCACTGTTTACTACCTTTATTTGGTGGAAGGTCATCATTTCCTCATTCTGACAAAGGGTAGTAAAGAGAACATCTATTCCCAGATGACTCTTTGGTTTTTAGCTGTCTTTGTCCCTCCCATGTCTGACCGGCTTTATTCAGGACAAAGTCGGGGAATCAGCTGTAAGGAATTGCTAGTGCAACTCAGTTCAAAGAAGGAAAGACGTGTGCTCACATACACACACACAAATAAGTGGGAGCTGCTTTGTTCCCCCAGAGTCCCAGTCAGTCTTATCATTTCCTTTGTGCTTTAATCAGGACCATAAGTAGGGCATGTGACTAGGAAAAGGAGGTTACCGTTTGAAGGTGGTAATGGAATAGGGTTACATTTGTTCCATTTCCTATGCTCTTTACATTCACGAGATCATTATCATGAAAACGGATTTGTGCTGTGCCATTTCCTGTTCTTGTTACAATCTTTATCATGACAAGAAGGTACTAGGTTTTAACGCCTGGTGTTACGTTAAACTGTTTTTAATAACTGGTATGTAGTATGACTTTTCTTCCCATATCGTGTTGTCTGCACAAAAAGTAAAGGTGATGCAGTCCAGGAATTTGAGTGTTGGTTTACTGAGTGTCTTGAGGCTCTGCAATATCAGGGTAGGGACACATCTTCTTTCTATATCCCAACCTAACCAACAGAACTTTCACAAGAGGCTCTGACTTGCTACTGCACCTTCCACGTAGATTTCAGATGCCCACTTTTCTTATCCCTGACTCTTTATAGCCCAAATGACACTCCTAGTGACAGTCAGATTGTATAACTTAAGGGGCAAGGCAGT
Organism: Papio anubis; assembly: GCF_008728515.1. Lineage (NCBI taxonomy): Eukaryota > Metazoa > Chordata > Mammalia > Primates > Cercopithecidae > Papio > Papio anubis. Next base: position 96,736,891 of record NC_044985.1, on the reverse strand, counting down.
ACAGTTTCCAATTATCATCAAAGAATTTCCCCAGCATTACCATGCTGAGACTTCAGGCTGTTGATACGGATTAGATCAAAAATAGAACATGGTATAATAAGAACCTTTGCTTCCTGGCATGGACTAGAATCAGAATAGCTAATGGTACAACACTTTCAAGCTCTCCTTTCTTTAAAAGTAGGTTTAGTTCTTGTGAAAGCTGCTGAGTTGACAGCTCAGGATACTATGGATAGAAAAATGATAAGCTTTCCCTCACTGCTTTTCCCAATATACCTTCGGCCTGCCCTGGAGGGAATGTCTCAAGAAGAGAAAGGTTAGTTCTTTTTCCAGGTACTTTTAATCTTTGAATTTGGGAGTAGGAGGATTATCCAAGCTGATTATAAAGAATGTTTCAAGATGGGGCTATGTTTCCCCTAAGAACAAAGCTAAAATTGACAGATCATTTCATTCAGGCAACTGCAAAACCACCCAGCTAGAATCAGTTTTGAAATCATGTGTGTCTTCTCTTAAGTGACCTCCAGAGCTCTCCAAGTGAGTTTTGCAATGCCTTGTGTGTGGCTGAAGTTTTAAGAACTCAACCTTTTGAGGAAGATAGGGTAGAGCATTTGCTTCATAACTAGTGGTAATGAAGAACCAGTCATTGCTAATTGCACCTGCATTTCTAATAGCCACCAAGCTCAGAGCAACAGAGCTGACGAGGGGAAACTAAAGACTTCAGTGATAGGTTGGGGTTGGCTGGGTAGACAAAGTCTCCAAAACTTGGTGAAATAGAGCTGAAAATTCCACCCCTTCCTTATACAAGACTTATTCATAAACTTTGGGGTGGGGATCCATTGATGCATTTCAGGGGAGTTATGAAATTCCTGAAATTCTATATAAATTTTGTTGTAAGCTAATGAACTATTTTTTTTTCTCTCCTGAGGGTGTGCCTTCCTAGCTTTTATCTAATTTTCAAGGAGATCTATGACATCCCACCTTTTAAGAGCCACTGCTTTAGATAGTCAAGTCTCTTTCCTCCTGGGAAGAATGGCTCTGTGACCAATTGTCACCAGACTCACTCAGAAGACACTTAGAGAAAAAAAGGCGTTAGATTACTAATCACACTTAAGTTGATTTCTCATTTCCAAAAGCTTGACTCCCTCTCATTTGGGCTGTTTTCTTATTTGCTAAATGTATTTTTATCTTTGAGCTTTTTGAAATGACATGTGTATAATGTATTTAATGTCTAGAATAACATTTTATAAAGCAAACTCTTTGACTACATGCATAATCGTGGCTGGTTCATCTGCCAGCACCACCCACCGTAAGGAAAGGAAGGGTTCCCTTAATGAATACTACCTTTTTAAGAAAGTGAAACTAAGAAAAATATCACCCAACTTATAAAGGATAAAAATCCATTTTTAAATATAGCAATTCTCCTCTCAGAAGTAATCTTGAGTGCCAATAAAAACATAACCACATTGCTTGCTCTTAATATTAAAAAAGAAAAATGGAAAAGAAGCTAAAGAGAACAGCTCCTCCTTTTCCACCGAATATTGTTCTGGGGAGTTCATAAGGTCAGGAACTTGACACTGGTTTCAGGTGGAAGCCAGTCAAGCAGGATTTCTTTGCCCTCTGGACAAATGGTTGGCCTACTTCAGGAATTTTGAGTAATTATTGCTGTTCTCTTCAGCCAGGAGAAATGTACTTTTCACAGAGAAGAGCTTGTGGCATTAACTTAATCCCACTGCCTGAGTGCACAAAATCAGTTTTGCTCTGCAGAATTATAGTTCCTAATTTATGAATATGAGAATTATTTCATCTCACCCCTTGGGTCTTTGTGAAAATGAAGCACTCATGGTGTCACCTAGAGCATGATGTGATGCCCAGCACCCATGTACTTCCTGGAGGGATATCACTTCATAAATGCAAGGTACTAAGAGGAGCAGATTGCTGTTCCCGGTATGTCCAATGCTGTTTTTCACTAAGAAGCGTGGAGGCAGCAGTTTTGTGCCGTCAACCATGACAGTCAAGAATTTTGAATTTTCACTCTTTCCCACTAGAATTACTCCTGATCATTCCCATAAAGACACATTTGTAGTAGCTGAACTCTGGAGCATCACAGTCAGACATTTGCAATGAGACTATTATGGTATTGTTTTGAAACAAGTAGTTGTATAAACTAAATGTTTCTACGATCAAGTTCTTGAACAAAATTAGCATCTAAATTAATTTGAAGAGGACATGGTTTTGGCAACCACTGGCCAAAATTGCCGGTAGCCCTGTTTTCATCAGAAAAGCAAAGTTCTCTTCATTTTTAACTCCCTCTTACTATCCCTTGGTGGTTTCTATTGTTTTGGAATCATTCCCTGCCATACATAACAAGTCCTATGAACCATATGGGATTACCTGTCCAAATTCCCAGGGAACAGGGTAGCTGTGAATATTTTTGTATGCTCCTATAGTATTGCCATAATACCACCTCAGATTACTAGAATAATTCTCACCAAAAACCCTCCAAGCAACTAACATGTCAGAAATTATTCTACTTCTAACAGGAGGCCCATTAACACTGAAAATTAATATATTATTTTTTCACATGCACACAAATATGTTGATTCAATTGTGTGTACATTTTGACCTAATATTAACAATCTTGTCTTTTTTTGGTAATCTGAGAGTTTTTGTATTTTTTTTTTCATTATACTTTAAGTTTTAGGGTACTTAGACCTGCATGTGCACAACATGCAGGTTTGTTACATATGTATACATGTGCCATGTTGGTGTGCTGCACCCATTAACTCATCATTTACATTAGGTATATCTCCTAATGCTATCCCTCCCACCACCACCGCTACAATAGGACCTGGCGTGTGATGTTCCCCTTCATGTGTCCAAGTGATCTCATTGTTCACTTCCCACCTGTGAGTAAGAATATGCGGTATTTGGTTTTCTGTTCTTGTCATAGTTTGCTGAGAATGATGGTTTCCAGCTGCGTCCATGTCCCTACAAAGGACACGAACTCATCCTTTTTTATGGCTGCATAGTATTCCATGGTATATATGTGCCACATTTTCTTAATCCAGTCTGTCACTGAAGGACATTTGGTTGAGAGAGGGAGTGTTGTGTGTGTGTGTGTGTGTGTGTGTATATGTGTGTATATATATATATTTGAATAATAATCAATTCATAGCATTCAGTTGGTCTTTCAGCCCAAGTGAAACAAACACAACGCCAATTCTTAACTTTTACACAGCCAATGCAATTGACCTTCTATCCAATTAAGCAGGCAACAAGCCTAGTGTTTTATGTAGAGGTCGTTTCTCAATACTTTTTGACCCATGTTTGTGGATTGCTTTAATGTCATTTCACTACTAAAAAAGGGTTTCTAGATTTAAAAAATAGTTTATAGTTTAATTCTGTGATATTACACAATTTGCCTTGGTGTCTGGTCATTCAAGCTTTTCACTTGTATTTTTAAATTACCATTTTAGGGTCACAGTAAGAAAAAACAGTTTTAATGGCATTTACTTATTTTGTGCTCATTAGATAAAATTAAATGTCTACATGGAAGCTTTTCAAGTCAATACCCGATTATGGGATTTAGCTAAACTTTTGAAATGTGACAGTTAAGTCTGTGGGCATGCTATACATCAGAATTTTCCTTTTTATACCCTATTTAGGCCATGTGAATTCAGACAGGTCCAAGCTGAGGAATCCCAATTTATGAACCTTCACTTTGTTTGCTCAAACTTGAGTGTCCAGATTTTTCAAACAGCTTACCATAGAAGATTTAACAATGAGATCTGTTCTCTTAACAAATTTTAAAGTGTTCAATACAGTATTGTTAACTACAGGCACAATGTTGTACAGCAGATCTCTAGTGCTTCCTCTTTCATAATAAACCTTATATCAACTAAATTTTCCATTTCTCCCTCTCCCCAGCCCCTGGCAGTCACCATTCTACTCTCTTCTTCAATGGTTTTGGCTATTTTCAACACGTCATATAAGAAGAATTATACAGTATTAGTTCTTCTGTGATTGGCTTATTTTACTTAGCATAATGTTCTCAGAGTTCATCCATGTCATGACATATGGCAGGATTTTCTTTTTTCAAGGCTGAGTAATATTCCATTGTATGTATATACCACAATATCTTTATTCTTTCATCCTTTGATGGACATTAAGAGTTTTTCTGTATCTTGATTATTGTGAATAATGCTGGAGTGAACATGAGAGTGTGAATATCTCTTTGAGATCTTGATTTTAATTCTTTTGGATAAATACCCAGAGTAGGATTGCTGGATTATATGGTAGTTTTGTTTTTAATTTTTTCAGGAATCTCCATACTGTTTTCTATAGTGGCTGTACTATTTTACATTCCTACCAACAGTATAATAGAAAAGGGTTCCAATTTCTCCACATCTTTGTCAATATTTTTAATAACTGCCACCCTAACAGGTATGAAGTGATATTTTTGTTTTGGTTTTGATTTGCATTTCTCTGACGATTAGCAATGTTGAGCACCTTTTCATATACCTGTTGGCCATTTGTATGTCTTCATAGAATTTATAGAATAGAAATTTTAAAAAATGTCTATTCAAGTCCTTTGCCCATTTTTAAAATCAGGTTATTTGGTTTTCTATTTGTTTGGTTTCTGCTACTGAATTATGGAAGTTAAGTGTCTAGATTTGATATTCAATGAGATATCTTCTAGGAAAATGATTTTTATATATTTAAAAATACTTTTGTTGGCACCATTTAAATGAATATTGGGAAATATTTTTCTTCTGTCAAGAAATGTTGGTATTAGAAGCATCAATAAAACAAAATTAAGTTATTTGCTAAACTTTGTAAATTAAGTGATGGTGTTAGCTCTGTTATACCTTGATTCCATGAGCATACCAACAATATAGAACCCTTATATATAAAACGTACAACCCTCCTGTGGTGGCCAGGGAGTGTGCTACCTGGGTCTCCCTCTAGCAAAGGCCTTGTTGATCAGCTGCAAGGAATGCAATTAGGTGACAGCCTCCAGCTATGGCACCTTTGGGATCCACCACAGCATGTAAGCTAAGGCCAGAATTTTCCTGACATAACGCCTAGCTAAGGACTGAGCACAATCACTACAAGGCTCCTAATTCCTGGCCGTTCCAACTCACAGGCTCCCCTGTGGGCAGTCTTTATGACAGAGCTCCCTGTTTGGGCTGGCTGAGACTTTCTCAGAGCTGCACCCTAGTCACAGGCTTTTCCTACTTAATCCTCCTTCCTGCCCCTCACTTTTCACACCTTTCATGTCATGATCTAAAGGCTTTCCCTGTCTACTCCTGCTGCTTCTCTCCCTTATATTTCAAAATCATTATCCCAATAAATCTCTTGTACTCCTGTTTCCATCTTGAGGTCTGCCTTCCTGAGGTCCTAACCAGCACACCTCCCCTGAGTCCCAAATGCCTTTCTAGCTATAGCGCCATTTCTTTTTCTGCTCTACAATAGAACTTCTTACAAGAGTGGTCTAAAGCTGTGGCTTTCACTTTCTACTCCCTGCTCACTTGTTAACCCCCACCCATCTGGCTTCCATTACTAATACTCCACTGAGAAACTACCATGAAAGTCACCACCTTACTTACCTCCGTATTATAAATCCAACAGGTATTTTCCTATCATCTTATTTTGTCTCTCAGTGACACTTGATATATTTTTTCTGTCCCCTCAGAAAGACAAAACAAATTTTTCACTCTCAAATCAGAGAGGTGATATCAGGTCCTTGTTAAGAACATAGCCTCTGGATTTAGATAACTTTGATTTGAATCCTACATCTGCCACTTCTGAGCTGTATAAAGTTGGGAAAAGTGTTTAACCCCACTGTGCCTCAGTTTCCCCATCTGTAAAATGGGGGTAATAATAGTACCTACCTTTTGAAATTGAGGGGATTGAATGTAAGGCAATCAGAGCAGTATTTGGCACTGTAATTGCTAGTCGTCGTCACCATCATCATCATCATGATCGTCGTTATCATCATTCAAGGACACATGTTTTTGGTTTTTCTCCCCTCTCTCTGTGTGCTCCATCCCTATCTTCTTTGCTAATTGCTTCTTACAAATGAGACCTCTAAATGTTGAAGTGCTCCAGAGCTTGATCTCTAGCCATACTTTCTCCTAGCCCTGTGAATTTATATACCACCAGATGCCAATTGCTCCTAAATGCATCTCCTCAGATGTGACCCAAATCCAACAGCATATTTGACATTTTTACTTGTATAAAAATGTTTTAACATATCAAAAACAAGACTCATGATAATTCCCTATCTTGTCAAAACCTGTGCTAAGATTCCTCCCATCCCCAATTTTCCTTACCTGCTCAAGTTGAAAATCCAGGGGTCTTTGATTTTTCCCCTTTTATCTGTCAGATTTGATCCCTCAGTGACTATTTTTCCTACCACCTCCTTGGTCTAAACCAGCAAGGTGTCCCCCATCTCTAGCCTGGATTACTGAAATCACCACCAATCTGAGCTTCTAGCTCTCACATTTGTTCCTGTCTGCAGTGGTATAAGCACCGAACTGCCAAGTTTATCTTTCGAACAGGCAGTGAAATTATGTTTGTCTTGTTGTTTTTGGTTCGTTTTGTTTTAAGACAGGGTCTCACTCTGTCACCCAGGCTGGAGAGCAATGGTGCAATCATGGCTTACTGCAGCCTTGACCGCCTAGGCTTTAGTGATCTTCCCACCTCAGCCTACTGAGTAGCTGGGACCACAGGCACACACCACTATCCCTTTATTTATTTATTTGTTTGTTTGTTTGTTTGTTTGTTTGTTTGTTTTTGTGGAGATGGTGTCTTGCTATGTGGTCCAGGCTGGTCTAGAATTCCTGGGCTCAAGTGATCCACCTGCCTTGGCCTCCCAAAGTAAAAGTATCTTTATTTTCCTATTTAAAATGCTCTTTCAGCTTCTGATTGAATTTAGAATGAAATCTGAACACTCTTCTTTGGACTACATGATGCTATATGTCCTGGTGACAATCTCCTACTGTGTCTGCAGTGGATTAAGCACCCAACTGCCACGTTTATCTTTTTTAACAGGTAGTGAAATTATGTTTGTGTTGTTGTTTTGTTTTGTGTGTTTCGAGTCAGGGTCCCACTCTGTTACCCAGGCTGGAGTGCAGTGGTACACTCACTGTCTCCTGTCAGTGCCCCTCACTGTGCTCAACCAGACTGGTCCACCCACTGGCCTTTGAACACCCTAAACTCTTACCTGGTTCAGGGGCCTTGGGTTTGCGCTTCCCTCTAAATGCTGTGCTTAATCTTGACTCTCCTAGGCTGGCTACTTTAACTCAAATTTCAGGTTTTGACTCAGAGAGCACCATCTCTGCGAGGCCGCTTCTGACCAGTTATCTAAAGGAACATCCTATCCTTGATTCTTCAGCCTTTTCTACCATTCATGAAAAAATTGAAATTATCTTGGTTGTTTATTTCTTTGCTTGTTTATGATCTGTCATTCCACATTAGAATTTAACACTCTTGAGAGAGACAGACCCTGTCTCTCTTGTTCATACTTGTATGCCCACCACCTAGAGCAGTACCTGGTACACGGCAGGCACTTAATAAATATTGGCTGCATTAATACATGAATGACTGAATCTTGGCAGACAGCAGACATTTTTACAAAGCAATGACAAGATAATGATTCACAATTTAAAGCGACCACTCTGGATAATAAAATATAGACACAACTCTTATTTTCTGCACTAGAAATTGTAGATGTCAAATACCCAAGTGGCAATATTAAAAATAGAAACTATTTTAATATTCAAAACATTAAAAAACTAATATCTTTGTCATGGGCCACTATATGAAGTTCAGGTTATGTTAAAATTTATGTAGATGTTGGGGTGAGGGGACATCAACATTTCTTAAATATCTATTATGTGCCCTGAACTCAGCTAGGGTCGTCACATTAAAAATTCACATATATATATATATTTGTCAGAATATGCTTTCTGCTTTTATATTAAATTGATTTAAAATAAGCCATCATATTTATATATAAATATAAAATAGAATTTTCACATTATTTCCTTTTATGATTATAAAATAACACTTGAAATCTAAGTAATATAGATTATGGCACCTTAAGATAATTTAGGAAACTATGAAGTTACTTTTCACTGGGATGTAATGCATTGTACATTTTAGCACATCATAAATCAGGAATAAAAATTATGCTATATTTAAAGTAGAATACTTTTCTGAATACTTTTAGTGATTATGTAAAGCAAAGGAAGGCATTTAAAAGATAAAAATGACAGCAACCAGCTAAGCCAGGTGATTTACTAAGTACTTGGCCAGTAGGGTTTCAGTGAGACAGCCAACTGGTCATTTAACTGATTTAAACAACTGAAGCTTAGAAAAGTGAGGTAACTTGTCTAAATTCACTCAGGTAGTAATCATCTTAGCAAAGATTTGAATCCAGATCACTCTGATTTCAAGCTCTTAACTCATTGCTAGGCAATGGTTCTATAGCCTGAAAAGGTAAATCACCCTAATGAGAAAAAGCCAAATTCTTTACTGCTCTAGCTGCAGCAGTAAAACCCACAGGGAATTTTTCTCTTGGTTCAAATAATATTTTATTAGAACTTAAGTTATAAAAGTCTATGATGAGCTCCATCAGCAGAGAGACCTGGATCTCTGTAGAGTTGTAGGTGAAGTTCTGTGGGAATCCTTTGGTGTATTAGACAGCAGCAGACTCCCTTGGGTGTCTCACTTTCATGAGCACTAGAAATTAACACAGGTGCCAATGGGAAGATTTGAAAGGCTCCCAGAGCTGACCCAGAGTCTGAACGCCCCTTGCCTGTACTTCCTAGTAGGAGATTCTGACTTGATCAATTCCATAGTTTTGATCATAGCCAGCAGTGACTGTACATAGTGTGCAGGCGGTACTTAAAGCTCCCTGAAGGATGAAATGCCTCATCACTCAGCAATCACTTTGGCAAACTAAAGGGTAACATTCACTGGCTCTGAACAAGTGAATAAGAGAAACAGCACCCAAATCTCTGGAGGAAAACATGATAGAAACAAACAAACAAACAAAAACAAACAAACAAAAACTGCTGACTTAAAAAATCCATTCTAATCCAATCTTAAAATTTTCACGAATCCATATAATAACTGCAAATCTATTTGCAGTTGGAAATCCAGACATTTTAAGGAGGGTCTCAACAAAGTCATGTTTCAAAACATACCAGTTATTTTATTCATTCATTTATTCAATATTTACTAAGTCCCTATTACGTGTCAGATACAGTTCTAGGCCCCAAGGATACAGCGTGAACAAAAAGTCCCTGATCTCAAGTAGAAAGACAGATAAATAGATAACATATCAGGTGGTGATAAGTGTGAGGAAGAAAAATAAAATGAAGAAAGAAACAGAGGACTGGGGGGAGGGAAATGAATACTGTTTCCTCATGGTAGTCAGGGAAGGAAGGTCTATTTGATAAGAGACACGAAGAAAATAAACAAGCAAAACTTTCTGACCATTTGTGGAAGGAATAGTAAGAGCAGGATGGTGCATGAGCCATTTATAGAAATCAGTGTGGCTGGAGCAGAGTCAAGATGGAGAAGAGGAGGAGGAAGAAGTAGCATGGAACCAAGACAGATGCTGCTGTGTGGGCTTCCCAAGGACTAAAGCTTTTACTCTGAGTGAGATGAAAAGTGATTAGAGGGTCTTGAGCAAAGGAGAAACATGATGATGGTTCATAATGTGAAGGGATCTTTCTGGATAAAAGAGTATAGGAGGCAAGGGGGAAGCTGAGAGATCAGTAGGAAGCTACTCTGGTTGTTCAGGAAGGAGTCAATGTTTTGAATCAAAGTAAATGCTATGATGGTCAGGAGAAATGGTCAGATCTAGACGTATTTTGAAGGCAGAGCTGCCAGACTTTGCTGATAGACCAACTGTGGAATGTGGCAGATAAAGAGAGTGGTTTACAGATGATCTGGGGCCATTTATGCAGACTGGGAAAATTGGAGGAGAAACCATTTAATGAAGGTAAAAAAATTTGAGTTCTTTTAGAGACCTGTTAATTTTGAGACAACTTTAGATAGCCAAATAGAGTAAACAGTTGGATAGAGACACCTGGATTTCAGGGGCTAGGCCCACGCTGAAGATAGCATTTTAGGAGTCATCCAGAATATGAGGACGTAGTTAAACACAGGGATCTAAAGAGATCACCAAGGAAATGAGGCACAATGGTAACAGCTAACAGTTGAGAGAATATTTAGTATGTGCCAGGCATTATTCTAAGTGTTTACTTATATGAAACTCAACCCTCATAGCAGCACTAAGAGGTAGATACCATTATTCAGCACTCGAAGAAACTGAGGTACAGACAGGCTAAAGTTAATCTGTTCCAGATTGCAAAGCTAGGTAAGTGGAAGTGGCAAGATTCAGACACAGACAGGTACCAGAGTCCTCCACAGAGGAGCAGGGTCCACAACGCCACTTTCAGACCTTGTTTCTGCTTCAGTGTCCTGTACTCCCCCCAGTAATGGTCAGAACAAAGAATAAAAACAAAAGTCAGAGTTTTGCACCATTTAAATTCTAGGCTGACAAAATCATTAACACTAGAAAAGGGAAGATTCATAAACAAGCTGTTACAAACAAAACACAAAAGTCAAACAAACCTTCCCTTAAAAGAAAGGCAAACAACCCCAGGAAAGAAACTAAGATACTTTTTATCTTATTCTCTTTACTAGATTTCACCTATAGGTTGTAAGATGCCTTTCAATTTGAGAGATCTAAAAGCAGGGGGAATTGTGTCTTAGAATTAATAAAATATGACATTTTAACTTTTTTCAGTCGCCTGCCTATTTTGTTGACTATGCTCTAAGCATTATTTCCCTAGGAATACATTGTTTTTAATATGCTTGCCATTATAGTAGACCACAATGCCTCCTCTATAATAGAAATGACTTTCTTTTCTAAGAATAATATTCAATGTGAGCAGTAAAACCTTCATTTTTAACCCTCCCGTTATCTTACTGTGCATAACAGTTCAGAGTGATGTTCATAATGATGGCTAATGATGGGCACAAGAAACATGTATAATTTTACATTTTTCTTGAGAGTGGGATCTTTATCTTATTATCTTGATATCGTTAATATAGCAGGGGCTTGCTAAATCTTCACTAAATTAAAATATAGACATTTCAACTTAAAATATTCTTCCTAGTGTCGAAATATTACTATTTACATATGCAAAATTCATATACAATGCCCACCTTTTGTCACTTTTGAATTTTGCCGATGTGCCCAAGTGCAATATTCATGAAAATAACCATGTTATTTTGGCTGAGTTAATCTGTGTATTTATCAAATTTCTTTATCTTGAGTGTCTCTGGACATGACCAAACAGAGCATGCAGCATGTCACTAAAGAAGTTGTTGCCATTATCCAGGATTGGCAAAGAGGAACTGCAACGAGGCAAACAATTAAAACAATAGCACAAATCTTGAAAACATTATGCTAAGTTAAATAGTGGTGACGGCTGCACAACAATGTGAATAGATGTAATGCCACTCAATTGTGCACTCAGAAATTAATTTTGTGTGTTTTATATATATATATATATATATATAACTGCAATAAAGACAATAAACACAAACTGTAGGAAAGCTACAATGCTACATTTCTCTACTACATTCTACATTCTAAGTGGTTTTCTAAAGACATGGCAGGAAAAGTAGGAATGCGTGTACCCACCAATAGAAGCATATGTGCACATATCTACCAGCATAACATGCTTCTTGTCTCCAAACAAATGATTTTCCCATCTCCTCCAAAGCCAGCATCAATCCTGAAATTTTGTTTTTAGTTTACTTCAAACATGCAATTTACCAATTTATTTTAGGATATCTCTTAACTCAGTACTTGCTTACAGACCCCTGGAATGAAGGCCTGAATTTGCTCTGGGTTGAAGAGGGCTTCTTTGAAGTCACAAGCTATATGTCCTTGGGTCATTTACAATGGGACCTCATCACCTGCTGGGAGAATCTGAGAGGCTGTTTGAGAAAGTCTGAAAAACAAAGTTTCCCAGGGTTGGGAGGTCAAATACTTTGGAAAATACAGCTTAACATCTTTTTCTCCTAGAACCGGGATATGATGGAAAGGGCACATAGCTTTGCCAGCTGGCAGATCTTGATTCCACATCTGGCCCTGCTCCCATTTCCCATGTAAACTTCTGCAAGTTATTTCTCTGACCTCAGTCTCCTTATCTATAAAATAGGGAACATGAGTACTTATTTTGCTTGGTTGTTGTGAATATAGGTGTCTCATGGGGACACAAAGTAAATAATCCAGAAACTGTAGGTTTCTTTTTCTTCCCTAATTACAGTATCCTGACATGACCAATGAGAGTTTAAGTCTTGAGGCTGGTCTCCAAGCCTGTCCGTATGGAGAAGGCTTTGCTTGTGATCCCGTGGCAGGCAAAGCAAAATCTGTAATACTGAAGGCCATCTAGTATAATGGAAATAAATCAAATGGTTATTTTAAACCCAAAGGAACTATAGCTACTTTGCTTTATATGGGGAGTGACAAACTCATATCAATAGAAGTCAATCAATACCATTCCCTTCCCTGGAGAGTCTAACTGGGGCTGACTAAAGCGAAGACCTGGATTTCAATGGCTCTCTCTGGTACCACTACAGGGAAAGAGCAAGACTAGATAGCCCCGTTTACGCCAGCCTGTGGATGGATCTGTGGTTATGCAAGGGTGGAGAGCATAACCCTTCTGTCTAATAAAGTGAAAGGAATAAAAATTTGAGGAAAGCTCTGAAGCAGCAACACTACTGGGATAACTGTATAAATTGCCTTGTTATCCCCAAACCTTTAATAGAAAGTGCTACACACTTACCTGATGTTTTTGGAGGGCTGGGAGAATCAAGGAGAAAGTTCTTTATTCAGCTTCAGGGGTTGTGTGGCAGGATACAGACACAGCTCTTGTGGGAAAGCATCACAATTCATAACATAACCTTAGAAGAAGCAATTCAGAGTCAGAATTGACCAGGAAAAGCACACACCATCCTCACCTTCCCCTCCCCCATCAGAACTTATGGTAAGAATGAGGAATATGGGGTTCCCACCACTTGTGGGATAAGGCTCAAGTCCATTCCATTGAGTTGAAAAAGACAGGGCTCCTCAGCTGATGCCTAAGGTACTCTAGTAGTGGGCTGAGAAATTGGTAGGATGAAGGGTACCCTTGCAGGCTCAGATACTGTTACATGCCCCTGAGAAAAACTCAGGATTGCAGAGCAGGAATGCACTCTACTCTCTGCTTCTTGCAAAGAAAGGATCTCGTTAACTCTGGAGAAGAGGTTTATTTTTTTCTATAGAACTGTTGTTATGTAATTACACATAAAACATGTGTAACTTCTTAAAGGGAACTGGCTTCAAATGAGAAAATTTACCAAAATTTCCTTTCAAAAGTGTTTATCACTTGCTAACATGCATATTTCATACTCAAGCTCCCTGTTTGGATAAGAGATTCATAACTTCATTGAAAACTCTGTCTTATTTCTTGAAAGCAGAGAAAAGGTGTGCAAGGAGACAGGCTCGCTCTTAGATATAGCTTAAATGTAGAAATAGGTAAGTTACCCGTATTCATTGTGCTCTGTTTCACTGTTTGCTTTTTTTTTTTTTTTTTTTTTTTTAAGCTGCCTAGAAGTTTGTTTCTCTGCTACAATTAGAATTTAATCACTGGTAATTTAAGACTAATAGACCCACAGATAGACATCTGTAATTAGGGAAGTATTTTTTATTTTCATTGCACCACTCAGGTTTTTTTTCCGTTTTTTGAAAAATACATTTTTATGTTAGTGAAGCAAACTACAAAAATGACTGAAAATACAACAAGTTGTTCTTTGAGTTATTTCCTCTGTAAAATTACAGCAACTCATTTTCAGCTGGCTAGTTAGCTATCTTAAAGGAGGATAGCTATGCTAGCTCAATGCTTGCAACACCGTAGGTTCTCAAGAAATATGTTACATGAAATAAAGAGTGAATAAGTCAATGAATGGACCCATGAATGAATAAACTAATGAAAGTTGCCCCAATTTCTCTCCATTTATATAGGTCACAGTTCTGCTCTCTGCCCACCTTTTGTACCATTTCCCTATCAACAACATCCTCAACAATAGCACACACACGCTGGCACCAACCAGTGTGATTGTATAAATGTTTGTCTAGGAAAGTGGGCACATAAATATTTAAGAGGTCTAGTCTTATGAAGTAGAAAGGTTGAAGTCTAGGGAAAAGAAAGGAATCTCTCTTCCCCTTCAAGTGCTTTCCGTTTGTTCAGTGAGTACCAGTTAAATGAATGACTAGCAAATGTTTAATTCCAGCTATTACTCTCTTTCATCTGAGCTCTCTCCCTTATCCCAAATATTTTTTACAAATAAAATAGAGATTTTGATGTTTAATAAGACTATACATTTAATTATACTATTGTTTTCTCACAGAAGTGATACTAAATATATTTATATAACATTATTCAGGATCAAATGGAAGTTCTCTCTTCTTCTCTCCCTCTCTCTCTTAACAAACTGGTTCTTCATGGGTCTGTGTGTTTGTGATTAAACAATTACAGAACTTCATCCAAAACTGGAATTTACATGGTGCTGTGAATTCATAGTATTTCATCTTTCAGTGATTAAAAGAAGATGCTATACATAGCATTAATGGAATTATAATGGGTAATATTATGTTGCCTGAATAAAAGATTATTAAGGTTATTCATACCTAGAGATTACCAAGGTTTCTGTTCAGGTTTATAACTCTCAGACCTGAGTGACTTTGCCTTTTTCTTTTCCTATCAGTACAATGAGAATATCTGCAATTAGATAATTTGCAATCATGTAGGACAGGTATGTAACACCACAGGAGAGCAGAAGCTGCAGCCAGCATGGCACATGAGGAGGAAGACTCAGAGAGGCCTGACATATGTAACACTAGAATGTATAATACAAAAACATATATAGGCTGGAAGTTGATAAATAAAACAAAAATTCTAAATGTGTTCATGCATTTTACAGGACTTAATCCTTTTGTGATAAAATAATTAGTGCATATTGACATAAATTTTAAACAGAAAAAAAAGAATACAAGAAAATATGTTGGCATTTAGTAGGTTGGCTCCAGTACGTTTCAAGTGCCAGCAACTGAAGGTGAACTCTGGTTGTTTCCAGGCCTCCCTTGCATGATTTGGGGTTAGAATTGTCCAAATACCATGAGTAATATGGAAGTTCTCTGAAGGGTAAGTTCGTGCTCTGATTTAACATTTACTTTCTGATAATTCGACTGGAAACATAACTGAGAGCCCTTGCTGTGGCAGCTCCTTGGAGATGGGAGTGATATGCAGAGTCACTCTGCTTGGAACTTCGTCAGTTTATTCCCAAATCCTGGCAGAATGAATTCAACACTTGCTCGGTCACTGCTGTTGCCATTTCATGCTTAAGAAACAAGACCTAGTCCTTAAATATCCGCTGTCAAACTCTTCTTCGATGCTTCCTATTTCAAATGCTATGGCTATGGAACATTCAAATTATGAATATCTAAAAGATAAGTGATGTATTATGCTGTTCTTGTTTTCTGAAATATACTCTTATGGTTTTGAGTTCATAGTTCATAAATAGCCATTGATACTTCTGTATATTCTGTCTCCTGAAGACAGCCTTCAGATGAGGTTTTATCCTATGGACTTTGGTTATCAACAGCAAAACAAATTATGTTGTTGTAATACTTAATATTTATCATATCCTTTTCAAGAGATGTTCAAAATATGTTAGACATTTTCTCCTTTATGTCAAATGCTTTTATATACTACTACCACTGGCTTATTTTCAAATGGTTTATTCTCAGTATTATTGAAATACCTAAATGGTCATGTAAAATTAAAATAATTTCTCTCATAAAATGAAAATTATGAAAATAAAAAGGATAAGGTCCGCTTCTTTCATTTAATCTCTTTGGATTCATTTAATAGAGCGCTTAAATCAGGGGCTCTGGTAAATTTTACCATGGCTTTACATCATGTCAATGGACATTGTGTTTTAATCCAAGACTATGACAAAACAATTGTAGATAAACAACAGTTGAATAAATTACGAATTAGTAAAAAAGATGCCAAATTGAGATCACCTATTAGCATGATTTAGAACCAATTTTATGCTTCTTTTTAGCTTTTTTGGGAATATCCTTTCTTTATTTTTATTTTTATTTTTTGAGACAGTCTTGCCCTTGTCGCCCAGGCTGGAGTGCAGTGGCATAATCTCGGCTCACTGCAACCTTTGCCTCCAAGGTTCAAGCAATTGTCCTGCCTCAGCATCCCGAGTAGCTGGCATTACAGGCACCTGCCACCACACCTGGCTAATTTTTGTAGTTTTAGTAGAGACAGTGTTTCACCATGTTGGCCAGGCTGGTCTCAAACTCCTGACCTCGTGAGCTGCCTGCCTCGGTTTCCCAAAGTGCTGGAATTATAGGCATGAGCCACCGAGCCTGGCCTGGTAATATCCATATATTTTTAAAATGCATCTTAAATCACTCTTTCGGTATCTATGAGCACAAAACACCAAAATAATAGTTATATTGAAGGTGTTTTATTTGTACAATGTCCAAGATAGTGATATCTGAGATAATCATTTAACAATTTAAATGAACTTTAAATATACAGACCACAGATCCATTTTTCTTGATTCAATAATATTAATGACATTCCAATACACAAAATTCCTTATTAAACAGCAGAAAACTTCCCAGAAGTCTTTCCCCTACTTTCATGTGATACTAAAAAACTTTGGAAAGTGTTCTATAAGAGTTAAGATTTATATATATTAACAATACAGCCAAGGTGCCCCTTTCTTTTTACTGCAGGTTTCTAGACCTTCAGCTCCTTAGATAAAGTTTATGAAAATATTAGAATCTAACAATGATTCGATTCGGCTTAAAATCTGTTCTCAGTTTATAACTAGAAGTAATTAGAAGTCCCTATCTTAAATCATTCTAGAGATGTACAAATAATTGAATAACATTTCTAAGGACTTTCTATTTAAAAAAGAAGAACAGTATAGATTATGTTATTTTCTTGACAATTTGTAGTGGTAAAAACCACTGTGTCTGTTGTGTTTGGTTCTCTGTAGACATGACTATAGAAAGGATGATTAGAATGTACTTAAAAAAAATAAGGTCCTAACCCAAGAAAAAGCTAAAAAGAGCCTTCCATGGGGAAGAAAGCACTAAAATTAGTTGTCGATCATGCCAATACCTGATTACAGTTTGGTGTCTTTTTCACTAAGTTGCGGCTTCTTCAGTTGTTCTTAATCAGCATTGGTTTTTCATTGCAGTACCTCTTGCATCTATTTCTCTATTTTCAGTGTCCCCGAACTAGTCCTCAGGGACTCCAGAACCTATTAGGTTTGACATTAAGTATAGGATCTTAGTTAAGTCATACAGTGACATAGAAGCTCTCTGAACCCGAGTTTCCTCATATGTAAAATGCAAGAGTGAGGGGAAAATGAAATATCTAATGTGCCTCTGCTCTCTAAAATTTCATTATACTGCAGTTTCAATTCAGGCTCCTCTCACAGCAGAACCCTGTCCTTCCTGATCTTTCTGCCTCCAATCTGAATTCTGGCATTTAAGATTTATTCTAGCAATTTAAATCACTTTTGACTTTGGGAAATCTTTTTGTTAACTTCATTTGCTGTTCAAAGTTAAAACTGTCACCTGACTTTTTGCAGATATTCCTGCCTGTTTTCCAAACTTTAGTAAAACCACTGTGAAAGCTGGAGTTACTCTAATACTTCTTGGCAGAATTCCATGCAGGTAACTTGGCTTGTTGGCCATAAGTCTCTGAGTCACAGCCACAGGTAATCCATTTCCTTCTTGGCTGTTAGGAAAGGGCCTAATTAGCGAATCCAACAAATTCCACTCCCCACCCCCTTCTTCCATGGGTTAGTTCTGTGTTCCTTCAGGCTTCTTGCCAGGCTGCTGCTCCGAGAGCGATCAAATTACCATTAGAGCCAGCCAGCAACAGCACAATGCTGTTTATCTACCTTCTACCCCACAATCCTTTTTTTCCATCAAAAGTTCTGCTCCATTCTTTTTCTTCCTAAGGAAACCTTCCGCTTCTTCCATTTGCTTATGATGAATCTATGATTTTGTTATAATTTTTAATGAAATCAAACAGCTTACCCTTTTTGTTCCCAGTAACACATCACTGAATTTCACATGATTTCATGAGATTTAACTTCAGGGGCAAATGAAATAAATCCCTCCTCCCACCAAAAAAAAAAAAATCTTTTTTCATCTATCAAATATGCTAAACATACTAGAGAAATGCAAACCTGAATGATTCAGAAAGGTTAGGCGTTTACAATTTTCACAAATAGGGACATTTTATTCTTTATATCATTTCAGTCATAGATTTCTACTTAAATTGACTTTCTTCTTACAATTGTCTTTATGAGATTAGTGTATGAAATGACAGCATGAAGTAAAAGCTATCAAGGTACATTTGGCAAAAAGAATGACTCATCTTCATGAATTTTGTGTGTATTCATGAAAGAGCTCAGCTGGGCGGCCAGATGACCGGTAGGAGTGGGTTATTTACCTGGGAGGACCTGGAAAGCTTTTTACACAGTGTCAACAGGATGGTTGTTAAGCAGCAAGTTGGCAAATATGGCAAGATTGTCATTAAACAATGTTGGGATTCAGATCTATTGACGTTTATTTGCTTTTCAACTCTTCAACAACTCATAGAAAGAACCAAGCTGTCTTTTTTAAAAAAGCTCAGGCATCATTGCACTCCCTCTCTCTTTTTAAAGCTCTTGGCAACCCCAAAACAGGGTGAAATAATCCTTTAAGGTGAGGGCTTTTTTTTTTTTTTTTTTTTAACATGGTCTTCTGTAAATGAACTTTGGGGGAATTCACGAACTTATGCAAATATATGTTGCACGTGGTGTCTAAGTATTTGCATACACACAATCTCCTGTCTAGGAGAGGAGGATGTGTGCACATATTTTATTAGAATTTTAAAGGGGTCTGTGAATCAATATAGTTTACCAACTACCAATTCAGGGTCTAAATTGAGCAGCTTTAATATCGTGGGGGTGGGGCGGGAAGGGGACAGAGAGGACACTGTCATGATGCATGTTCCTCTCATGCACAATTTTTAAAAGCGTCACCAGCTAGGTAGACATGAAAGTAAGAGATGGAGAACCCAGGTCACTGCTGCAAAGGTAAGAATGGTCTGTTCAGAGCAACTGAGTGGAGAGAGAGAAATTAATGTAGCCTTTCCAAGCAAGGGCATCAGGACAGCCTTGCCTTATTCATTCAGACAGGAGTTTCTAGCTTTGGTACTCTTTGGAAAACTCTCAGTGAGTACTGCTTTTCTAAGGATCTTACTCGCCAATTCCAGGCCAGGTGACTATGGGTCAGGACTTACTGCTATTGCACATGGCTCACTGCACAGTCCTGAGGCCTACATCCAGAGTCCCCTAAATAACTCCCTAATTGCTAAATAAAGGGAAACTGATGACTCAGACTTTGTGATGCTTTGACCCTCAATCCAGATACTTTCCCCATATCCTGTCAAGGTTGCAGGCTTCAGAAATGACCATCTAACATCTCATTACCTTAATTTTAGTAAGCACATGAACATCAGAGATACTATTTTTCACAGGGTTGCCACCTTTCACTATGCCTTCCACATTCAGCCCAGTGCATCCAAATCCATCCACCATATGTAAAGAGTAACAAAGAGAAGTTTGCTCCAGCTGGCTAGAGCTTCTCTCCAAAATAAGCCTCAGAGAATTGTGGGGCTTTTTTGTTTGTTTTTGTTTTTTTGATGTTTGTTTTTGGTCTCATTTGGTCTCATGGTTTCTAAGGTCAGAGACAAGTTTGTGAAAACCCATAGTCTTTGACTTAGGGTTCATTTGTAGGATCAAGCCTCATCTGCCTGCTTCTTCTGAAGAGATTGCTCTGCTGGTACCCCATCAGCTTCACTTACCACCGTTTACGAGCCAGTGACTATTGGGCTGTCCCCTCCCCTGCACACCTTGGCACCTTACCTGGCACATGGCCCTGCCTTATTTTTGGTTTTATTTTTGAGGTGGTAGGGAGTGAAAAATCAAACTTAGACTTCCCTTGAAATTTTAGATAACATTCTTAAAATAGCCTCGTTTGCTTCCTACAATCTTTCCAGTTAACTGCACACATGCACACAAACTCCATTTCCACAGAATGTGAGATTTTACTCATCAAAAAGTCAAGTTATCAGAATTAACTGGCAACCTGTTTACTTCAGCAGTGCTGAATCTGCGTTCATATTCTAAATATGTCTATGTGTACTGATGGTATCGTATGTTTTTCAACTCTAAAACGTATCCTCTAGCATTAAAATGAAAACACTGTTGTTGAAATACAAGCACCTTGAGTATAACCTCGTGGATAGTCATTTGCATATCATTGTGACTGTGTGTGGTGAAATGTAATCATATGGTCTGTAATTGTGTGGATTTTGGGTACAATTTTCCCCATAAAAGTTAAACAGACTTTTAGGTCTTGCTCTGTAAATGTGTTAGTACCCTACTTCTGATATAACACATTTGTGGCTTAAAACAACCTCGATTTATTTTTGTACAGTTCTGGAGGTCAGAAGTCCACAGTGGCTTTCACCAGGTTAATATCACGGTGTCTGCAGGGCTGTGTTCCTCTGGAGGTTTTATAGGTAAATCCACTTAATTGCCTTTTCCACCTTTTGGAAGCTACTTGTATTCCTGGGCTCCAGACATCTTGCTCCATCTTTATGTTTTGTTTTGTTTTTTTTTGAGATGCAAGTTCTGCCTCCCGGATTCACGCCATTCTCTAACCTCAGCCTCCCGAGTAGCTGGGACTACAGGCGCCCGCCACCATGCCCGGCTAATTTTTTGTATTTTTAGTGGAGACGGGGTTTCACCATGTTAGCCAGGATGGTCTCGATCTCCTGACCTCGTGATCTGCCTGCCTTGGCCTCCTAAAGTGCTGGGATTACAGGCGTGAGCCACCGCGCCCGGCCCCTCTTGCTCCATCCTTAAAGACAGCAGGGTAATGTTTTCAAATCTCTGCTTCTCTCACTCTGACCCTCCCACCTCCCTCTTACAAGGATGCTTGTGATTACACTGGGCCTAACTGGATATCCAGGACCCTCTTCCCTCGCCCCTCAATTTAGCCACAGCTGCAAAGTCCTTTTAGCTGAGTAACAGAACATATTCACAGGTTCTGGGGATCAGGACTTGGCTATCTTTGGGAGCTCATTCTTAAACCTACCAATTACAATAAGTTAATGGGTGCCTACATTATAATGCTTACTCTAAAGATATTTATCCTTTAAAATTTGGTTAGGAATCAAAGTATTTACTTTTTGTTAGACAAATTAACCCCAGCCAGGTCAGAACTCGTAACGTAAATTCAAATGAGAAACTTTCCAGTGCAACTCCTCAAATGTGTTTTTTTTGGAGCAAGTCTAGACTAGAGCATTGAGAAAATACAACAGCTCTTTGGGCAAAAGAAGTTGTCAAGGTAATTTCCTTCTAGCCCGTGGTTTTCTCCACAGATGGTGTAAATAAGTTAGCACAAGAGTGGAGTGATGGCACGTGTGGTTAGTATTCTCCCAACCTGCTGAAAGCTGACAAGCCATAAAAACTGTTTTCCGTCTTTATTTCCAGTAAAGGAATTATGTAGCTAGCTTGCTCTGCAGTTCTGACTTTTCCAAATTTTGTGACTTTCCACCACCAGACAGAGAGAGCAACCACGGCTGTGCCCCGTTCTTCAGGTGACTGCCAATCCCCTTTGCCTGCTCCCTGTCCCTGCCTGCCTTCCCGCTGATGATGACTGACATTCTGGGATGGAGGAGCAGGTGTGTGGTGTCTGCCCTCGGCGTGTTGAAGCATGACTTGAAGGAGGAAATTTGAATTTTTCTTACTTAGAAGAGAGGAGAACCAAAGGGATGACAGATTCCCATAGGAAATGCACACACCTGTTTTTTTGTTTTGTTTTGTTTTTGGATTCGGTGCTCTAGGCAGTTTCAGAAAACAAACCCCAGAGTGAAACCATCAACATGAGAATGCCTTTGTGCCCTTCAAAATTATTCTCAAAAGCTAAATAGCACTTTCTGACCAGGTGCAGGAGAATTTTTTCCCCCATTTTTCTAAACTCAGAACTAATTTTTATTGCCTTTCTGGGCAATAAATCCTTTTTTAAAATCATGTTTGGATAAAATTATCTGGGAGATAACATCGACAATTTGTAAACACTGATATTTTGGTTTATAATCTTTAAAAACAAAATCTAAAGTATTTTGGACAGCTATATATTAAAATAAGATTTAGATATGAATATATAAATTGTGTTTGTGGGTGAAAAGTATGTGGCCTACCCAGAAATTAGCGTTATTAAGTAAGAGAGCTACTTATTGGATAGTTTTACCCACATCAGGCCTAGGTACAGTGGTGTGCTAGTAAATGTGTAACAAAAGCCTCTCCAGGGGAAGAAAAGCCCTGATTTTCAGTGTTTGCCAATTTCCATGGTGTTAAAAGTACTCACAACAAGGCCAATTTTAAGCAATCCTCCTGAAGTCCCTGAAGACAGAGTTGAAAAGCATCGTGCACAGTTGACTCTTCTGAGCTAGTCCAAGCTGGCTCCAACACACTACTGCCTATGTAAGTATCTATAAATAATACAACTTAGAGGGTTCATAAGGATAACAATGGGATATATTCAGAATGATTGAATGCTGACTCAGAAAGGAAAACTATACAATTTTGCTATACCATAAACCATAAGAATGTATCATAGGAACTGTGACCAAGAATATAATCGTTGACCTCATTTGGTCCTGATTCTTCCTTTTCTAACTTCTGAGAACACTCTTTTTTTGTATCCAGTCCTGGTTATGCTGCAAGTCTGCATCTTGCTTGAGAGAATTTACTAAAATCACAGGAAGGTCTGAATTCTCATTTATACATTCGACACCAAGTATATGGAGGCTTTCCCAATTGCTCTGTGTGAAGGACTTGAGTTTTCTTTTCCAGCATCAGCTGAAAATACCAAATGCCTGTTTGTGTGGAAATTTCCTGAGACTACAGCTCTTAACTCTCTGACCTGAGTAGTATATGTGTGAATTTTACGTCAGGTTGTATTCTCTGCATTTTCTCTGCTGTACGGTGGCAAATGATTGTCCTAATGTACAAGATCCCCTGTCAGCCTTCCGTCCCCAGCCTCAGTACTGCCCCTAAGAGAACCCCTTGCCCTGGGCTCCTACATTTGAGATTTGACTCTAGATATCTGTTGGCTATGCCCCTTTCCACTAAGTGTGTACCCCACTTCTAAGACTATTGTCTGGGTTCTGGAGATTCCAGAATTCTCTGCCTGAAAGGCTCTGAACCTATTGGACCTGTAGTGGCCTCTTTGCCTTATCCATTCTCCAAAGGGTAGACCATGCCAAATCCCAACATTTTGATTAAGAACAGCTAGCTTCTGTGTTTTTTTGTTTTTGTTTGGTGAGGGTGGTTGTGGATGGAACTACACCTAAAGGCCACCATGGATGTTCACATAGCACTCATGCTTGTTGTGCAGACCATATGGAACCAGTAGCAAGAATGTTAAGGGATCCAGCAAAATCAGAAGGCCTGTGGCCAGTGACTGGGTCTCCCCTACCTGCTGCCACATTTCAGTGTGGACCTCTGAATACTGCAAGCATCCTGAATTTGAACCTTCCTTTGTAGCGAAGGATGGAATGTATTTCATTTAAGAGCTCGTTGGCTTAATTTAAACTTTTAAATATTTAGACAGATGGTATATAGACCTCCATTTATATTCTTGCACCAGACCCTGCAAATATTGGCCAGGCCTTCCCAAATCACAATTTTGTGTGTGTGTGTGTGTGTGTGTGTGTGTGTCCTCTTTTCTCCTTCAAGTGTACAGTCTAGGTAAGTAAGGATTAGGTTTTTAAGAGGGAAAGTCTCAGAGAAAGTGTCATAAGCATGGGAATAAGTCCACCAAAGAATAGGTAGCTAATGATCCAATGTAATTGCCAGAGAGAATGTGGTGGATCTAACCCTTGGAGCTGCTAAGAGGACAAACACTGATGCCCAGACCAGCAGCCGGTCTGGCAATGGCAACTGTCTGGTTTCATGGACAGGAATATAGACTGGGTTAAACCGAGATCTACTTATTTCTCCTCTTATTTCCTAACTCTCCCTTACATGGCCATCACTTTCCTCCTTGTGTGCTCAAGAGACCTAATAAATGTCCTGGGGGAAGAGTTACAGGTGCCTCAGAGTTCTGAACCCTTCTGCAATTGCTGTGTCACCTTCATCTCATCTCTTTGACCATGGTCAGTTTGTGATTTGCTGAAGTGAACCAATGAGCATTTTAAACCCCATTGGGTAGGAAGAGTCATTTTCTGCTTGGACTCTGGACTGAAAACAAACCTCATTGTGCAGCACCGTTGTCCTTTCTGTGTGCTGTGTCCTTTTCTCAACTGCCCAGCTGCAGTGACTCTAGGACATTACAATATAATTCCTTCCTATTCAATATCATGTAGGCCACGTATATGAACAGATCATTTCCTGAAAATTTTTTCAGCAAAATCAATATCAGTGTGGGAATTCAATGACACTCTAGACTGGTGTCATTTTTATGTACTAAACAAAATGGTACTATAATAATTCAACATAGTCTCAAGAAGATCCCAGTTAGTGCACATGTAATAACAATGCTCAAGTTTCAGTGGCAATTCTTGCAGGAAGGATATTCTGGTATCTTCTAACTAGCAAAAAAAAAAAAAAAATACTAAGATAAATATATTTGTGAACTTAATTAGGAAAATAAATAAAACTATCAATTAGCCAGGATTTGGGGAGTATCTGAGAACTATGAGGTTTGCAGTAAACATGTGACTGAACTCCTGCTTTTGGATGGATGCTATCATAAAATATGTTACCAGTTGGGCAGAGATAAATCTAACATGCCAAAAACAAGAGTAGAAAATAAAAACAATAAATCACCCTGCTGCTCCTCCAAGGACCAGATTTTTTACCACAAGTAGTACTGACTCTCTGGGTGCTATAGGCTATCGAGACAAGGAAGAAATCCATGAAGGGGAGTTAGGAAAAGCTTCCTGAAAAAAAAAAAAAAAAAAAGACTTGAACTGTGCTTTAGGAAGATGTGCAGTGGAAGAAGATTTACAGGGGATGGGGACATTATAAATATTTGTCAGCTTGACTGTGCCACAAGGTAACTAGATATTTGGCCAGACATTATTCTGGGTATGCCTATGAGGGTGTTTGAAGAGATTAACATTGTGTAGAAGGAGTAAAGCAGGTTGCCCTCCCTTATGTAAATGGGTCTCATCCAATCAGTTGAAGGTCTGAATAGAACAGAAAGGCTGACTCTCCCCTAAGAGAAATTCTTTGTGTCTGATGGCCTTTGAACTGGGACATGGTGTTTCTTTCCTGCCTTTACACTCAAACTGAAGCATCAGATCTTTCTAAGTCTTGAGTCTGCTGGCCTTTGGAATGGCCACACCATCAACTTTCCTGCTTGTCAGGCCTTTGGACTTAGGGTGGAACTAAACCATCAGCTCTCCTGGGTCAACAGCTTGCTGACTCATCCTGCAAATCTTAGGACTTGCCAGCCTCCTTGATTGCATGGCAAATTCCTTATAATAAATTTCTTCATATATGTGTGACCACATCCTATTACTTGTGTTCTTTTGGAGAACTCTGACTACTTCACTAAGTGAAGACACACAACATTTGCAAGACAATGCAAAGTTTGACCTGACCAAATTAGAAAGATTATGTTGTGGGGAAATTTAAGATAATTGATTTGATAGAGTCAGAGAAGATGGAGGAGAGTTGAGATGGATTTAGATTGGTGATGCAATTAAAATATTTACTCCTAAGGTCATCACTACCTCACTAGTCAGTGTTATCCTATTTTCCATTGAGCTTGAATTTGAGGATTTTGTCTCAATACTGTATCCCCAAACATTCCCTAACAATCATCTAGAGTAAGTGCACTAGATTAAACCTTTTGCAAATCACGTAGGGATCTAGTTAAAATGCAGATTATGATTTAGTAGACCCAGGGTAGATTCTGAGTTCTGCTGCTACTCCAAGGACCAGGTTTTTGAGTAAGAAACATCCCTTGTGTAGTTAGTGCTGCTTGAATCAGGGAGCCACTGAAGAAATACTACCTGGCCTCTGAAGGAATAAGGGCTGGTCCCGGAAAAAGACAGTATAGTCTGAATTTTATTTAATTGTACAGTGCACATTACCTCACAAATATTGTCCTGGGAATGCACTGTCAAGAATTTGCATCATCAAAGAACAAAAATTAAGAGGAAATCAATATTCATCCAGAATATGTCATTTGAGGTGAGCATCATGAGTGTGTCAGACAATTTGAATCATCATTTTGCTAATATTAAAAGAGATGGCATTTTAAAATTTGAATTCTGAGAAGCATTTGCTGGAATCATTTATAAAATAGCAATATTAGCTGTAATTGGCCTGGGTAAAAACTTGATAGGAGGAGGTGGAGGGATTTAGGTAATTCAACCAGAACCTTTCAGTTAGGTTTTCTCAGGGGAATGAGGCAGCATGGTGGTGGAAACTCCAAGAAAACCAAGTGGCAAGTCTTCTGAAAGCAAGGACTTGGATTTTCCTTTCAAGACATTTGCCAGAAAAGACAAAAGCACAAGTGAAGAGATGGATTAAGAACCTCTGATTTAGACTGTACCTTAGTCACTCAATGGCAACTCAAGCTGTCAGGACTCTCGTTCCTCCTGTTTTATGCCTTTTCTGTCACCTTACTCAACTAGTGACACCTGCTCTTCCACCAAGACTCAGCACACCACTTCCAAGAAGATCTGGACTAGGTGGGCGCCAGTCTCAATCTGAATCGCCCCCATCCTGGGCTTTCCTTATTGAAACACTTAGCAAATTGTATTAAACTGTTTTACTATTTTCCCTTCTCTGACTCTACTTGAAGCTACTTGAAAACAATTATGGGTCACACATTTATTTTCATTCACTCATTCATTTGTTATCAGTTATTTATTAAGTGACCTACCACATGCCTGGCCTTGGTGATACAGTGAAAATAAGGTACACTCCATGTCCTTAATGAGTTTTGTGCATGAGTGCTGGTGCATGGGTGAGTTCTGGGCAAAGAGATCAAAAAGGGATAAGTGCTTTGTTAGGGATAAGGACAATGACTAAGGGTCATCATATGACGGGCATGGAACTTTGCCCATGGTAGTCTTGGGAAGCTTTCAGTAGGCAGATGTAAAATGCTGAATATAATAAGTGAAAAACCAATACCGATTGTGTTTATCATCATTCTTAAACTGTCCATATGCTTTAGACACTTCTCTGTGTATATATACTTCATCAAACAAACAAACAGATATGACGGGTGCTGTTTTTGAACATAATAAGAGATCTAGGGTAGTCGCAGCTGAGTCAGTATGTTGGCTATAGGAGAGGCAGTCCCCACACCTGGCCTGGTAACTGTCACTCCTCAGTGAATGACTGGATCTATGTTCAATTGAGCTAATCAATTCAAACCTCAAGCTGCTAACCATTTCAAGTGGCCAGATAATTGAGAACTAAGTGAATTTTACTTGAATGGTCTAAAAAAAAATGCTTTCATTCTTTAGAGTATATCTTTAGGACATACATTTAGCCTAACCCAGAAACACAGCTTCTTATCTATTTTTAGTACCTGGAAAGAGAGCCTTCAACAACCTCTCATTGACTCTAACAACATACTAGAAGACAGACTTTGAAAAAGTTCAAGTAGAAAAGAGTTAAACTTTTTTTTTTCCTCCCCCCGGTGATGATAACTCAGAATGATAAGGATTTAGAAGAAATGAAGAATAAAAGAGAGAACTCTTTTGTTTTTACTATGTGTAGTTACTTGTATCTATTATGACATGGAGGTTCAATTCTGGTAATTTTTTTTCATCTAGAAGAGTTGATCATACACTGAAAATGTTCTATTTTTTTTAGGAACAAACATTCTCAGGAAAGGTTTGATCTCATTTAGATGTAAAAGCATTTAAGATTTTCAGTAAAAAAGAAAAGACATTGTACTATACCAGTTAATGCTTTTTCTTTGCAAGCAACGACAAAACTGGCTAACTTAAAGAAAAGTGGGATTTAGTGGAAGAATGTGGAGCAGCTTTCAATACCTAGGAAACAGAAGCATAACCAGACCTCCAGAGAGACAGATGCAGAGCAGTGGTGGGGATCTGGGTGAAGAAATAGATACAATCTCTTTGGGAAGATTAAAAAAAAAAAAAAAAACTCAGCTCCAACCATGTTCCGTCCTTGGGCCAAATTCCTGGAACTTCTATCTGATGGGTCTTGGCAAGTGAGAGTAGGGTTGGGGAGGAAGTGCCAACTCACCCCTTTGCACTTTGATCCATAGTCTGACAGTTCCATGAAGATGGTTCCTAATGGCAATGGGCAGATCCCCAGAAAATCAGAGGGGCACTCTCAAAACAAGGGGAGGGGATACTGGACTGGCAAAAAACAACAAATGTTCACCACATGCATTTTTGTTCTATCAAGGGAAAAAAAGTTTTCTCTCCAAGTTAGTCCATCTGATCTAGCGTTGCTGACATCTTTCTGCAGAGGGGTTCAAATACTACCCAGTTCTATTTCTTAGGTATTGGCACACGTTATTATTGAAACCTTAGTAACAATTTTAGAAGTTGTTGCTGTTCATTGTAAGTCGTTTTACAATTTTACAATGAGTTATTTAATAGAAACGCAGCTTATTTTAAGTAGATACTACCTTGCTCATCTCACTTGTTAGGATGATCACATAAACACCTTTTTTTTGTATATAAAAGCATCTAATTTATATTATGCAATCCATGCACAACACTAACATCAAACATTGTGAAAAATTCATGTTCTTTTTCACCTTAAGAAATGTAAGATGTTTTATTGTTTGCTTCAGGGGATGTTGAATCCATTCAATTTTTACTTTATTTAATTCACTAATGCTCAATTATTATTTTAATCATAACCTGAGTTTGCCTTACCTTATTTTCTCCCTAGTATTCAGTGATGTGGAGAGAGGTAAAGAAGATGTCAGATGTTAAATATAATTAATGTTAAAAACAGATCTGATGAATCAGGGTGTTACTTCTGAAGAGAATGACTCAACAAAGGCTTGCTGGTCATAATTACTAAAAATTAGTCATTCTGTGAGATCTTTTTGCTGATACTAATAGATGAAACACCTTTGAGGGAAACCCTTTTGAAAGTGCTGCAATGTGACCTCAGAGAAACATGCCTTTCCAGACATTATACTAGTTATCAATTCATTCAAGAGGATGTGAGCAAAGTTTTCTTAGAATTTAATTATCACTGAAAAGTGTATTTATGAACACACTTCTTTTCCTAGCTAAGTTCTGGGTAAGTGATCTTTGCTCTGTACTTTGCATTCCATGAATTACTTAAGACTAAAGACTTAACCTCTGTAAATCTCAATTTTCCAGTCTGCATGATGGGGACAATATTAGTGCCTACCTCTTAGGGCTAGATTGAGTATTAACTGAAGCAAAGCATGTCAAACTTAGCATAGTACTGGACACATAGCAGAAACTAAGTTAATATTAGTTCATCTAATTCTTATGAAACAATTTTGCAATGGTTTGAAGATTCCACTAATTTTCCCAGCATATTTGGGAAGTCTCTTTAATTTCATCATACCAGTGGATTTCATCTGCTTTCCAGTTTATGTTGCAACTCCTCTTCCCTACGACTGTCAAGTTCCTTTTCCAAGTTATCTTTAGTGTGCAATCGGCTAGATCCTTCCTTCTCAGCTTTTCATGAGGGAATGATCAGGCACATACCCCTCATGGCCAGGCCTGAAAGTGCCAAGAAGATAGGCCAATTCCCTTGACATTTCTCTATGTTCCTCAGGGCCATCTGCTTCCCTTTTCTGCCTCATCACCTTTAGAAAAATCCTCTTTTGTTCTGACGGTTGCCAATGAAGACTGTTGTCACAGTTTGCTAGAAGATGTACTGGCATGCCCAGTGATAATGGACTCCATAGATAAGACTTGGAGTCCTCACGAATGAAATTCCCACTTACTAGGACAAAGTCATAATAGGAAAGATGGCCTCTCAAAGACTACTTTGAAAAATAATAAATTATAGAGAATCATATATTCTTAGCATATGACACATCTCATATAAAATAAAACACTGAGATATTCCTATGAACCTTTTTTCTATTAATACATTATTTGAACTATGTCTTTTTATGGTATTTATTTCCTTAAGGTCTTAGACATAAACCTAAGTTTGCAGGGAAACACTCATGTCTGAAAGGAGATGTTCTTAAATTGACATTTTACATATATCAATTATCACAACTTAAGATCCCACATTTACTCAATAGTGCGTAAGGGGTCATGGAGGAAGATTTGATTGATTGTTTTTTAAGTATACAAGGGACAGGCCAGGAGCAGCGGCTCACACCTGTAATACTAGCACTTTGGGAGGCCGAAGTGGGTGGATTGCCTGAGCTCAGGAGTTCGAGACCAGCCTGGGCAGCATGGTGAAACCCCATCTCTACTTAGATACAAAAAAACTAGCCAGGCATGATGGCTCACGCCTGTAGTCCTAGTCCAGCTACTCGAGAGGCTGAGGCGGGGGAATTGCTTAAACTGGGAGGCAGAAGTTGCAGTGAGCTGAGATCATACTACTGCACTTCAGCCTGGATGACAGAGTAAGACTCTGTCTCCAAAAAAAGACAGAGTGAGACTCTGTCTCCAAAAAAAAAAAAAAAAAGTATACAAAGGACAGTTGTTTTACCCAGAAAGGAAGAAATAAGAAAGTCAATTTTTAGAAATTTGTTTAACTGGCATGTGTTGAGTTCATATACCTTATTAGATACATTGGAACATTCTTTCATTGAGTTCTTAAAAATATATGAATTAGGTATTATTTTCATCTTCCATCTTACAGATAAGGAAACTAAGATGTAGAGAGTATAGTTCACTTGCCCAAGGTCATGGAATACTGGGAAGCAGGGATATGAATTGAATCAAACTCTTTGCAAATCTAAATTCAGTGCACTTAATTTCTGTGTCATGCCATCACACTTCCTCCCCATGAAAGCTAATTTCTCTTTTAACATTAGCTTTTATAGGTAATTCTACTAATTATGTTTGTGAAGTTTTGTTTTGTTTTCTTTTCCTTTCACAACTGGCCACAGATCAGCATTCTCATGTTATGAATGATTTAGCTTCGGATTACTCTTCTGGAGGGAGTAGGCAAACCTCAAACTAAAGGCAGGGTTGGAATATAAAAGTCTTAGCTCCTCAAGAGTCCAGAAAAACCTCCTCCCAAGAGTGCTGTGGCCTCTTGGCACCTTTCCAGGCCCAGCCTGCCTGCAGGACTTGCTTGCTCCATCTTGCCGGTTCTCAACGGAGAACTCTTTGTTTTGGACCCTGTTCTTGTATTCTGCTCAGTGGACTTGAAAATTGGAGGTTTCCTTGCTTCCTGGTCCTTCCTGTGCCTGGGAAACAGACTTGGAATTCTTCTTTTCTTCTCTTCATTCAGCAAAAAGACAACCCCACCAGTTACCATTCCTTGTATTACTTCTTGGAACCCAGCCTGGGCCAACAGTTAGGCCCCCTGAGAAAAGAAGCCTAACTTCCTTTGCCTATTCCTTCCCTCAATAGATTAAGAAATGAAGAGAAAAAAATCTTCTTAAGATATACTACATAATACTAACATTTACTGTAAAAAATAAAGGCTTAACCCCTTCATTTTCATCACTTGAGAAAACAGATATAAGCTAGTATCTTCAATAATTAAAGGAAAATAAACAATTTCTTTCCTGCTTCCCTCCCCTTCTGAATATTCGGCATAAATAGTTGCTTGGGTAGAATAAGTTTTCACTATTCATTGGTTTGAATGCTTGTGTATACCCCAAGGTCCCATGACCTCTGTTTTACATAGTCAATTTTTATTTTGCTGAGGCGGAAATAGTGCATGCAGCAAAGACTGCCAGCTGTTTACCAAAATCCCTTCTCCTCTTCTTCCTGAGCACACAGCTAGACTATACTTCCCAGTCTCCATTGCAATTCTGTGTGGCCACGTACTAGAGCTCTTGCACTACTGTGTTTTTGCATCCCCTTCTACCTTCTGACTTCCTGAGATGGAGCAGACTATATGCAGTGGACCAGGATGGCAAGGGCTCTACTGTCCTTTCACAAGAGCCCTTGCCATCCTGGTCCACTGCATATAGCAGAGCTCCCACTGACCTGGAACCCTCATCCTGGCCTGTTGTCCAAAAGAGAGATAGATGTGTTGTTCCCTGACACATGAGATGCTGAATTTGGAGGTCTATTTGTTACGATATCATAGCCTGTCCTAACTGAAACAGGGCACATGTAGTATGTAGTCCAAGTTTCTTAGCTAGTGAGAGTGCTTAGCAGAGGCTCAGTGCCTGCCCTTCACTATGACTTGAGGTATCCTACTCACGGAGTGTCATCAATAACTCTTGCCAAGTGGTAAATCTCCTGAATATTGGTGGAATATGATAACACAAAGTACATTAACCCCTAAATGTTGGTAGCAAAAAATGCAATTGAGTGTGTCTTAGAGGACAATGGTTCTTAGCTAAAAGGTGGTTGTTTTCTAGAGTTTAACAATAAAATACCAAATTCATATTAGAAATATGAATAATTTTACCATATGCTCTGCATATAGAAAGAACAAAAAACTCAATTCTGGAACTGTTTCACCACATGCTTCAACCAGAATTTTAAAAATAAATATATAAATAACTGTGGTCTTGAATTTATAATATTAATGATATGTAGGAATCATTTACATTTTTCAGTTTAACTCACAACATTTCAGGTAGAGAATTAGATGGTATATATATGGAAGTTTAATGATTTACACACACCCACACTTACGTATTTACCAACACACAAAGTTATCACCTTATGATATATTCCTTCTAAATATTTGTTTGGTCCAGACTCTAAGATGAATTTACCTTCTTAATTCTCTAAAACTATGCTATTAGACCACATATTTTTGTGTCTTAAATTGTAAAATTTTAGAACATAGAGAAAAGAAGAAAAGAAATATAAATGATACTTATTTGAGACTACTGAATTCATGTGGGAAAATAGTCCCCCAAGGACATCAGGTCCTAATCCTTAGAATCTGTAAATATTAGCTGATATAGGAAAAGGGTTTCTGTCCATAGGAACCTAAGAAAAAACAATTTTTAATTAAAAACAATTAAAACATTAACAAGGACTTTATAGGTATGATTAAGTTAAGGATATTGTGATGAAGAGGTTATCACGGCTTATTAGAATGGGCCCTAGATGCACTCACATATATCCTTATGAGAGAGAGGCAAAGGGAGAGCTGACAAAGGGAGAGGCAATGTGATCAGGGAGGCAGATGGGAGTGATGCAGCCACAAGCCAAGAAGTGCTGGCAATCCCATGAACAGGAAGAGGAAAGGCCAGATTCTCCCTTAGAACTCCCAGAGGGAGCATGGCCTGAGTGACTCTTGGACTCAGGCATAGTGAAGCTGATTTTGGAGTTTTTGTCCCCTAGAACTGTGAGAGGATAAATTTCTGTGATTTTAAGCCATTGAGTTTGTGGTGATTTGTTATAGCAGTCACAGGAAACTAATCCAATTCCATTTTCTAACAGCTAAGTTCAACTTTGCTAAGTTTATATCTCTGATATTTTATCCCAAGTCTTTCAGGACCTAAGTTTATCTTCCTTTTCCTTGTCCTGGAAAAGACAAATTTCCCACCCATTGTATTATATGTTGTTGAGGGTCTTTTGTGAGCTCAAGAGAAGGAACATCTCTCTTCTCCAGCTGAGTTTGAGTCATTGAAAAACAGAGTAAGATAGATAGAGAGCAAATTATCAATTTTCTCACTGATAAAATTGATTTTGGAGGATGGCCTTACTAACACTGAATCTCAGATTTAGAGAGATTTACCTACCTTATTTCCAACACTGGACAATGTACTCTAAAATTTAGGGTCTGAAATAGCAGAGCAGAATGTGTGCTTTCTCTATGCACATAGCTCTCTAGAGAATGAGGAGGTAAAGGAACTCAGTAACATTAAATGATTCCCTCTTCTCCTGAGAACAGAGATGTCAGGATTACTGTGCTAGTGGAAATCTTTTTACATGGAAAGAAGTGCTGGGAGTGGAGATGAAACATTTCCTATGGTTCCATCTCCATATGGACCAAGATTGACAGCTATCTGTGGGCAGAAACAGTGACGCTCTAGGCTTTACAAGCTGAGTGAAAGAAAACTTAAACCATAGATAGATGGTAAAGTCATAGCTGTTCTCAGCTCAGATGTGGACTTTGGACTTGGGGCAGTGTTCAAGATCCTAAATGAGTCTGCTGCAGTCTAGTTAAGTCCTGAATATCCCCTGAATCACACATGGACCTTTGTTTTTTAGCATATCCCACTCACCTCTTCTTTTAATCTGTTAAAGGAGACTTCTGCTTTATACAATCAGGTAATAAAACCTGTCTTTATAAATACAATTGTTAGTACGCATGTAGAAATGTAAGTGCTCACTCTTTTATAGACAGGCACTAATAGGTTACCTACTTTTGTCCCAAAATGATTCTTACTAGAAAATCAAAAGAACATTGCATTTGGTGTTAAAAGCCTGTAACGTCAACATGAGGTCTCAATAACCCAGCTGCTATCTATTTATCTTGGTAGATTCATTTATTCTCTCTTTCCTAAGGTTATTTTAGCAACGTTGTGTTATTTGTGATAAAAATTGCTTTTGTTTCCACACTGGGCCAGAATGGATTGAGTAATAACATTAACAAATACCTTGAGCTCACATCCTCACCTTTCACCCTAAATTGTTTTCCAATGCTAACTCATTGTCTCCTCAACATTCCAGTGGCTCAGTGACAAGGGGTATTATTCCCATATTTCAGAGAGAAAAAGGAAAGCATGAAAAAGTCAGAGCACACCTGTATCTAGAAATCAGAGCCTTTGATAATGCTACTATACCTTTTTTTTCTTAAGGGCATACATTGTATTAAGTATCCCTCCTGGTTATTCTGAGTGAGATTGTTGAATGTGCCTTGGGCTGCACGGAGGGAAGCATTAGTTGGAGTTCTGTGGTTGTGCTTGATGATTAATGTGTGACATAAGCATTGAAGTACCTACTGTGTGCAGGGCAGAGTGCACTTCTACTCTAAATCTTTGGGAATTCCTGAAACCTTGAGGTTTGAATAAGGGTCAAAGTGGGGGCATTGACTTCCTCTCCTATCCTTGCAAGTTTGCTCAGGTAAGGGAGCATTATAAGACCAAGAAAATATGATTACGTCATTTTCAACTAAGATCCCAAACCACAGAATACTGATCATTTTCAAGGGGTTGACCATTTTCAGTTCTCCATGCAGTGCTTTCTATCATCCCAATGGGACTTCCTAAAACCGAAACCTTCTCTTTTTGGTGTTATCTAAAATTAAAAGACTTCTTAGTTTTTCAAGAGCAATTGCTGTGAACTGGAGGAATTGTGAGCCCACAATACCAATCAGCAAAAGACATTGATGATTCACAGCATTCAATGAAGCATAAAATCTTAATATCGCAATCTCTAAAAGTACTGAAAGTTCTGTCTTAACTTCATGTTTTTAATACATTGGAGTTTCTCAAAAGAAATACATTCTTACCAACTGCATTTTTAAACAAAATATTTTCATAATATTGAGCAAGAAATTTGCTGTGAATCTTTCAAAGTTATTCATTCATTTAAAATTTACGTTAGTGAACAGGTAAAAACCCATTGATGATCTAGTAACATATTATTATTTGATTGTATTTTTTCTTTGTCTTTAAAGGTAACATACTTTACAAATACAGCTTTTCACAATGATTTCCAAAGGAAGGTAATTGTTTTGTTTTGTTTTGTTTTTTTCAAAATAAAAAATCCACTTTGTTTTCCTAATTTAAAATTTATCATGTATTACACTGGTTAAAAGAACAGAGTTGAGTTCTAAATGCCGTAATTGCCTACAAAGTCAGGAACTGATTGGCTACATCCCAGGAAATGACAGGCCTGCATTCTTACTTGCTAATTTGTTCTAGACTGCATCTTCTTATGCAATATTCATTAAATCAATAATATTTTGGAAGAGTCATCTATGGGTCCAGTGCAATCCTACAAGCCATGGAATCTTTGAAAAGCAAGCTTCTAACTTTAGAAAGCAAGAAATACAACTGGGAAATTAGGAAACAAACAAGCAAAAAAACCCCAAGACAATAGTAAAGTAATACAGGAAAGAGACCTCAGACTGTGTAAATGTCAAGGACTTCATGGAAGGTAAAGAAAGACCTTTCTCATTGGATGAGTGTCTTATCTGGGAAGACTTTGTAAAGGAAGTGAATCCTGAAGACATAGTGAAATGTAAATTTCCTGAGAGGGTTATAGGCACATTTCATCCTCATTAGTTTTTTAAAATTATGTCATTAATGTATGGACCTTATAGCCCATTTGACTATATAGAAAAATATGAAGTAAGAAAAAACCCTAGAGATGACTAATTCCAATCTTCCTGTTCTCTCTAATATTTGTCCTGTGTATTAATATGTATACATATATTTATGTGGTTATAACCATACCATAAATACAGTATACATGTTTAATTATTGAATTTATATAATCAACTCCTTCTACTGATTAAACCTATTTCTCCAAGACTGACCTCTGGGGAGAAAGCATCTTACCCATTTTCCTGCCAATCTGTAAGTTTTCCCACAACAATTAAGCTTCTTACCTAATCCATATGCTCCTTTCCTATTAGAACAGGGAGTAGTAAGTAGGAAAGAAACAGAAAACTCATATCTTTCTCATGGCTGCATGAAGCTATGTAACTGGCCACATGGAAAAATGGATGATGGAGATTAGACCTTCATTTGTTTGTCTACCATGAGTTATTTAGTGATTGCCATGGTATGTGCCAGGGATGGTGCTAACCTATGGTAAGGGAACAAGACAGACACAATCCAGCTCTCAACAAACTCACAGTATAAGGGAGATATAGACATTGGAGTAGAAAATCTTAGAAAAGTGTGGTAAGTACTATAATAGAGAGTATACAGGATGTTATAGCAACCTATAATCTGGGTTTGTTCAGGTAGTCTTTTGAAGGCATTGAATGTAGTAGTGACTAAACAAAGCTGAGTGGTGACTTGAAGTTAGCTATAGGCCAAGGAGGGAAAGCATGAGTTTCAGGAAGAAATAATAGCATGAGGTTTCTCAGATTATGATACAGCAGCAACCACAATAAAGCCCTCAATATGGTTGGAGCGTGGAGGCAGTGGGAGGTGCTGGAATGGGTAATGTGATTGGGGAGGTTAGAATTGGAGCAGGAAGGACCTTGTAAGCTCTATGAGGAAGACTTTAAGAACAAGGGGGAATCATTAAAATTTAAAAGGAAAGTGACATGATTAGTTTATAATTTCACTTAAAGATAGTTACCTTCTAAATTCTCACTGTAATTAATTTATAAATGCCAATATGATGCCAAAGACTTCACTCACAATATATTACTGATTATTCACAATAACCTTTAGAGTAGATACCATCAGTATTCCAGTTATGTAGCTGGAAAACTGAACTCAGAGACGTTAACTAATTCGCCCAAAGTCACCTAGTTAGTAAATGGTAGAGAACTCAAGGAAAGATCTATTTTACTACAAAGCTTATGTTCTTTCCGGCGGACCAGGCTGCCTTCCAATTATGTTCAGAACTAGCTGTTGAATGAAAATGCCAAAATATATTTGAAATTTAACTAGAACTGAAGGAGCTTCAAAAACAGGTGAAAAGGTGTGGCAAGCATAGGAGGTGAACAGAGTGGAGGTGAAAGGGTTGAGTGAATCAATTCCTTTTAGTAACAGACTCTATTTAGGTCTGCTTAAGTGGGTTCTCATGCTCAGGAACTTGTCAGCTAACTGATGTAATCCTTTCAGAATAGGCAAGTTTTCTTTTACAAAGGAGAGCTTCATTACATTGGTAACTTCAAATAGTCTCCTTTACTTAGATTGTTTGAGTTTCTGGGCTCACCTTAAATAGGGGAAATGAAAGTGTTCTATTATCAATAAATGATGATAGTAACTCTTTTTGCAGTAGCCTGCAATTTATATGAGAGCTTCTAAAAGATGATTAGCCACTAATTAAGTTTTAGTAAAGCATCAAAGGCAGATAGACAGTGTAGGAGAACTTCACCAAAAGTTTTGTTATCTATCTTCCATTGCTCATTGAACCTCCTCTAGTTCAATCATATACACTTAGTATTTGAAATACCTTATTCCTGTGTCTATCTGTAAGCCAAGGATAGGTATTCATAGCAGTTTTTAGTGAAATATAAATAACACACTTCAACTGTTTTGTTCACAATGACTAAGTGTATAGCGTGTGTTTACAAATTAAGGAATGCCCAGATACAATCAAAGAGTTCTCAGAGTAAGAACTGTTCTTAGAGAACATCTGGTCCAGTCCTCTATTTTGTAGATTTAGGAACTGAGATTTAAATTGTCCTAGAGATCTGTTGAACATTATTCCCCATTTCTCTGGACAGTTGTTTCTGCCAAATATGTTTTAATTGACTTTACATCATCGATGGTTGACAAAGCAATCTGATTTTAAAAAACCAAAACCCCATCATCTATGTTATTTCTTTATTATACTAAGCTTCAAATCTCTACTTCATGGAAGCACAGAGAGTGGATCAAAAATAACAAAATATAGTATCTCTTTTGTAGACAACATAAAATTTGTTGTTGCCATTTTCTTTTTTGGAGGCATTTTGACTGTCTCAATTCTCCTATAATTGGCAGCAGCAATGAAAGCTCCAGTAAGGGAATAAGAATTGTTGAGGAAGTATTTGACAAAAATGCATTAGCTCAATGCAGAAGCATATCCAGTTATTTCAGCTCACCTGGTTTGACTGCAGAGTGTTACTTCACAGTGAGGAAATGGAGCATTTAACGTCTTGCTCACCTTCTAAGTGACCCCTTCATACCACGCCTGTGTTGGGAGACAAAAACAAACACAGAGCTGAGAATTCCCAAGGGCTGAGGGCCAGGTAATCCTCTCAGAACTACTCTAACCTGATACTCCTTGACTAAGGTGGGACTCTGGTAATCTTTGAGGAAACTCAAATCTCCCTTTCTTTTCTTCTTTGCCTTTCCTATTCATTTTGCTTAAAATAACTATCACGCAATTCCAAATATTGCCAATGCTCTTATAATAACTCTCTCACCTACTTTCTGTTGGTAATTACTATCTAAAAAGAAAAGCAAGTGACAACCAAAGATTTTACAATGGGACAGGGACAGGGTTGTTGATCTAGGAATAATCAAACGCTTTAAGTAAAAGGAATGCCTTATACAAGGAAGCATTTGACTGAGAATTGCCAAGCACCTCACAAGCACCATGATGCCTTAAAATCCAGCGTGTGAATGAGGCCTCCCAGCAGAGGCTTAAACCGTCTGGTCCCTCCTACCTGGAGAAGACCATGCCAACATTGGCCCACTTTTTTGTGCTGGGAACAAGAGGTACTCCAGTCTTTAAGTGAGTCCACAACTCTTAGCACTTAATTAAATAGGAGGACTTTGTGGCTCCAGATTGAATATAACTGTCAGGGAGAGCCTAAACTTCTTGGCCTTGGTTTCCCAGAATGACCAATGAGATGTTAATTTTTCCATTTTTTCTGAATTTGTTCAGTGAGTGACTTTCTGGGGTATCTATAGCAGCGAGACATCTCCATGGTCTTTGGGAAGGGAGAAGTCTCTTTCTTTCTACTCTCTAAGATTCTATCAAAAAAAATCTCACACTCAGTCTACTTAACCAGGAAATGTCATCAAACACAGTGGGCATGTATACCATGGTGCCCTGGCATGCTCTAGGGACTGATAAATCCAGGAGTATTGCAGAACCTGAGAAAACCACATGCATTTGAACTCTAGCTCCACTACTTACTAGCTGTATAACCTTTGGTGAGTTACTTTTCTAGCTTCAGTTTCCTCATCTATGTAATAAGCATTAGGGTACTTATCTCATAAGGGTTTATAAAAACCAAATGAATTAATATATAGAAAGTACTTAGAGCAATGCTGGGCACATAGCAAGTACTCAAAAAATGTTGGCTGTTATCATTTTAAACATGTGATCAGCCCCAGATGAACACTGAGGAGCACAAGAATGAATGAACTATTTCTGATCATAAAGCAAATCACTTAAAATTTTAGACATCAAAGGTACTCTTCACAGCTACATTTTAAAGAACTCCAAGGGATGCATCCCTTGTTTTGTGCAAATGGTGCACCTAGAGCTCTGCGGCATAATGATCCTGGTGTGCTTGTACTTGCTCTCTGTGGTTCCCTAGCATTTGTTTTTTGCTGTTGTTGTTTTTGGGATTTTTGGGGGGAGGGTTTTTTTTTCTTCTTTTTCCTCCACAAATAATGAATATTTTTATGGTTATGCTCTGTATTGATTTCTTCTGTCACCAGTGACTAGAGTACAATTTATCCTAGGATATTTGAAAATAAGAACAAGTATGTTCTTCTCTGGCTGCTTACTCCCAGACCTAAGACTCCTGTGTGGTGAGATGTGCAGCAAATTAACATATGAACCCAAGTGGTTAAGTCCCTCCAGAATACGATGGAAAACTTCTTTAAGTTGCTGTTATTGGTGCTGCTGCTAAACCTGGATAGAAGTTGCCAATCTTTTAAAACAAGCTTCTCGGTGTTATTTTTAAATAAACACATGGATAGATTTGGAAAACCAAACCTACTCACAATTACTGAGCATGTACTGTATGCAAAGAATTATATAGATATGAAATTGCAAGAGAGGCATTCTTCACAGAGAAACTGAATTATGCTAAGTGTAAGTAAGCATTCACACTTTTAAATTTTTCCTTCCAAGAGATTCTTAAGTACACTTTGCTCAGAAAATGAAAGAATATTCCATTAGAGAAATAGAAATCCACTTCAGTTGCAATTGGGGCCCACTTCTGTGAAAACACCCAAATTCTCTCATATATCAAAGACTTGTTTATTCCAGGGAAAAAAAAAACAAAAAACAAAAAAGCCCTGATATGAAATACTGAGGCTGAAGAGACCCCTTGATTTTCTTCACAATTTCAGCCTGCAAAAGTTTAGAGACAAAAAGTCTGCCAAAAGGACCCATTCCTGACTGGAGTTTTCTGAGCTCTTGCAATTGTAACATCAACCATGTCTTCTGCCTCCTGTGGGGAAAACTTCTGCCAAAAGCATTCCTGTTTGCTGCCTGTCTGTGCTCTACACAGCCCTTCCCCTAGTCTTTTGTTACTTGGCCAAGTTAAGACAAAGCTAGGTAACACATACAGGTGCCAAACACTTTTCAGAAGGTTCCATACATATTCAGTCATGTAATCCATCCAAAAACTTTTTAAAGTGTGTTCTACTATTTTCAAGTGAGAAAACTGAGGCACCCAGAGATAAAGGCAATTGCTCAGAGTTGTACAAATGGAAGCACAGAATCAGGATTCAGACATAGGCCATCCAGCTGCAGAGTTTCCAGTCTCTCAACCCTCCTTTCTACACTGCTCCAAGGCAGTGAGTGCTCTCCATGTGGGTAATAGATTCACCCTTGGGGCAAGCTTTCTTATTCTGATTTTCTCATCAAATTCAACAAAGTCCAAAAAATTTTACAATAGAGAAACTCACCTTAATCATGCACCTGAATTTGCTGAATAACTTTTCACAAAGCTGGTCTCTA
This sequence comes from Papio anubis, assembly GCF_008728515.1. Taxonomy (NCBI): domain Eukaryota; kingdom Metazoa; phylum Chordata; class Mammalia; order Primates; family Cercopithecidae; genus Papio; species Papio anubis. Next base: position 96,695,003 of record NC_044985.1, on the reverse strand, counting down.
AGTGACATTGCCTCTGAGAGAGAAGCAGCCCTGATTGGCCTTGGGCAAAATTGTGACATGGTTGAAATTCTGTCTGTAAAGAAGTGGCCCCAGAATCCTGCTGTTTAGGGAAAACTCATTATATTTAGCAATTGCTTGGGAACAAAAGTGACAGCCAGAGGAGGCTTTATGGTTCTGCTTAAGAAAGTCAAAAGTAGTTGTTTGCTTATGAGAAGCATATGTTTGCTTATGAGAAGAGGCGAGAATAGGATGAGACTGTGTAAAAACAAAACCAACAACTAGAAACAGTAACATAGTATAACAGTCTGGGAAGTACATGGCCAAAAGGGCACATGAAAATGCTGCCATGATTTCAGGGATGCAGTGGGGCAAGGGAGAGGAGGTTATCTACATACAATATAGGATATCTTCAGTATTTAAGAATGGGGCTTCTTAGGTTTGATTTGAAGGTGTTTGCATTGCTTCAAGGTAAACCCTATTAAGCCACTCCCCCAACCGCACTCCTACACTAGGACCCATCCATGCATCTGTTATGATGGAAGGAGGTGTTAGTGGAAATCTGGGAAGGGTTGGTATCACCATTGTGTCCAGCAGCAGGGAAGCAGGAACCCAAACAGAGGGAGCTCCTGGGAGCTTTTGCCCAGGGGAGTTTGCAGAAATCACAGCAACGGCTCTGAATCTACGCAAGTCTTGGAATTAGGGCATTTTGCACAACATCACCTACTGAAATTCAAGGAGCAGGGTGACCCTAGCCATCATAGAGATGAAATGTCTCCTAAGCTGGGTACACTCCCTCTCCCTAAGAACCCAGAGTTGTCATGGAGCCTCTTATTTAGTGCCCTTGATAAAGCTTTACAACTTTCTTGACTGAACGGGAAATGGATTCCTTGTCTGTTTTTCATGTTCTATATTCCCTTGACTCCTTATCATAGTTACTTCTATTTCTTCGTCACTGATAAAAAGAGAGCTGTCACTTTCATTGCTAAGGCTTTCTTCAGAATCTTTCATTTTTTTTTTTTTTTTTTTTTCTGGAAATGACCTCAGGCTCCTTGCAGACAAACACTGAAACCAAATAGTCATATTATCACTGTGTTCCTAACCCTAGAGCCCTAGAGACACTTAGCATGGGTGTGGGTTTGCATAACGGGAAACCAGTGTTGACCCGATACAAATGCTAACTTAATGTTTAAAAAAATTCAAGCATAATACTTCAGTGATGCCAAGGTAGGTGTGTGTGTGTGTCTGTGTGTGTGTGTGTGTCTCAATCACCTAAATGTATTTGATGGGGATACAAACTTCAAGACAAATGCAGAAAGAAGAAAAGGTTTGCATGAATGGATAGGGAGAATGGGTCCCTCTTCCAGGAAGGTGAGTGACTCACTGTGTGACAATACATAAGTCATCTAGTCTCCATGTTCTATCCTCCACCTTTAAAATGGAGACTGCAACACTTGAGAATGTGAGCACTCAAACAGAGTATCTCCAAGGTACATGAGACTCACTCAGTTACTCAAGTGTATGCATCCTTGGAAGGAAAGATTTGAGTTGTGGGAAGAAAAATGTCTATATACTTAAGCCTTTCAAGACTTTATGATACTATGATGATATCTGAGAAAGTGGAGGCAAAATCATACTTGCTGGAAAAACTAAAAAGAGAAACTCAAATTACATGAAAACAGGGAGAGAGTGGAATTGGGGGGAAGGTGTAGAGAAAATGAAAAAAAAAAATCCTGATATTCACCAAGGAAAGTAACATGAACTTTGTATACTTTTATTTTTATTTTTTATTTTTTTTCAAGAGAACTGTTCAACGACATTCCAGCATCTGCTGCCTAAATTCATTTCTAATTCATATCTTTAGACACCTGTGCAGTTGCAACAGTTTAGCATTCAAAGGACTTGGACTGGCAGATAAACATGTGATAAACACAGATAAAACACCTCACTGTCCGTCCATCTTTTTATCGTTGGCAGGTGCTCTTGAAACAGAATATATAAAAGAAAAGAAAAAATAATCAAACCAACTCTTTCTTTTTGCCCTTTTGAATATATTGTAGGAAATAGAAGTTTCTGACGTTAGTCCACTCTGATTCAATTAAACAAATACCTTCTGCTTGCTCACCACCAAAATGAGGAAGCTGCTTGCCCACAAATTCTCTAAAGGAAGATTCAGAAGAAAAAGGAATTGCAGTTAATCCTTTCCCAGGTCACACCTAAAATAGGTCTCTGCTAATAGGGAAGTTAGTTGTGTTTAAAATATAAATATACATTTTAGAGTATGTCGAATGAATCATTGATGAAAGAGTAGAGTCAGAACTTCAAGTCCCCATTAAAGGGGCTGGAAAATATAAGTACAGTATAGTATTTTCCAAACTATGTCTTAAGGTCTGAGAACTTCTATTAGATATTCCCAGAAAAAAATATATCTATTAAGAGTGTTCCTTTGGTTAAGTAATTCTGAGGAAGACTGAGTAAAGAAATTACTGCTCTCTGCAAAATTTGGCAAATGTATATTATGAGCTTCTGAGAGAGAGATGTATATAGTAAGCAGCAACTCTCAAACGTGAAACTATTTTGGCAATGCGAAATAATATATCATGTTTTAAGGAAAGCAGGCTGGAAAATGCTGGCATGGAACAAAATTGTACTTGAAGCTTTGTCTAAGTTTTCTGGGTAGATTATACAATATCAGTAAATAAACATTTTGATATCATACCTGATCTACACTAGCCTTCCTATTTTATTTACTTCTAGTTGTGTGCTGATTTACTATTTATGCTGAGACATCCAGACTTGACACTCGAATCTGAACGTTAATGTCCCTTCTGATGTGCAGTGATGGGCAGTAAAACCAAAGAAAAAGATCCAAGTATCACTTAACAGAGGAGGGCAGTCACTGAGCGCTGAAAGCAGTGGCAATAAATCGCAGCTCCATACAAAGTTAGAAAGTGTCCTTTTGTGTTTAAATGGACACATGATGTTTGAGAAAAGTCACATTATTTTTTCCTCTCAAAGTGTTTACATTTAGAAAAACATGCTTTGTTTTCTCAATGCAAAAATCTCAATTGTTTTCCAACTAACCTTGTCCTCCTTACCCCTTCTCAATTTGGAGTCCTGTTTTTCTCCACTCCTGCGTGTCAGCTTCATTGTCCTTTTTTTTGGTTGTGGATCTTATACCGATTCTGGTAGAAGGAGAACTTTAGCAAAAACAGAGAATCATGTAGTTTGATACTGCCTGCTTGTTAAATCCTTGCTGTAATAACATTCTGTTCCTACCTGGTTAAGGTATATCGGAATTTGTCACATGAAAGCAAAGCTCCATATCAGCAATAGATGACATTAGAAGAAAGCCATTTGAAGTGACACAGAGACTTTAGTTTAATAGCTGTAATTATTGCCACTGATGGGAATAATGGGGAAAGATATTCATATGTCAAGCAACAGATATTGAAAGAGCCTGAGTCAATCATCTTACATAACTATCCTTAAAAAATGTATAAGGACGGGAAGAAGATAATAAGCAAAGTGTAAGAAAGGAAATGGAGATGTTTTCCCTTAATTATGGTATCCAGAATATGAGGGAAACCGAACAGTTGTATCTTGTGGCAGGAAGACTGCAAATGAAAGGAGCTCTTTTATCTTTTTAGTCATATATTCCAGGATCAAAATTCAGGGAGAAAGTGTATTCCCACTGTATGGATCTTTTTCCTTCTGTTGACTCTTGTCTTCCCTGACAACCACGCAGAAAGCATTCTGGCATGGGCGGGTGATACAGGCTGCATAATGCAGCCTATCAGTCATGTAGAACACACCCCACGGCGATCACAATTCTGATTCAAGGCGGGATAAAAAGAGTTCAGTGCACAATGTGGTGTTTAGGGAGGTGATCTGGAAGCATTAACGATACAACTTTGGCAGAAACTGCTTTGTGAATGTGTCAGTGATATCTCAAGTACATGAAAAACCAGCTTTACTGTCCCTTGATACAAGATTAATTTTTTTTTATTTCCAGAGCATTTACCATTGTATGGTAGACAAATATTATCCCTGTTTTTCAGCTGCAGAAACTGGAATGCTAAAAGGTTAAGCAACATTTACAAAGTTACACAGTGAGTCATTTCTTGAATCAGGAAATAAACTGAAGGCCATGATTCCCTTTTCCCTGATTTTGCTGGCCCCCAAGTGTCATTTAACATTATTTACAGAAGTGTTTTTCTTTATTGTCTTGCAGTGAGCTCTGAGAAGATTTTCTAAGACCTAAAAATCATGAAATGCAACATGTTTTAGGGAGCATTAAAATTCAGTCAATAACATTAATTCGTCCAACCCGTTTTATTAGCACTGATTGTGTATAGAAGCCAAAACTTTCCAGTCTAATTTTTAAATCTACCCATGATTTTAAAATATACACATGACATCTCTTTGCCTTCAGTAAAACAGGAGTAATTATTCCTACTACAGATTTCATAAGAAAATTATGTGATTATATTACATGATATGCTTTGGGTTGAATAAGTAGAATTACTGAATATAATTTTTTTAAATGAGCACATCACTCTTTACTAGTACAACTTTGGTAAGTTTCTTATTAAAAAGTTTTTAAAAATATTATCTAATTCAGCTTATGTGTTTGTAGTTGTCAAAATATGAAACAGCCCTTCTGGAGGTATTTTGTTATGGCACAGTTAATATATTGTCATAGTCAGCCCTTGTGCCAACTACTTTGATACTCTTCCTATGGGGGATTAAGCCTGACCAAATAACCAAACTCTGTTTCTCCAAATATCCTGGGTGTTGCTCATTAGTTTTTCTCCCCTTGATACTATATTTACGCCCCATCTCTAACTATACACCGTTTAAAACTATGGCTAAAACGTAGTTTGGGCTAAGGAACCCAAATTGAGATCCTTGGTACAACTGAACTGTGCTTTTTATAGGCTGCTGTTTTTAAAATGACTTTATTAAATGATAAGAAAAACAGCAAGGATGCAAATATAGGAAGACAGAAAGAATAATAGAAGTCTAGTTTATACACTGCAGATTTCTGATTCAACTACTCCTAAGTAGAACTCTGCCCTGATAAAATCTGCCTTTTTTACTCCAAATGCTGTTTTGAAGAGTATATAGTACAAGCCTTGCATGCCTCCTCTATTTTCCTGGACTTTTTGCATTCTAGTTTCTAGCCTTCTTCCACCTGGGAGATGCCATCAAATGAACCACCCCAGAGAGGCTTCCTCCGGAAATCCTGACACTTTGTCTCCCTTAATAGTTAGCAAAGGCCTGGCCAGGTGCGGTGGCTCACACCTGTAATCCCAGCACTTTGGGAGGCTGAGACAGGCGGATCACGAGGTCAGGAGATTGAGACCTTCCTGTCTAACACGGTGAAACCCCGTCTCTACTAAAAATACAAAATATTTAGCTGGGCGTGGTGGTGGATGCCTGTAGTCCCAGCTACTCGGGAGGCTGAGGCAGATGAGTGGCTTGAACCCAGGAGGCAGAGCTTGCAGTGAGCCGAGATCTCGCCACTGCACTCCAGCCTGGGCGACAGAGCCAGACTCCGTCTCAAAAAAAAAAAAAAGAAAAAAAAAATTAGTTAGTGAAGGCCTCTGGGAGATTTCTGTCTGCCTTGGTTGTGCTAAAGAGAAACAAGGGCTTGTAACTGTCTTTGAATCAGTTAAGGAGAACAGCAAGGCTGAAGGACCCCTCACAATGCTGGCACTGGTAGTGAAAGTGTGACAGCCCCACAGAGAGATAACATTGGGGGAAATGCCAAAGCAGCTTGATTTTGCACCTATCTTACCACCAGACTTTTTCTTTCATGACTAAATTTTGAGTTTCTAGATTTGGTTTTAGTAAAGAAAAAGGTTGTCTTTGTAAGTTGGTATCAGTATCTTCATTGTGCAGATTAACAGAGATAGAAAAGCTCAGAAAGGTAAACAACTCATTCTCGGTTATATAAGCATGAATTGGTAAAGCTGGAATTTGGATGCAGCTACCTTTAAAGGGCATGCTCTGCTCTCTGTGGCATGAAGTTGTGATGTCATCAGATAAGTCATGAGCCCCATGTGGAGCGCTGCAGAGTAGTGGTATGTAGGCAGGTGGGCGCAGCCACCAACTAACTTCCCAGGACTTCTGAGCAAGCCCCTTTCCTCTGAGCTTTATGTTAAGAAATATTGTTAGTGGCACCCTATCGATAGTAAGAAATAATTATTAATGCTAACTAAAAAGTCTCTCTAACTAGGAGAAAGTTTTTTTTAAAAAAGGAATTAAAAATCATCATAAGAAAACGATATAGTGAGCATAATACATATGGTAATAATATAGTATTTCATTGTTAAAGAAACCCTACATATTAATGTCTTCTAAACTTTCCATCTGATCCTTTCTGAAGATGATGAAAATATCAAATATGAAATATATAATCAATTCTCATCATTTGTAATTTTTATATCCTATAAAATTGCTGCAAATACTAAACCATTCCTCCTAAGGGAAATACAGGGTCAGATTCTTCTGTGCCTTGTCACAATTTCATTAACCGATGAATACATAACCTTCTTTTATATGTGTTTCTGTTTAAGGACACATTTAATATTATTGTTGATTCATTAACATTGAACTTACAGCCAACAACACTGTAATTTATGAGTGATTGAAACTTATATAATATATATATTTTCTCCCTAAGGCACATCACAGCCTTAGGAACTCTAGACAGCACTTCAGTGCTGTGCTTGGGGTTCATTTTAAACTGTGAAACACCACAAAAAGCACACAAATGCAGAAACAAGTGGCAATGAATAGACTGAGAAAAGGCCACTTGTTTATAATATGAGAGCTGAACCAGGAAGGCAGAGCATGGTTTTGTTCTACCTCAGCTGGGACGTGATCAAATTTGTTCCTGTTCTATGCATGTTCGTGAAAGAACACAAAACACTGCTAGTATTGATTCTGGGGTTACAAATAAATTTTTGTGAGTAGGTGAATTCACAAACACAGAACCTGCAAATAATGAGAATCAGTTATAAATAAAATAAACAAGTTGAAATGTGTTTTAATCCTGTGGCTACTTTACTTTCATATACACATTGACAAATTAGTGAACTTAATCTTTTTTTTTTTTCAACATTTATTTTAGATTCTGGGAGTGCATATGCAGGTTTGTTACAAACGTATATTGTGTAATGCTGAGGTTTGCAGTGTAATTGAACCCGTCACCCAGGAAGTGAGTGTAGCACCCAGTAGGCAGTTTTTCAATCCTTCCTCTCTGCTCTTGTGTTCCCCAGTTTCTGTTGTTCCTGTCTTTCTGTCCTTGTGTACACAATGTTTAGCTCCCACTTATAAGCAGGAACGTGTGGTATTTGGTTTTCTGTTTCCACATTAGTTCACTTAGGATAATGGCCTCCAGCTGCATCCATGTTACTGCAAAGAACATGATTTTGATCTTTTTTTAAATGGCTCTGCATAGTGTTCTATGGTGTATATGTGCCACATTTTCTTTATCCATTCCACCATTGATGGGACCTGGGTTGATTCCATGTCTTAGCTTTTGTGAATAGTGCTGCGATGAACATATGGGTGCGTGTGTCTTTGTGGCAGAATGATTTGTTTTCTTTGGGCATATACCCAGTAGTGGGATTGCTGGGTTGAATTGTAGTTCAGCTCTTAGTTCTTTGAGAAAATCTCTGAACTGCTGTCTACAGTGGCTGAACGAATTTATATCCCCACCAGCAGTGTATAAGCATTCCCTTCTCTCCACAGCCCTGCCAATGTCTGTTATTTTTTGACTTTTAAGAAAAGCCATTCTAACTGGCGTGAGATGGTATCTCATTGTGGGTTTTGATTTGCATTTCTCTGGTGAGGACTACACCAGGAAGTCTGTTGACCAGTTCTTACCATAATTATCAACCTTGCTTCAGTCTATGCCATTTGAAAGCTGATGATGCATCTTTGACTAAAGTTCTAAGGATAAACCAATTCAAGTATAATAAATTTAAAAATTATTATGTCTCAAAATTAAATCACTCAGAGGGATAACAACATAAAATAAATGTTAGTGATAACATGATCGTAGGGCCTGAATTGAAAAAGGGAAAGAATTGGAAGATGGCTTTGCATGTATGCCAGACTTTCATTTCAACATAACTGTTGCTGTAATATCCTCCCACTACCTTTTTCATACCAAGTGCTATAATCCCACGCAGTCCACATGATGCTCTGTGCTATTAAGTGAAGTGACAGAAAAATAAGTGACAGAACAGCAGGGTTATATCACCCAGTGCCTTGGAATTCATACCTAGAAAACAAGTAGTACAAATCACATAATGGAGAAGTCACTGTCACTGATTAGTGATAAATGGTGGTCTTCACAGTATGTTTTTATTATTAGCAGCTTGTTTTTTCATCAAAAGTCTATGCAAAATGAACAGTGCCACAAATTATACATTTTGGTTCTCTTAGATATTCTATGGATTATAACATGCTTGTTTTATTTTGTAGGGTTTTGGTATAAGTTTTAAAAGGTATTAATATGAGTGTGTGTTGAGGGGTTGGGGAATGGTAATGATAAAATTGAAAATGTTGTATAGTTACAGCATGATTGCCATGTATGTGAAGAATGTTTGAAACGGTTCAGATTAGTACTGGGATTGTGATCGACTTTGAGTTGATTCAGGTCTAGTAGAAATCCAGTTATTTTCAAGCTTGTGAAATGTGAAGTTCAAGAAAATTGAATCCATGTATAGCAAAACCATTTTTCTCACAATTTTTTAACCAATAAACATTGTGTGGGAAATTGATTCCATATGTTTTCAAGTCATTTATGCAACTTGAATAATTAAAATATTCATTGGTAAGAGCTGCCTGATGTCTTTAAAGTCAGGAAATTGTCTTATGCCAAAAGTAGACAAACTCAAACACCAAAAGGTCAAGCTAAGTTTGAAATTTCACAACATCGCAAAATGTAATTATTCTAAAAAAATTTAAGTGTTTGCTAATCCCTCATGCTTATTATCACATGGTAGAAAAATAATAAATTCCTTTATCTTCACACTGTTTATTGCTCCTTTTTCACATTTGAAAAATCTTTGCCTATGTGTCTTTCTCTTGCTAAAGTTACCTCCAAATTATGTTGGGGAAAAGTCTGGACTATTAGTGACATTGACAACAAAATCTTGTCATCTCTTTTTGTAAAAAGTAATAACATTAATAAATGCTTCCAGTTCTTTTCTAATTAAAAATAAAGCATAATTATGAAGATACATTTTGCTTCAATTATATCTAAATATTTCTAAGAGTTGTGATTATTATTCCCATTTTTTAGATGTAGAAATCAAGATCCTGATAGAATAGACAGCCTGGGAAACCACATCTTAACTAAATAAGTTAAACTTTGCCTGAAATACTTTAGAAATACTTAATGAGAAGCATGCACAAAGGCTATAACTGATACATTTGGCCCTAATGAAATACTCAAGATTAATCTGTTTACTTCTCTGTAAGAGAATGAGATGAAGAAAATGTGAAAATAAGGAATGCTGAAAATGCTACTGTGTTTATAGCACAAGGATGACAAAATTTGGAGCTGAAAGATCTACTTTCAAATTCAGACTCTTCTATTTATTAGCTCTATGAGCTTGGGCAAGTCGTTTGATCTCTGAGTCTCTATTCCCTCATCCCTTTAGTGGGAATAATGACACCTTATAGATTTGTGAGAATAAAGTAAGATGTTATTGTATGAGCATTTCATAAATTAAAAAGTACTACATATGTAAATAATAATAATCACAATAATATGGAAATATAGGGGTAGTCCCTACCTATCATGCAATCAGAAAAATTTAAATTTGACCCATGTTATTTATTTTGTTTCATACTACAGATTTAATTTTCCCTCATCCTTATTGTGAAATAGAATCTTACGACAACATAACATGTAACTTATTTCAAAAAATTATTGCAAAAAAATATTAAAAAACTACTTATTTTCCCATCTTTGCATCATTTTTACAAGAAGAGCCCTTTCTTGCTTTGTTTATTCTAAATTTAAAGGCTCTTTAATGCCTTGGAAAATTAATCAATTTAATTTAACATGGACATTTAATTTAAGATGGACAATGGCGTTTCAAATAAGATGTTCTTTCAGGAAAAAGAGGATCAGAGGGCCTGGGGCCCAGGGTTTGGGTGGCTGGTGGGGGCGGAGAAAGAAAACAAGTCATTCAGTTGGAAACCAGCTGATACCTGCCAGAACAAAACATGGAAGTCACCCATTGCTGTGCATATTGTGTTCATACTGTAATTAAAAATGGATTAAAGAGAGCTAGAGCATAGCACCTCTGATTGCTGCTCGCCTTCGCACTCCAGAACAAGAAAGCCATGGTGTTAAATTTAGCCAGTGGCACTCAACTAAGCCCAAGCTGTCTAGCCTGGCCTGTGGGCTAGCAGTGCTTTAACAAAGGATGGACAGTTAGTTTTCCTCTCTGAGTTGTTTCTAGTAAAATAGCAAAAAATAAAAAATTAAAAATTAAAAAGTTGATTTTATTTTTTAAGCCGGAAATGCCATGTATAACTAAGGAACATGAGACATTCTCTTCTCTCTCCTTCTCTTAATGATTCCTTGAGCTTTAGAATTGGTAATTCTGAATATATTGGGCCTTTTTATCTGCTTTATTGAGATTTCAGATCTGACATTTTCATTCTCTCAAAGAACATATGACTCTGTACAGGGGCCTTGCTAACCTGTAAATCCTGGGGAATTTAAAACCTGTTTTGTTTTTTGTTTTTTTTCAGTCTATGAGGTGCTAGTTACCTACCCTTTTCCCTGAATAAGGAAGCTGCTTCTCTGTTCTTTGCCCTTTCCCTCTGCTCCTTTCAAAATGAGTTTCATTGTGTTTACCCAGAAATGAGGCTTTGTGGCACTTAAAAGATTCCAAAGTGGCAGAGGCTAACGTACCAGTAGAGCTGGATTCCAGCTTTCCATGGTAACACCCAGCTTCCCTTCTCTAACCACCTCCTTCTAGTCCAACCAGACAATTCTAATCCTACCTCTGTGGTTGCTCTGAAAAGGCATCCAGTTTGGTTATCAGAAAAGATCTTTCTTAAACAAATATTTACCAGCATCTGTTTTACTCTTTGGAGGAGTGAGTAAAGGAAGGGCTTGATTCTCTTAATCCTTTTGGATCACACATTGTGTAGATGATGATAGAATGTAGTCAAGTGTACCTAGCACTGGAGCCCGACCTGCAAGGAGAATGACACTTTATTGCCTCAATGATCACAAACCTTAAGTGGCTTGATTGGCTATTCATCTCCTGGGTGACTATTATTCCTATTGCCTTCCACTACAAGTCCCTTCCTTCACATGGCAGAAATCCAGGAACATTCCATGAGAGTTACAATATTTTCCTTTAATGGGCCTTACCTTTTTCTTGGTTCCATGAACCCTTTAAATGTCAAAGTGATTCACATGGGAGGGACTGATCCTACACTCTTCATTGAAATGCTTAAGGATGTAAGATGTTTTCGCTCATGAAATGGTGTGATGCTTATCTTTTTGCTAATAATGCACTGCAGGTTTGTCATCCTGACATTATCAGTCTGCATGTAGCCAGGAAGTCTGTTGGATAAAAGGGCACAAGGAATGTACAGTTTTTGGGTGAATATATTTTCTAGAGCCCTCACTTTTCCTACCTGCTTTAGGACCCCCCCTAACTCCTGTGAAGATTATCCCAAGAAAGGATTGGTTCTCCATGTCCTTATGTTGTTGGATATTTCATTTTTATTAGCCACATCTTAGTTTGAGGATGGTTGGCATCAGTGGTAACCCAAATTAATTTGTCTTTCATGTAATCTGACTGTATTTCCCACAAATGTTAATAGAGGAAAGTTTATTCTTTCAAATTGTTCATTTACCTCATATTTATTCTGAATTAGATTTCAAGATGCCCCTTTTACAAAAGAACAAGTCAGAAAAAGAAGAGTGAGATATTAAAATCTCAAGAAAGAACACACGACGTATTTTAAAATTCATTCACAACAATATATTGAGAGCCTTTTCTGCTATAGTTGGACTCTAGCAGGGACTAATTCCTCCATTAGGACCTAGATCCTATCCACTTCTGCCAACTCAGAGATATCACCATGGTGTTTTTTTTCTCTCCTGTCTACATCATCAATTGTTTCACCTCTTCTGAATCTTTCTCATCTGCATACAAATGCACTGGTATACTCCCATCTTAGAAAACCCTCTTTTGACCTGACTCACCCTAGCTACTACTTCATTCCTCTCCTTCCCTTTTTTAGACAAAGTCCTTGGAAGTGTTGAGTCCGCTTACAGTCTCTAAATTCTCTATTTTCTCTTGAACTTACTCCAATAGGGCCCCCAGCACTCCAATGAAATGACTACTCTTGTCAAAGTCATGAATGAGCCTCGCAACACCACATACAATGGTCAGTTCTCCATCCTCATGTTCCTTAACCTATAGTAGCGTTTAACACTATCATATCTAAAATTTATCTAAGTTGACATTACAGTGCACTATTTCTAGGATCCACAACTTCAACTTTCTCTTATTGGCTGATGACCTTCAAGTTTACTTCTTGAATCCAGACCTGATATTTGCCAGAGGCATGGATGAATGATGAATGAATTTCCTTTATTACACTTTATCTTAGGTGTTCTAACAATAATATTATTAAATGGAAAGCTCATTTTAATACCTGCAGAAGTACTGTTACAACTTTACTGATAAGACTCTGAAATGTGGTCTTCTTTTTCCAAGGGAAGTTATTTTAGTAACAATCATAAAGCACTATAGCTTTATCCTTATGGTTTTGTTTTTGTTTTTGTTTTTGTTTTTGAGACGGAGTCTCGCTCTGTGGCCCACATTGGAGTGCAGTGGCGCGATCTCGGCTTACCGCAAGCTCTGCCTCCCGGGTTCACGCCCCAGTAGCTAGGACTACAGGCGCCCACCACCACGCCCGGCTAATTTTTTGTATTTTTAGTAGAGACAGGGTTTCACCGTGTTAGCCAGGATGATCTCGATCTCCTGACCTCGTGATCCACCCGCCTCGGCCTCCCAAAGTGCTGGGATTACAGGCGTGAGCCACCCACCCGGCCTATCCTTACGTTTTATAAACAGTGAAAGTTGTACATGTATAGATAGTCTGTCATGCCAATTCTGTGATTTTTTTCAATCTAGAAAAGAATTAACGTTGATGCTAATCCTCACTAATAATTAATTGGAATCTGATCTGTGGTCTCGTAAAAGCATCATGGATAAAATATTATTTTCATGCGCTTGTCTTCCAGCTTGGCCCCTGCCTCTACCGTGCATTCATCCTGCTCTGGGCCCAGCTCTGAGTCCCTATGATTGACCTGTATTCTCACAACCAGGAAGCACAATGCCCAGCAGGTTTCTAGCCTGTCTGATCCTGTCCCAAAGCTTGGTAACCAAGTCCTGTTTTACTGATTGTGGTCTACTTAATTCCATGCTTCCTGGTTCTTGACCTTGGCTACAAACTGGCTTATGAAATATTCCTGATAGAAGTGAACTTCCTGTAATAAGAGGACACTTACAGTAAGATTTTAATTTCCTTACTAATGCAGGAATGAAACTGTTGATCAGAGTTGCAGTATTGATTCTTCCTGTGGCCATGGATACACATATGGGTAAGAAATACAGTTTCTTATGTATTTTATTATAACTCCCTCACCACCACCTTTACCATGTGGAACTTACAGTAGCCTAGAATGATTTAGATTGGCATGGATAATCCCAGCGTTATAGAGGAATTTTTATCTGTGTTGTAATGTGCTTTTTTCTTGATTAAGAATGAGACAGCAGGAAGGGTATGAGTAGGGATATGAGGGAAGGAATTTATATTACTCTGTATGGGGCAATTGAGCTAAGCTATAAGGATGCAAAGGCATAAGAATGACACAGTGGACTTTGGGGACTCAAGGAGAAAGGGTGGGAAGGGGGTGAGAGAATAAAGACTACAAATATGGTGCAGCCTCTATTGCTTGGGTGATGGGGGCACCAAAATCTTACAAATCACCACGAAAGAACTTACTCATGTAACAAAACACCACTTGTTCCCCAATAACCTATGGAAATAAAAAATAAAATAAAATAATGTAGTTTGATGTGACACTCACTTTTTACAAATGTAACGAGATTCCCCCTCTCAATAAACAATAAACCAAAAAGAAGGAGGAGGAGGAGAGAAAGGAAGGAAGGAAGGAAGGAAGGAAGGAAGGAAGGAAGGAAGGAAGGAAGGAAGGAAAAGAAAGAAGGAAAGAAGGACCCATAAGATCCACTAATCAACTATGCCAGATAATCTAGAAATGTATTTAGAGAATTTAGTATTCTCCCTATAGTGATGGCTTTACTCCAGGGGTCATAATGCAGTGTCAACTAAAAGTGAGCTTGTAGTTGCTTCATGGAGCATAGAGATGCTTAAACAAGGAGAAATTAAGCTCCCGAGAACTCTTAATAAGATAATCACATCAGACCTTGAGTTCAAGTCCTATTTTATAACAGTGTTTTCAAAATGTTGTAGTTTATTGTGGTCAGTTTAGAATAATGGCATAAGCATTGTTTTCTCTTTGGTTCTTCCTGCCAGTAAACTCTATGACCTTAAGCTATCTATCTATACTCTTATTACTACTTATGAAAAAAAAAAGGAATCCCATAATTTATCTTACAAAACCTTGGGGCTACTTTTGAAGCACCACATTATTTCAATTCATAAATATTAATAGCAATGAGACCAAGAAAATTGCTGATTTAAAGAAGAAAATTGAACATTTTCACTGGAATCACTGGCAAGATATGCAGCAAAAGCTATCATTGCACATAGTGCTGGTTGATGCCCGTATATCAGAAACCTCAGAAGAGAAGCCAACATTTGACTCAGCAGAAAGATTGATCCCTATTGCTGGATCCTCCCATTTGGAATAATGTTCCAGGAAGTTTGTACTACCACTCCCTATGCTGAATAAATACACAGATTCTGTTTTAATTATGCATCAATCTTTCCTTCATATGAAATTCCCAGATAGGTAGGATGGAAGGTCTTTGATAGTTACTTTATAGGAGTCAAGGATTAGTCTCTAGTTTAATTCTTAGAAGCCACTCTTGTGCCTAATATTTCATACATGCAGCACAGCAAGGTGCCTCTAATGAACAGCTGACGTAGTGAAAGAAAGTGTGACCACAGAAACCATACTCACTAAAACTAGGTCCAAAGGTTACTTGTTTCAGGCCTCAGGCTTCTGCTTGCCAAGCCTGAGGATGGGGAGGAAACACTAGCATGGTGAGAGGTAAGTAAAGTTGGTCTTTCCAGGTCTGGCCATGACCCTTCCATTAGGGCCTCTGTATCCCAGGCAATTAATAGTAAAATGTTGAAGGACAAGGACCAATGAAACTTTTTTGTTACTGAATACTGTGTGTGTGTATGTGTAAAAATCCTGACATGGCACTGGTTACACTTGAATCTTAAGCAGCAGACTTTTTATGTCAGTCAATAACTAAACTGGCATATTCTGTGAGTTACATTTGTATTTATTCTCCCTCCTCCATCTTCAAATAATTCCTCATATTTAACACTCAATTAGGGGAAGTGTCCCTGGACTCTTAATAATGATATAATATCAACTTCTTGATGCCTCTAGAATCTGGTGGCCCTTGTTTTAACACACTCAAATATGCACTACATGGATTTTCATGTCACTGCTGTCTTTCATGGTGTTTTTGGATTCCCTATTGAAAAGCATCAGTGCTTTTAATACAGAGCTTCAGCAATCATGTGCCTGGATTAATCTGTCATCACAGCATCGACACCCTGTGCAGCAAAAAGTTTAGAAACACAATTTTCCTGGCTTCTGAACAACGCTTTGGCTAAGGAAAGAAAGACAGGAAAAGGTAGGCCCCTAGGTTACATCTTTCTGAGAAAAGATACAAGTTTATCAGATAAACTTAAATCAGAGAAAGTTAAAATTATTTTGAAAGAAATACATCTTGGAAAGTTTCTGTAAGAATAACACAAAGCTCTGTCATCAACAAGGTGTAAGTCATTCATAATTAGGAATCTGTGAGAGATGACTCATGTCTCTTGGATATATGAACATAAAAGCAATTAGTAGGGTGTGAATTATTTGGTTTCTAAATGGCCTGACAGCTATGACAACCAAATTTAGATTTTTATCTGTCCAATACTGGTTCAATGTATTCAACATTAAATTAACTCTTTTATTTCTTAGAGTCAGTGAGAAGCTTTCTTCAAAAACTTGTTCTTAATATTCATGATTACACTTTCCTGTTGAAGGAAAGGGAACATGACAAAAAGATGTGATTCCAATAAGCAGCCACCAAATTGAATGTGTCATCCCAGTGAGCATGTCCAATGTAATGCGGAACTTCAGATCTCATGATGGACAGCCAGGCACCTGCTCAGCATACACCATGCACATGATAAACTGAGTGAGCTGGTAAACTTAATTGCACTGAATTCTGTAAAGGACACTTCACATACTCAAGGCTGTCTCATTTCCTTGCTCAAGTGAAATTTATAACCTAACATGTACACATTGATATAAGCCTAGAGAATTGAGGACCATGAAGAGATTAAGAAATTAATCACATCCCAGTGATTTATTCCTTGGGGTTATCTGGGTGTTTACATAACAGCATGGGAGGCAGACAGAATACTGCTTAAAAGCAATGTCTTGGGAATACGACGGAGTCCAAATACTGATTGCGAAAATTTCTAGTAAAATGACTTCATGCAATTGACACCCTCTATGCCTCAGTTTCCTATTTCATAGAAGGTACTGTGAGGATTAAATGCAACATGCTTCCTAGATCATGAACTTCTTGAAAATAGTATCTATGTGTATCTTGTTTGTTACTGAATCTCTGGCACCCAGCATACTCTCTAGGATATAGTAGGTGCTCAATAATGTTAGGTGAATAATTATGTAAAATATTTACTGTAGTGTGTGACATATTGAAGGAAATACGATGGTAGTGATAATTTCATTCTTAGAAGCTTTAAGAATCCCTTTAGTGGTTTCTCAATACGCTTAGAATAATTTTTACATTCCCATAAGGCCCTGAATGATCTGACTTGTTTCTGTTGTTCCAATTTTATCTCGAGTGAATCTTCTATTCCTTTTTTCAACCTGTAGCCACACTGCTCTTCTTCACTGTCTCAAATAATCCAAACTATTTCCTTCCTTAGGACCCTTGCACATGCTTCTTTCATTGTATTTCTGCCATTTCACATTCTGCATCCAGTTCTTTTTCCCAAATCCTGGCCCTTCAAACCGAGAGCTGTCAGGCACACTACCAGATGCTTTGTTGTGAAATCATAGACGCAATAACCATGAAGGACTATACACTTCTCATAGATTTCTACACTAGCCTATTTCCTTATACACTCCAGCAGGTGAACAAGCTTAGTTTCCTGAAAACTCAACATGTTCACTTATGCCATGGGTGGTTAGTAACCTTTTTCTGATCATTTTTAGGTCCTTACTTCCTCAGCTTCTCCCACAGTTGTACAAAGTGAAATTCCTATAATAAATTATGTATTCTATAACATTGTAGTTATTCTGCTTTCCTGATTAAACACTGATTGCTAAACTTATTGGCAGTAGAAACTTAAAGGTCAGTATCTGTAGTTGGTTCTTATCTTATTGGATTTAAAGGCATCCATGTTTCCATGGCCAGTAGCAAAGGAGGCACCAATGATACACTGACAAAATAGTTATTTAAATACTCACATTTTGGCATAAACTGCCTATAGGAGACAAGGCTTTGGAATGATCAAATTTTTCCATGGAACATTCTAATAAAAATAAGGTGCATTATGTGGTTGATTGGTTGCTTTTGAATATAATAGAAAACTTGGAAAAATAAAGTAATATTTTTGGGATTTCAAAATCCCAGCTAAGTATATTGGATCAGGGTGGAAGGAAATAAGATTAGATCAAGCTGAATTTGTTGATAAAGGTGCACTATGCAAAGATTTTGGATTCATAATGTCACCTTGAGCAACAAAGAGAGGCTCTAACAGTTTGGTTGGTTGACTGACTGAAGCCTAGACCCAAAGGTAACCTACGCTAAATCAAGCTGTAATGTTAATGCTTTCCTGATGTACTAAGAAGAAAGATATCCAAAGGCTTAGGGAGATTTGAATGTTGGAGTAAATTTATGCTGTAAGATCTTTTTACCTATTCACTAATCTTGAGAAGGTCTAGAAGACAACCCATTTACCAAGACTGTGGAAGGCTGAAAGAAATTAATTCCTGAGGAGAGCTTGTGGCATCTTTGAAGACCATTGTGGTGGCTAGTTTTATAGGCCAGGAATGATAGGGAAACTCTTGCCATAAAACAGAACCCCTGGAATTCAGTGGAGATAATGAGAATTGCTAAATGTCAACAGCTAAATGGTAGCATATCATCATCAAAAACAATGTGAACATGAAGATCATCATGGGCAGCAGAGCCAAGGCAGTAATTAGGATGACTTGACCAACAGAGATCTTTGACATTGGCTAGATGATAATGATGTACCCAGAAGTGGAATCGATTGACAGCCTACTAAAATCTTAATTAAGTGGAAAAGCTCTGAGTCTTATGAGCAGGAGTTTACTTGTGTCATCACAATAGAGAGATGTGACCAGTACTTCAACTAATTTTCAGACTTGAGCAAGTGAGCAGATTTAGAGTATCTTGAATGAATTGAAGGTCGGATTCCCTTGAGGAAAGACCCTGCTACATAGTCAACAATTGATGCAGCATCTTTCCTCCTATCCTTCCCCAAAGGGACCTGGGGTCACTCACCAGCATGACTATGCATTGGAAAATAGAAAATAATCACATTTTTAAAGGGATTATTAGGCACTGTCTCTAAAATGACATTTATTCCTGGAGATGCATACAGCACTGTGGTCTGACACCTGAAATAGGGGCTTATTGAGGTCAGGTGATTGATGGAGTATTGGCTTGGGTTCTGAGTGTCCTCAAATGCTCTTTGTGATTTTTTTCCTCCAGTTTTGGAATTATATAGTTGAAGTTGATAAACTTAGCAATTTTCATAATCCTCATATTGGCTATTATGATAGGAAAGGCTATAATATGTGGAAACCACTAGGACTGGCTTTGCATACAAAGATAATAAACCCAAAGTAGTACTGCATTCCTGGAGGGATTGTAGAGATTAGTAATACCATCAAGTACTTGAAGATGCAGAAGTAGTAACTCCCACCATATGCCTACTTAACTTGTCTGTTCCTCTTGTGCAAAAGACAGATGAATCTCAAGAAATGACAGTGGATTATAATAAATTTAATCATCTGGTGACTACAATTGTAACTATTGTACCAGATGTGTTTTTGCTGCTGGAGTAAAGGAACACATTACCTGGCACAATAGATAGATAGATAGATAGATAGATAGATAGATAGATAGATAGATAGATCTCAATAGATAGATACTGACTTGGCAACTGCTATATTGTCTGCAGATATAGTCTGCTATTACCAGAGCAGTTTGCCTTCAATGGGCAGGACCAAGAACATACTATCATTGCATATCAATGTGTTATATCAACTCTACAATTCTGGTTTATAATTTCATCTTCAGGAACTTTGAACACCTTTCCATGCTAGGGAACATCACATCTGTCCATTGCATTGATGATATCATACTGCTTGGACATGGAGAACATGAAACAGGAGCTACTTCATACCCTTTGGTAAGACGCATATGCCGGAAAATGGGAAATTCCACAAAAATTCAGAATCCTGACATCTTCAAGAAATTTCTAGGAATCTTTGGAGAGAGGTTTAGCAAGTCTGGGGTTGTATGACTGATGGTTGCATTGTGTTAGATGGAAATATAATTTTGCTTTTATCTTTTCTGAGAAATTAAGTATTTGTTTAACATGAATGCCAAATTGACAAGAGGTAGATTGTGGTGCTTTCATA
Organism: Papio anubis; assembly: GCF_008728515.1. Lineage (NCBI taxonomy): Eukaryota > Metazoa > Chordata > Mammalia > Primates > Cercopithecidae > Papio > Papio anubis. Next base: position 96,675,007 of record NC_044985.1, on the reverse strand, counting down.
CTGTCATTTTAGCTAAATTGAAAGTACATTTCTATATATTTCAGATTAGGCTTGTCTACTAGAGACATTTTCTGTGAAATTTGAGAGGCAGAAGTGAAGCAACCATTATACTCTGAAGGCTGTTGTTTAAAGGTGATAAAGAACAAATGCAGAGATGCCAAGAGATTCCAACTGGTCCTTATCTTGCCCCACTGTGAATGTCTTCTTCCCAAAAGCCTATTCTATTTCTGGCTAAGGATTTAGAAATAGGCTAAGTTCCTTGAGGGCAAGATCTAGGTTAAATTCATTGTTAAATCTCAGGGACAGGCAGTCAATAAATGCTTGTCGATTTTCTATCAATCAGTCGCCCTTCTGTTTCCCCTTTCTATCATCTTCTACTAATGTGATAAGAATTGCAATTTCAGACCCGAAAAAATCAGATATTTTAATTCTCTTGTTTTATATATAAACAAACATTTTGCATTTTGCCAAAATTTAAACGACTAGTTTACAGAAGAAAAAGCACTAGGATTCCAGTCTCTTGACTCCTAGTCCCCTGCTTTGTCTTCTCCAGTAGATGACTAAATTACAATGAAAACAACTTGCCTTTGTAAAGTAATTTATATATTTCAAAGAGTCATACATGTTATCTTAGTTAATCCTTTTCACTAACTCTCTGAGGTAAACAGGACAAAAAAAATTTTTTTAATAGCAGAGATGAAAATAAACTACTCGTATAAGGTCATTTTTAATATAAAAATAAAACAATTTTTTCCTTTTATACTTTTTAAGGGATATTATAAAAACTAAACTTGCACATTCTAAATTTGTAGAATCTGTAAATTAGTGCATTTGTGGAATGTAGACTAAGAATCATTTCTTTCTACTATATTCATGATTAATGTATAATATCATAATGCCCACCTGACTCTGGTGGCTGGGTTGGTGAGAACAGTGACCCAAAAGTTAATATTGTGAAAGACATTTGAAATGGGAGAGAAAAAGATCACTGCATATTCCTTCAATCTGGTTGTAGTCTAGCCAACTCTCTGGGGATTGTCTGAGTCTATGATGGTGTGCACATTTGTTTGTCTTTGGTCAGTCTATTTAGCAACTTCGTGGGATGCAAGTTAACTTGTAGAATGGTGTAGATGTTTTCTGTCCATCGTAAAGCTAATGACTCTTGTTCATCACAAAGCAAATGAATTTTGTCCAGTAGGGAATACAAATCTCATTGCAGTATGCAGGTGGTAAGAAGGCAGGGCATCTTTATTAATAGTGCCATCAGACTATCAGATGGCGAGAAGAAAATTATCCAGAAGGAAATCGAGCTGTTCATGTGATGGGACACTTACATAAGTCACTATTAATCAGATGGATGCAAATTATGTGACAATGAAAATATTATTTTTTGCCATCAGATTACAAACATTAAAAGGATGGCAATCACTTGCAAGGCTACTTACAGCATATGATAGGGTAAAGCTTTTTGGAGGGCAATTTCAGTACTCAGAAAGCTATTTGTAAAGATATTGACCTGCAGCTTTACTCCTAGGCATTTATTGTGCAGTAATGCTTATATATATTTGCAAAAACATGAGCAGAGATGTTTGTTATGACATAGGAAATCAAGAAGCTGTAAAGTGCTAAAAGTACATCAATGGAAATAGTTAATACAAATTATGGTATATAAATACTATGAAATACTCAGTATTTATTAAACAAAATATGGGCAATCTATGTGTATGAACATAAAAATATGTTCACATATACTGCTGGGTGAGCATAGAAAGGCAAATTGGTATCATATATAGAGTCATCCCCATGGTTAAAATATTACCACATAAAATGAACTTCTGGGATAAACTACACTAAACAGTGTTTACCAGTTTAACAGGATTAACAATATTTACTTCTGGTGAATTGGGCCAGGTGAAGTAGGCCAGGTAAAGAGATACAATCATGTTTTTCTTTTTCTTTTCTTTGTTTCTTTTTTTTTTTTTTTTTTTGACAGAGCCTCACTCATCACCTGTCACCCAGACTGGAGTGCAGTGGCACGATTTCGGCTTACTGCCATTCCGCCTTCCAAGTTGAAGCAATTCTTGTGCCTCAGCCTCTCAAGTAGCCGGGAATACAGGTGTGTGCCACCACGCCCAACTAATTTTTGTATTTTTAGTAGACATGGGGTTTCAGTATGTTGGCCAGACTGGTCTCAAACTCCTGACCTCAAGCGATCCACCCGCCTCAGCCTCCCAAAGTCTTGGAATTATAGACATGAGCCAACGCGCCCAGCCTCAATCATGTTTTCCCTAGATAATTTTCCATAGTTAGAATGTATTACCAAAAAATCAAGTATATTTTTATTGCTTTTGTAGCATAAGAATTTTAAAATAAGAAAATAACTTCCCATTCGTAGTTCAAATTTGAGGCGATGAAATTCTCTTGTTCTGCTTGTAATATTTAATCAACATGATTATTTCCATGTGTTTCACTGCTGGGCAAGAAAAAAGCAGAATAACTCAGAAGTTATTTCTTGCAAAAGTGTTCATTATGGAGCTCTCTTAAAATATTGAAACAGAAAGACATTTATACCCAGCTTACCATTATTTTTAGATTGAAAAGAGCGGGGCAACTCTAGGCAAGTGACTTAAATTTTAGAAACCTATGTTAATGAAGTGCCAGTTTCATTTCTGTGCTGAAGACTTGCTGTGTGGGACAACCAACATAATAGACTATTTTTCAAATATTTCACTTTCAAAAGTGACTGCATTGAAATGTCAGGGGGTATGATACGAGGAAGTGGGAACTGAAGGAAAGACCTGAGCCCTATTCCTGGCACTGTGTCCTACTAGTTATGTGACCTTGCAAAATACACTTAGTCTCAGAGCCTCCAGTCCTTCATCTATAAAATGATATTAATAACCACTCTTCCTTTTTCACAGGGTTGTCCTTTGAGCTTACTGAACTTGCATGTTAGAAAGCATTTTATAAACCAAATAAAAACAGAAGGTATTAAACCATATCAGATCCCGCTTTATAGTTCTGCCTTCTTTTTTATTTTTCATTAGTTTTCAGTTACCTAGCAAAGTACCTGGCACTCAATATCTGTTTAATAAATAGTTGAATGAATGCATTACAGGTTAGTTTCACTCCTCCAAGCCCTCATGCTTTTCTGATATTGTACAAGTTAACTGAAACAGGTGAAAGAGTTTGTTTAGGAAATAAAAAATTACCACATTCCACAGACTTAGAGCAGTTAATTTTCTTGGGAGCAGAAAATCATTCCCCCTCTCCCACTGGGCTAAGAGGAATTCCATTAGGGCAGCCAGATAATAATCCACCAAAGCCACCACATCTCTGCTGGGCAGTAAAACACTTATAGGATTAGCTCCGTCAGTCCTGTCACATAATGGGTTTCTGAAGAGTCAGGAGCATCTCTTTCAGAATTTTTTATTTGGGGTCAGCTGGACAATTTCAAAAAGCTATTGACTTTAAAGGGACAGAACAGGCAAAAAGCCTCTTTTGAAGCACAAAATTCATTGTTCTTTTCTTAAACAGCAAACTAAATGAGATACCCATAGGATGGCAGGACAGTTTGCAGTAACAAACTGAACCAAATCAAAACCAAAAAGCTTTCTCTTGCCCTTGCTTCATATTGATGAAATGGTTTGTGAACTGATCTATACTCTAATCATGACTGTATTTGGCATCTTTGAAAGGTAGCTTGAGCCTTAGTGGATTCATCTGGAAGGTTCTTTGGTATAACTAAATTTCTCCAATTCCATTGCATTTCTTTGACTGCCTAGGCATCTTTCTCTGTTATACACATTAAGGGTTATACAGGCAATTATAAAATTAAATAACAAGTTCTAAAAACAAGTTTTAACTCCAGTTGGTAAAAAGTCTATAAAATATTGGATTTTATTTTCTTTCTCTTAGAAAAAGGGGAAGTATTCTAAAGAATATAAAAAGACTAGGCCAGGCGTGGTGGCTTATGCCTGTAATCCCAGCACTTTGGGAGGCCGAGGCAGGTGGATCGCGAGGTCAGGAGATCGAGACCATCCTGACTAACACGGTGAAACCCCGTCTCTACTAAAAATACAAAAAATTAGCCGGGCGTGGTGGCAGGCACCTGTAGTCCCAGCTACTCGGGAGGCTGAGGCAGAATGGCCCGAACCCAGGAGGCAGAGCTTGCAGTGAGCCGAGCTCGCGCCACTGCACTCCAGTCTGGGCGATAGAGCAAGACTCTGTCTCAAAAAAAAAAAAAAAAAAAAAAAAAGAATATAAAAAGACTTACTGAGTCCTAAGAAGTCATGAAGACAGCTTTGGAAATGTTATAAGCATCAAGATTTACTCAAGATACACCTGCTTCTCTTACAAAAGGTAAACAGACTTGATTTTTTTTTTTTCAATTGGAAACAGACCTGATTTTTTTTTTCAGTTGGATATTCCAAAAATATGGAGATGTGGAGAAAGTTAATTTGGAAGAGGGTTGTTAGGATTCAATGTGAGTGACAGAGAAATATGAGGGAATGTACATGCCTTTACTTTGGTTCCCTGCCTCCTGCTTCCCCATCTTTGAGTATGGAATTCATGCAGATTTAGTCAGCTTTCTTTTTTGTGTGGTTTTTATTCATTCTGTCACCAGGTGGTGCTGCACTGTATGATGATCCTATGTGTAGCCCTCCTGTTTCGGCAATCAAGTTGTGGTCTTACTAGAACTCGCAATTAAGAGCATAATAGAACTATAAGTTAAAAGCATAAGTAGATGGTGGGCTTTTATTCTCCATAAACTTGTCTATATTTGTGCTTCTCTTTGCGGTGTAGTGTTGTTTTTTCTTAATCCCCCAAGGCAGTTTCCTTTATTTTGTCCCAATGTATTATTAAACATCACTTTATGATTTTAAAAAGTAGCTTAACTAGTTTTAAAATCATTTGTTTTCTGTTTTGCAAATTGTAATATGTCCCCTTTAATTTTTGCACTCTGGTGAGATATTGTTTATCAGGCAATTCCAAACTGAAACTTATGCCATGTTGGATGTGTCATGAGAATTCTGTTCATCTCTACCTCTATAGATATTAAGGATAAATATGGGAAAATGAAACCTGCATGAGATAATAGCATATCAGAGTTGATTAGGGCTATCAAAACTTATTTAAAGGATTCATTATACTGGTAAGTTTTGTTGCCACTGTAGAATACAGGGCATACTCATTAAAAAAAATTAATACAATTTTAGAAATCAATAAAATTTAATACATTAATTTAAATAAGTATTTGAATTAATAAATTAAACAAATTTTTTATTAAACAAAAATTTAAAAAAACCATTAGGCTATTCTGTGTTGCTATAAAGAAATACCTTAGGCTGGGTAATTTATAAAGACAAGAGGTTTATTTGGCTTACAGTTCCGCAGGCTGTACAAGCATGGCATCAGCATCTGCCTAGCTTCTGGTAAGGCCTCAGGAAACGTCTAATCATGGAGGAAGGCTAAAGGGGAGCTGGTGTATCACATGGCAAGAGTGAGTAAGAGAGAGAAGGTGGAACATGCCACCCTCTTAAAATACCAGATGTCACGTGAAGTCAGAGTGAGAACTCACTCGTTACTCTGAGGAGGGCACCAAGCTGTTCATGAGGCATCCGCCCCATGGGACCCAATCAACTGCCACCAGGCCCCACCATCAACACTGGGGATTACATTCAACATGAGATTTGGAGGATACAAATACCCAAAATATATCAGAAAACAAAATTTATTTTGCTTATAATTTATTAATAAGGTAAATTTCAAAGAGAACATTCCAGACCAGATAAATTATCAGATTTTGATGTAGATCTCTCTTAAAGTATATTTTTAAATGCTACATAAAGGGACGCTGGTCTCTGAACTACTGTAGTTTAATATTCTGATATTTCTGTCAAAGCTACATGTTGTAGATAATAACAACAGGTCCCAGATGTTTTAAGTTAATTCTTGTTTTAGATGTGCCTGTTGTCTCTTAAGCATATACAGTAGTAAACAGTAAGTCATCTATCTTCATTTTTTTCTTTTTCATACAAAAGTCTCTTGCAAAGTTCTTTTCCTTTCTTGCTTTATATGTTCTCTTGTTCTCCTGTTTCTTTTCTCTGCAAAAATCCCATATAGTAAATTCCACCTACATAACTGCCTTTTCTGACTGTATCGTTTTCTTTTTTCTTTCGCTTTGCCTTGCATGGTCTTAAATAATTCTTTTAAGTTTATAGTAATAGCCTAGGTTGTGTTAGTTGAACTTCTTCTTCTTCTAGTATTCAGTAATAGCTGGTAAAGCAATCATCAAACCTTCAGTGTATCTTGATGGGCCACAGTCATTTCCTGTTACTCTTCCTACATTTCATTAGCTGGACCCTCAAACCTCACTCTAATCCCCCTGCTAAAACCCTATCCCAATGGCTCAATTTTTAGATAATTTTTAATTGTAGTAATCAAAATATCTATGAATTCTAAATTTTCAAAAGATAAGAAGTATCAATTTGGCCATTTATTTTCCTGGAAAACTTTTATCAGTTATGTCCTGTAAAGAAAATGGGTCCATGAAAGAAACAGTAATTTCTCCTTAATTTTCCTCCTTTGAGGGGAGGGATGTGGTTCCTGTGATCAGCCATTATCTCTTAAGGTCATGAAACAGTATGTAATGTAAGAGCTTCCCCTCCTTAATATAGATTAAGTTACATCAATGACTAGTGAAGGAATCACCAAATTTTGAGTGTACTTTGAATATGTACTAGGTGATGATTATATTGCCAAAGTCTCATTTAGGGATAAGTTTAAAATGAATAACAAATAAAAAAGAACTCTTTTAGGATACATTATTTTTTATCTTTCTCAATAGAATAAAAGCCCAAGAAAAGGCTTTATGAAACTGTCTGTGAATAAATTTTAAAATGATGAGTGAATAAGTTTTTGGTAGTATTGAATAATGTACAGAAATCACTCATGTAGGAAATAATTATAACAAGTAATTTAACAAGGCTTAAAGGATTAGACAGTTTTATGAGCATTAATGACATACCTGTTGCTGATAGAAGAAAAACAAAAGGATATAGAGCACACATGGTCCATCATGAATTGCTGTCATTCTAACATATTATTCCAAGGATGTGGGGGTAGGGAGTTGGGAGGGTGTCCTTCTGACAAAGGAAATAATTTTGACAACCCAAGTATTATTAAATAGTAGCTGTACTGACAGGCTCCCCAGTAAAGGCCAGTTAGGCTGGTAAGGAGGCCACACGAAGTCACACCATGGGGAAAGGCACAGAAGGATTAAATAAATCCAAATAACCTGCATATTCCCAAACTGTGACTTATAACATGGAGAAACAATGACTAAGGTCATGGCCCTACAATAATAATCATAATTAAATTATTATAAATTAAATTAGTTTTTAGTAATATTAATATTAAATTATTATAAATAATAATAACTAAATCATTACTGTAGAGCAAATGACAGATTCTAACCTCATCTAAATTTTATAAAACTGGATTACTGGGGAATTGAGAGAGGAAGGAGTTAAAGCTGTTGATAGTATACTTCAAAATCCAAGTTCAAGATTCCCTAATCACTCAGACTTCAACTGGTGAACATTAAAAAACAAACAAACAAACAAAAAACACAACGAAAACCTAGCATGTTTGCTGATCTAACTTTTGTTGTTATTGTTATTGTTGTTTGAGACAGGGTCTTGCTCTGTCACCCAAGCTGGAGTGAAGTGGCTTCATTAAGGTTCACTGCAGCCTCTGCCTCAGGGGCTCAAGTGATCCTCGCACCCCAGCCACTGGAGCAGATGGTACTACAGGTGTGTGCCACCAAGCCCAACTACTTGCTTTTTGTGGGTTTATTTTGTATTTTTTGTAGAGACTGGGTTTCACCATGTTGCCCTGGCTAGTCTCAAACTCCTGGGCTCAAGCCATCTGCCCACCTTGGCATTGCGAAGTACTGGAATTACAGCTGTGAGTCATCGTGCCCGGCCTGATCTAACTTCTATATGATCACTTTATTTACAAACATATGTTTCTCTTTCTGACTTTAACATATAATATAAAAATGTTTGTAGTTTAGTGCATCCAAAGGTAAAAATCAAGTTTTCCTGGCACATTTGTAGGCTTGAGGATTGCTTCCATAGATAAATGAAAATTTGTTAAAAGTGAAACATACATGCTTGAAAAGATATTATATATGTATATATGTTTTTAAAAGTCAAAAACAACAATGAGTTTACTAAAAAAAGCAGCAGAACACTGACACATCCAATCCCATTTCACTTCCCTATAACCTAAGACAACCATTTCCAACACTTTAAGCTACACATTCTGTTATTTAATTCTATATTTCCAAGTAACATGCTTTATTGCTATGTCTTTGCTCTTTAGTTTTATACATTACCTATAAATTCCTCATTATGAAATATAAGAATTTATCTTTTTTTTTTTTTAAATTATACTTTAAGTTCTGGGATACATGTGCAGAACGTGCAGGTTTGTTACACAGGTATGCACGTGCCATGGTGGTTTGCTGCACCCATCAACCCATCATCTACATTAATATTTCTCCTAATGCTATCACTTCTCTATCCCCCCACCCACTGACACGCAACAGTGTGTGATGTTCCCCTCCCTATGTCCAGGTGTTCTCATTGTTCACCTCCCACTTATGAGTGAGAACATGCAGTGTTTGGCTTTCTGTTCCTGTGTTAGTTTGCTGAGAATGATGTTTTCCAGCTTCATCCATGTCCCTGCAAAGGACATGAACTCATTCTTTTTTATGGCTGCATAGTATCCTATGATGTATATGTGCCACATTTTCTTTATCGAGTCTATCATTGATGGGCATTTGGGTGGTTCCAAGTCTTTGCTATTATCAACAGTGCTGCAATAAATATAAGTGTGTATGTGTCTTTACAGTAGAATGATTTATAATCCTTTGGGTATATACCCAGTAATGGGATGGCTAGGTCAAATGGTATTACTGGTTCTAGATCCTTGAGGAATGGCCACACTGGCTTCCACAATGGTTGAACTAATTTACACTCCCACCAACCATGTAAAAGCATTCCTGTTTCTCCACCTCCTCTACAGCATCTGTTTCCTGACTTTTTAATGATTGCCATTCTAACTGGCATGAGATGGTATCTCATTGTGATTTTGATTTGCATTTGTCCAATGACCAGTGATGATGAGCTTTTTTTCATATGTGTGTTGGCTAAATAAATGTCTTTTTTTGAGAAGTGTCTGTTCATATACTTTGCCCACTTTTTGATGGGGTTGTTTGGTTATTCTTGTAAATTTGTTTAAGTTCCTTGTAGATCCAGCCCTTTATCAGATGCATAGATTGCAAAAATTTTCTCCCATTCTGTAGGTTGCTTGTTCACTCTGAGTATAGTTTCTATTGCTGTGCAGAAGCTCTTTAGTTTAATTAGATCCCATTTGTCAATTTTGGTTTTTGTTGCCATTGTTTTTGGTGTTTTAGTCATGAAGTCTTTGCCCATACCTATGTCCTGAATGTTATTGCCTAGGTTTTTTTCTATGGTTCTTATGGTTTTAGTTCTTACATTTAAGTCTTTAATCCAAATTGAGTTAATTTCTGTATAAGGTGTAAGGAAGAGGTCCAGTTTTAGTTTTCTGCATATGACTAGCCAGTTTTCCCAACACCATTTATTAAATAGGGAATCCTTTCCCCATTGTTTGGTCAGGTTTGTCAAAGATCAGATGATTGTATATGTGTGGTGTTATTTCTGAAGGCTCCGTTCTGTTCCATTGGTCTATATCTCTGTTTTGGTACCAGTGCCATGCTGTTTTGGTTACTGTAGCTTGTAGTATAGTTTGAAGTCAGATAGCGTGATGCCTCCAGCTTTGTTCTTTTTGCTTAGGATTGTCTTGGCAATGCCAGCTCTTTTTTGGTTCCATATGAACTTTAAAGTAGTTTTTTCCAATTCTGTGAAGAAAGTCGTTGGTAGCTTGATGGGGATGGCATTGAATCTATAAATTACCTTGGGCAGTATGGCCATTTTCATGATATTGATTCTTCCTATCCATGAGCAAGGAATGTGCTTCCATTTGTTTGTGTCTTCTTTTATTTTGTTGAGCAGTGGTTTGCAGTTCTCCTTGAAGAGGTCCTTCATATCCCTTGTAAGTTGGATTCCTAGGCATTTTATTCTCTTTGAAGCAATTGTGAATGGGGGTTCACTCATGATTTGGCTCTCTGTTTCTGTTATTGGTGTATAGGAATGCTTGTAATTTTTGCACCTTGATTTTGTATCCTGAGACTGCTGAAGTTGCTTATCAGCTTAAGGAGATTTTGGGCTGAGACGATGGGGTTTTCTAAATATACAATCATGTCATCTGCAAACAGGGACAATTTGACTTCCTCTTTTCCTAATTGAATGCCCTTTATTTCTTTCTCCTGCCTGATTGCCCTGACCAGAACTTCCAACACTATGTTGAATAGGAGTGGTAAGAGCGGGCATCCCTGTCTTGTGCCAGTTTTCAAAGGGAATGCTTCCAGTTTTTGCCCATTCAGTATGATATTGGCTGTGAGTCTGTTGTAAGTAGCTCTTATTATTTTGATATATGTCCCATCAATACCTAATTATTTAGAGTTTTTAGCATGACGTTTATTTGCGTAGAGGTGTTTATAGTATTCTCTGATGGTAGTTTGTATTTCTGTGGGATCGGTGGTGACATCCCCTTTATCATTTTTTATTTTCTCTATTTGAGTTTTCTCTCTTTTCTTCTTTATTAATCTTGCTAGCAGTCTATCAATTTTGTTGATCTTTTTTAAAAACCAGCTCTTGGATTCGTTGGTTTTTTGAAGGGTTTTTTGTCTATCTCCTTCAGTTCTGCTCTGATCTTAGTTATTTCTTGCCTTCTGCTAGCTGTTGAATGTGTTTGCTCTTGCTTCTCTAGTTCTTTTAATTTAATTAATTCCTGCTTTCTCTTGTGGGCATTTAGTGCTATAAATTTCCCTCTGCACACCGCTTTAAATGTGTCCCAGAGATTCTGGTATGTTGTGTCTTTGTTCTCATTAGTTTCAAAGAACATCTTTATATCTGACTTCATTTCGTTATTTACCCAGTAGTCATTCAGGAGCAAGTTGTTCAGTTTCCATGTAGTTGAGCTGTTTTGAGTGAGTTTCTTAATCCTGACTTCTAGTTTGATTGCACTGTGGTCTGAGAGACAGTTTGTTATAATTTATGTTCTTCTACGTCTGCTGAGGAGTGCTTTATTTCCAACTATGTGGTCAATTTTGGAATAAGTGCGAAATGCAGAAATCACCTGTCTTCTGTGTCGCTCATGCTGGGAGCTGTAGTCTGGAGCTCTTCCTATTCAGCCATCCTGGAACCTTCTTCCTACAGTCTATTCTTTATACAATCAGAACAATTATGTCGTTTCCTCTATTGCAAACGTGTCCTGATTTTATGAGAACTCTAAGGTTTTGCCAGTGTTATATTTGTTGGATGCTGCTATAAATTTTTTTTTAAGTTAGAATGTTCCGTAAATATGGAGTAAAAGTTGGAGATAATCCTTAGATATTGCATTTCTTCTTTAACCAAAAATCTTTGTTTTATAGTCATGAAATACTGTCTTTTGTTAACAGCAGGAAACAACTTATCTACCCTTTTCTCCAAAATTTAAGGTCAAATTTAAAACACATTTTTATTTGCTCTTGAATTTTTAAAGATTTTGCATGCTATGAATTAGTGACTATGAGGTGATAAATTTACCTTAGATTCTTAGATGTGTGAGTTATTTTACACAATTATATTTCTGAAAAAAAATCATTGGGCATTTAAAATTTGTCTTGTTCTTTGTGAAGTAAGGTCCTTCTCTTTCTATTAGTCTTAAGATTTCTCCTAGAAAAAGTTCCATTTTTGGTATTTTCAACTGATAAGAAAAAAAAAGAAGGACAGAAGGAAGGAAGGCAGGGAGGGAGGGAAGAAAGGAGGGAGGAAAAAGTATAATGCCTGCAAAAATTCCTTATCACTAATACAAAAGTGAATGGCTAATATTCTACTAGTACAGGTTGAGTATTCTTTATCTACAATGCTTGGTACCAGAAGTGTTTTCAATTTTGGATTTTGGAATATTTGCATACACACACACACACACACACACACATACATACGTACACACACATACCTCAAAATATCTTGGGGATGGGACCCAAACCTAAACATGAAATTTATGTTTCGGATACACCTTGTATACATAGCCTGAAAGTAATCTTAGACAATCATTTAAAATAATTTTGTGTGTGAAACAGTTTGTGTACATTGAACCATCAGAAGCAAAGGTGTCACTATCTCAGCCACCTACATAGGCAATCTGGTTGTCTTGCATCACCATCATTCCTTACTGAATTATATGCTACTGATAAGCAATCATTTTTTACATGTATTTACACATAAGTACTTAACAGTAAAGAATATGACACACCACTGATACAGTGAAAAAATAATATGTTCAGGGGAACTAAGCAGCACAGTAGCATCACCAGAACACCTATCTCAGCTGTTAACAGCAACAATGAACAATAGCAGGCTCTTAGTCTCTACCTGTGATGCTGTGTTTTGATTAAAAGGTTACTGTACACTGTATTTTATTTTTGTAAGAAAATCATCAGAAGCAGTGAAGGACCAGGAAGTGGGTCCTCTAGGGATAAGGAGGCATTCTGCTGGATGTTTTTTAAAACTGTTTCCCTCTGAAGTATTTTGCCTCATTAACAACAGCTTTTGTCTTACGAGGTTTTCCTTGATTTTATAAATATACATGATTTCTTGTTCTGTTATGAATGCATGCTACTCTAGTCCTTCAAAAAGCTCATCACACATTTTCACCATGTCACCTTTAGATATCTTTTCTGTAGTGCTAATAATGATGTCATCTTCATTATCACTATTATCAGGATTTCCTTAAATCAGAACCATGTTGGCTATTTTACCATCAGTCAATGAGTGAAAAACTGAAGCCTTATTATCAATATCAAAAACTTCTTCAGTGTCTACTTTTTCCACCTGACTAATGGACTCTGAACATTAACAGTTCCCTTTAATTTTCAGTTTATCGAGATAGATATTTACTTGTTTTATACTCAGCATACTATTATGTGGCACTGTTCACTGCAATGCTAATGAATCCATTCTTTATTACATGATGGATATCTTCATTTTTAGATTTATGGAGTGTTTTCTACTTTTCATTAATTTTAGTGTATCATTTTCAGCATAGAACTTCAACATTTTATCCTTCTGTTTCTTCAAGTCATATATGTTGGTCATTTCCATACCATTCTCTTCTATAATACATTTCACACTTACACCACTGTCCAGTTTCTCCAACAGCTTAACTTTCTGTGCTACAGATAAACATAAATGCTTCCTTTTTGCCACTGTTACTCATAGTAGTATTTACAGGTTTCATTGACATTTTCAACACTATCTTTATACCACAGAGCAGAGAATAAGCAACAAACAAACAAACAAACAAAAACCCACAGTGAGAAATACATTTAAGTCTTGGCCCTTTGCAGGGTACTGCGGGTGTGTCCGGCCCACACACATGCCATTTTATTACCCTTTGAGGGTATGACTGCATAGGGGAATTTCAGCATGCATAGAAAAGATATAGTACAGCTGAAAGGGGCTAGAAGGCTCTTTTTTCCTTGGAAACACTAAATAAGTTGTGTGTTACACACCCATCACTTGAGGTCAGGTGTGGAATTTTCTACTTGTGGCATTATGTCAGCACAAAAATTTCAGATTTTAGAGCATTTCAGATTTTTTTTCATTAAGGATGCGCAATCTATAGTAATTCTACTTTTCCTAGCATTACTACCAATGATAGTAATAGCAACAATAGCCATTTATTGAATATTCTTTATGTTCCAGGCCACAACAAAACATTTTACAAGCATCATCTCATTTAGTATCCATGCTACAATTTAATACTGGTGCTACGAGATGTTAAATAACTTACCCCTGGTTACCCAGATAGTGGGTATCATTGCTAAAACTTGAACCCAGGTCTCTTAATCTGATGCTCTGATGCTATCTAACACTACTTTAAAAATCCCTCATCATTAAATAATGAATACAAATTTAAAAATATACTTCAAGGTTGTGTTAAGAAACAGAAGATATTTGTGGTTAGGGTTTCTGTTTCCTCCATTGAAAAGTAGATTGTGTTTCACAGTTTTAAATCACAACAATTCCATTAGCATTCAACTTTTGCTGTGAAAGGGTTTGGATCTTTGCCATAAAATGCCCTTTAAAGTCAAATTTGGCCAAGCTGTAGCCTAGAAGCAATAGTGGGCCACAATTGATCTACTAAAATAAAATTGCCAGACTTGAGTGGTCTAGTAACCATAATGTAGAATGCTGACTACATAGATTTCAAAGATTTTTTTAATGTCAATAAAGTACTAATTTTTCATGCTCCAAGATGTTCTCAAGTAGTCTACCTATATATGTATATTTTTTACTTATTTTGGAATCAGGCAATCAATTATAGAACAGTAATTCTATAAGCCATAGCTAGAAAAAGAGGCTTTCTTCACATTTCCCAATTCTCTACTCAACTCAAATTTGTGGGAATTTAGGGTAAGGAACGTGTAGCCTGTACTGTAGCTTACAGGACTGATATCTTACTGGCATTTTAGAACTATTAGTCCTAAGTGACAGAAATTCAAAAGAGCTTTAGCAAAAAATAAATTTTTGATTTCTGTAAATGTGAAGTTTAGGACCGTTTGCCTTCAGGTGTGTCTGTCCAGTTGGTCTAACAATGTCATTGTTAGATGACAACTTTGCTTCCTCTGTGTATCCTCAATTCTCAGGCAGGCAATATTCGAATGGGGGCAAAGATGGAAAATATTTTGTATTTGGTTTAGTACCATCATAAGAATACAAGTGCCTCTGTCCCTGTCACTTCAGCCAAAGTTCCTGGAATGGCTACCAGTGCCTCCTATTGTGTCATGTACTCACCCCTGAGTAATTACCAAGGCCAAGTACAATAGAGTGCTCCGAATGACCACTCAAGCTTGGTGCTTGTATTGTAACAGATTTTGTTCCATTCTTGCTCCTAGGCTACAATTTTGCTGAATTTCCCTTTAAAGGACATCTATCCACTCCTGAAGCTGAGGACTCAAGTCAGTCCCACTCAAATGCCACCATGGTGAGGAAAATGGAAGAGAAGCTGTTTCTGTTACTAGAAGAAGGACAAATAGATGTTGGTCAGACAAAACAAAAGTCTACTATACCTGGATATGTTTTTGTCAAGTGACAAAGAAATACAGTAATCTTTCATCAATATCTCATTTTATTGACATGAAATTCTACTTTACCCCAGTTTACTTTAGTTTAACCTTTCTATACCCTGGCAGATTTAGGACTTGACATAAACCTGTATTTCCAGTCACTTATCTTGGTGATAATTGGAGAGATAATTAAACACCAGCATAGAAAAATGGGGATAAAGTGTGCTGTAGAGCAGGAACTGAACTATTTAGGAAAAACTTATGAAACATAAGAAATGCTAAACCCTACCTTAGAGATCTTCCAACATCATTAAAAGCAAGTGGTGTATCAAAAAGATTGATGATGTCTGCTTTGGGGTGACTTGACCTTAGATAGAACCAAAATTTTATGCCTCACTATATATTAACAGGGAGTTTTAAAAATTAGCATCTCAGCTAAGCTGTTTCCATGGTGAGCATCAAAGTTACTGTCTGTCTCCAGGACTGTGGTGAAATGTAGGAGGTGAGAATAAACAAATACAAATAATATCAGAACGATATTAAACATTTATTAGAAGAAATAGGTACACAGAATAAATTTTAACATTCATATTATAAGCAGCAAAGAAAAGCTGATCAGTGAGTGAGAGGTTGAAATTGTAGGAAACTGTAAAATGTTTATAATGAACAATGAAGTGCAACTACAAATTAATTATACAGTGCTTATTATTATTAGCCAGGAGTAATAATAGTATCTAACACATAAAGCTATTGTTAGAATTAAATGAGACAATAGTGCACAGTGCTAAGCTCAGACGAACTCCTCCAAAATTGTTACATATTATATTTAATTTAAATATCCTTCCATATTATTTCATTTAAATTATAGTAAAACATTGATAACAACTTTCATCATTTCCCTGATGATCTTCTTCCTTGACTTTAATTTTCCCTGAAGGTCTTAAAAGTTTCTCAATCATGCATTTTCCAAGTAGTTTTATGAACCAAGCTAGTAAAGCTACTGTGGATAATACATTGAGTATATGCCATGGGCTATGTGGGAAAATTGTAGAGGAGTGAGCTGAAAGGACCTCAGAGGAAACCTTCCCTTCATTGCAGCCACACAGATTTTGGGAAAATGAAAATAGAGAAAGGGTTTGGGCTCTGTGATGCTGCAGTTTTGCTCAGATGCAAGTTATTGGGCCAGCTCCTTTGCAGCATTTACAGAACTACAGCAGGTGCCTAAGGAAGCTTTGGTATTTACAGAAAACACCCTGTTAGGCAACCATTTATTCTTTCACCCTCTTTTGGTCCCACACCAATCTATTATTAGTTCTGTAGCCAGAGTCATCTTTTTAAGACACATCTTCTGTTAGTTTTGATGAATGTACTGCTTAAGCAAGAAAAGCAGGCATTTGAAGGAGTCCAGGTTTCTCTTTCTCCCTATTTCTCACCCTTCATAGCCCATCAGACTTGTGAATTCTTCCTCACAAATGTTCTAGGTATCTTCCCCATTTTCCATCCTCACTTCCACGAGACAGGTACAGGTTTCTATTGTCAAGTCCTAAGACTACTGTGGAAGCACTTTATTGTCTGTCTCTGCTTCTTGACTTGTTCTTTTCCAAGCTTTCCTCCAGTGAATAACCAGAAAGATACTTATCAAATATGAAATTGGCATTTCACTTCCCTATTTACATTCTACAGGGGCTACCCCTGACCTACAGGACAAAGCCTAAAATCCTTCATATGGCTTTCAAGGATATCAGTGATGTCTTCGGCCAACTGTCCAGCCTCAGTTCTTAGGCCCCGCTCCTCCCAATAGTTGGATCTTTAACTTCCAGCCATTTAAATTATGCAAAGCTCCCTTATGGTGCCATGATTTCTACCCTCTGAAATTGCATCTGCCTTTCCTTCAGGACCCTCTCCTCCTGCATTTCCAGAAAATTCATGCTTTTATAAAGCTTCAATTCAAAAGTTTTTTCCTATGAAACCTTCCTTATCATTGAAGGTCTTTAATTCATTTACTCACTTACGTTTTTGTTCAATTTTATTGAGTCCTTATTATGCACTGGGCCCTTAAATGCTCCTTGTTCTGTTCCCACTAAACTTTTCTATTCAGTTATAACAGTGTTCTTATTATGTCATAATTTGTGTTTTCTTCCTGTCTCTTTTTAAAAATACTTAAAGACCCTAAAGGACAAGAGCTATGTCTTTTAATCAAATCCTCACAGCTTAGACGAGTGCCTGGCACATAATAGGTACACATTCAAAAAATAATTGAATGTGTGAACTTACCTAGAAGAGTAGGAAAAATTAAAGAGGCGCTTGGGTTGGGATTATTCTAATAGGGGTTACCTATGCTATGCTCCTGCCAAGACCCAGCCCTGTATACTGTTTGCCTGTTCCTCTGTAGAGGAGCACTGAGCAATCATATTGAGTAGTTGTTGTTTTGTCCTCTTCCTTCCGTGTAAGATAGCTGTTCATTTCATCTGATTGGTACTGCCCACTTAACACTCAGAACAGTAGATGAGCTAGTTGTCTAGAATCCTTGGACTAGTAAAGAGAAACCTGAGGTGAAATAATATCAGAAGATACTAAGTAGTAGTTGTACAGATCCAGATAACTTTTGAGAGCCATTTTTCTCTTCCCATTTTTGGGAACATAAGATTCATGCCACTTTTTGCATTGTTACTTTGCCTTCCCACAGCCAATGAATAGGTAACTGGTTGCCACGAGGAGTAACTATTTTCCTGATTAATTGGATGCATTAGGAGATGCTAATGTGTAGTGGGAATCTTCAAACATACTACATATTCCTGTTGCCAAAATATATTCATGGATGGTTTACTTTCTTTATTTTAAAGGAGTCTCATGGAATGCTGAAGCACATATGGAAATTTGCACAGTGCTTTCATTCATTTCCAACTACGTTTATGCAATTTGGTTTTTGTGGTAACATTTGGGTGGCTCCCAAACATAATTCTTTTACCATAGTTTGAAGTTTTGATTCAAAAATGAATTTGAAAAATAGCTGTAACACCTGGTACCATTTATATAATATACTAATATGCTCTTATTATGGCATTCTGGTTAATGAAAAGCATTAAATTAATGTATAAATCAAAGAGAAAAACAAAACTGAAATTACAAGCTCACCATAATGTAATTAAAAGCATTATGTCTCATATCAAGTTATGGTAAATAGCAAAATTTACCAAGAAGACAATTTACAGCCTTAAATGCCTTTATTGTTAATAAAAACATATTAAAGTGTAAGAGATAGTAACCATCTTAAGAAATGTGCAGAATAACAACAAAAAGGAACAAAAGAATTTAGAGAAAGAGAATTAGTAATATTAAGGTGAAATTAATTTTAAACACTTTAAAAATTAATAGAAAAGACCAGCATATCTAAAAAGTATTTATTTCAAGACTATAAAATAAATTATTTGAGAGCATTATTAAAAGTGAAAAACAAAATGAAACAGAAAGTGAAAATAAAATTGAGAAAGGAGACATAACGCTAAGTGCAGAATCAACTTAATTAATTATACATTACTAAATACAAATTAATGATTCAAAGCTTTAAAAGCCAAAGATAGGCCAGGCGCGGTGGCTCATGCCTGTAATCCCAGCACTCTGGGAGGCCAAGGCGGGCAGATCACGAGGTCGGGAGATCGAGATCATCCTGGCTAACATGGCGAAACCCTGTCGCTACTAAAAATACAAAAAAATTAGCCGGGCGTGGTGGCAGGCGCCTGTAGTGCCAGCTACTTGGGAGGCTGAGGCAGGAAAATGGTGTGAACCCAGGAGGCAGAGTTTGCAGTGAGCCGAGATTGCACCACTGCACTCCAGCTTGGGCAACAGAGCTAGACTCCGTCTCAAAAAAGAAAATAAAAGCCAGAGATGTTGATCTCTTAGCAAAATGTAAATGACCAAGATTGATTCAAGAAAAAGTGAAAAAATGGGATGACCCGAATAAATATAATAGAAGCAATTAAAACGATTTGCCATGTAGAAAGGCAGCAAAATCAGTTTCACATATAAGCTCTTCCTGACTTTTACAGAAAATAAAATTTCAAAGATTCTTAAATTCTTCCAAGTAATGAGAAGAAAGTGGAAATCTTTCTAATTCATTTTTAAAGCTAGTATAACATACAGTTTGGACATTTGTCCCTGCCCAAATCTTATGTTGAATTGTAATCCCCAATGCTGGAGGTGGGGCCTGGTGGGAGCTGTTTGGATTATGTGGGCAGATCCCCCTACTTGGTCCTAGCTTCATGATAGTGAGTCCTCATGGGATCTGGTTATTTAAAACTGTGTGGCACCTCCCCTCCACCCCACTTTTTCTCTCTCTCTCGCTCCTGCTTTCGCCATGTGATGCACCTGCTCCCCTTCACCTTCCACCATGATTATAAACTTCCTGAGACCTCCCTAGAAGCCAAGCAGATGCCAGAACCATGCTTCTTGTACAGCCTGCAGAACCATGAGTCAATTAAACATATTTTCTTATAAATTACCCAGTGTCACGTACTTCTTTACAGTAATGTAAGAATGACCTAATACAATAGCAACAATGTTAAAGCTGACAAATATACTATAAAAAGAAAAATATAAAATATAGTTTGCAAACATACATGCAAAAATTCTAAATAAAATATTTACAAATAGAATCTAGAAATATATCAAAAACTAAGTAGATTTTATTTTAAGAAGGCAAGGATGGTTCAGTATCTGGAAATCTATCAACATAAGTTATTACATAATTTTGTTTAAAGGGAACCATATGACTAAACCAGTAAATGCTAATAAGTATTTCAAACAATCAAATAGCCATTTCTAACAAAAATATAAGTGAAATAAGAAGGAAACTGCATAAATAAGATATTGATTTCCCCAAATCCAACACCTAGTGATTATTCTGAGTTGTTAAACAAGAAAACTATTTCAATTAAAATCAGATATTACACAAGGATACCTGTTATTACCATTGCAACACTGGGAGATTCAAGGGAATGCAATAAGTTAATAAAGTGAAGTAACTGATATAAAGGCCATTGGTGAAACAATTGTGCATTTGAAAATTCAAATTATATGTAAAAGCTTCTTAGAAAAAATGTGGCACGGTATCTGCATAAGAAACAAACATTTAAAAAAAGTGTTTTCTTAGAAATAGAAATATGTAATTTCCTTATAATATGATTATTCCTTCACAACAGTAATTACACCTATAAAAATCTTAAAAATAAACTTAAGATCAACCCCCCAAAATAAAGAAAACTAAAAAAAAAAATTGACAAAGGTCATAAAAGACAAATGATAACCTTGACCATATTCTAAGATTAGAAGAGTTAATATCTTTAAAATGTCAATCTCCACAAAAGTGATGCATCAATTTAATGCATTTTAATCCCATCAGAATAACGTGGCATTTGGTTTGTTCATTTTAAAACTGAATACAATGAGCTTAAGATTCCTATGTACCAATATATTTAATGACAGCCAAGAAAAAGAATGGTGGGAAAACATTTGACTTACATGAAAATAAAAATATTTTAAAGTAATTAAAATAAAATAAATAATGAATTAGCCCATGACATAAAATCAGGCCAGGAGAAGGGAGGACTCAAAATCCTCCAGAATATACAAACATTAGATGACAATGCTGGTATTTGTCTTCAGTGAGGAAAGCCGGTTTAATAAATAGTGCTGACAAAACTGGCTATCCTCCTGAAGGAAAATAAAAATAAATTTTAGATAGAACAGAGACCTAAATATAAAACAGAAGACAATGAAAAATTGGGAGATTAAATGTACCATCTATAGGTAGAAGAAACTCTTTTAAATAATGTGAGAAATCGAGAAGAAGCTATAAAGAAAAGTATGTATTTGGCTATGGAAAACAAATGGCTCAGCCAATGGCTATTCTCCTCTTTTGTAAGGAGAACTTTCTTGGGTAGGGCGTGGTGACTCACATCTGTAATTCCAGCACTTTGGGAGGCTAAGGCTGGCAGACCATTTCAGGCCAGGAGTTTGAGATCAGCCTGACCAACATGGTGAAACCCTGTCTCTCCTAAAAGTACAAAAAAATTAGCCAGCTGTGGTGGCACATGCCTGCAGTCCCAGATACTCAGGAGACTGAGGCAGGAGAATCACTGGAACCAGGGAGGAGGAGGTTGCAGTGAGCTGAGATCGTGCCACTGCACTCCAGCCTGGGTGACACAGTGTGACTCCATCTCAAAAAAAAAAAAAAAGAAAAGAAAAGAAAAGAAAATTAGCCATATGTGAGGTCACATGCCTATGTAATCCCAGCTACTCTGGAGGCTGAGATGCACAAGAATTGCTCGAACCCAGGAGGTAGAGGTTGCAATGAGCTGAGATTGCACCACTACGTAGTACTCTAGCCTGGATAACAGAAAGAGACTCTGACTCAAAAAATAAAGTAAGAGAAAGAGAGAGCTTTCTCACTGCCCCAGTACCTCTGCTTTCTACCTTTGAACACAACCATGTGAAAACACCATGTCTGTATCTTAGAAGCTATCTTATGTCTAACAGTCAATATTTAGGCTCAGTATGAAAAGCTAAAACAGTTAGATGAAAAAGCAAAAGGATGAATGGAGAGGGGATGAATCCATGATGTTCCCTCTAAGCCAAGGAACTACCTTAGAATTTAACATCTAAATATCTTGTTGGTAAGATTTCTTTAAAAACTTCGTTTTTGGAAACTGTTATTCAATTACTGGAGTAAACTTTTTTTTTCTAGTTGATCTAATATAAGTACTTAAAATGTACAGCAAATAGCTTAAAGTCAGGTTTTGTTTTCAAAATGGCAGCACAGAATCAATCTGGCTTCACTATCCACCCCAACCCACAACAGAAAAACCAAAACCAAATAAACAGCACTGAGATTATCAACAGCATCCCAGAATGCAAATATAAAGATGAGACAGTTTCCAGGGCCACAAGTAAGTAAAAAAACGTTGAGCAAATGATAAGGGAATTGGACTTCCAGACCTGTAATGCCCCTCTCACCAGTCATCTTGGCACCAAGCACATGGGAAGTCTGCCTCTAACTCATGGTTTCTACGCTAGAAAAAGTGAGGTCATGGCAGATGGCCAGTTTTCCCATCATCTTGGGTTCCCTGGCAGGATATCTGTCCCTGCTTCAACACAGTAAAGCTTTCCTAGGGCCTAAAGGGATAGGCAGAGACAAAATGTGGAGGTGGGACTATCATCCTCAGCCAGGGAAACTCTGCTCTGTAGCTCGGCCAAAGGAGACGCCAAAGCAGAGTGGTTGTTCAGCAGCATCACCCTGTAGGAAGTACTTTACACAGCTTCCCTGCGCATGAACCAGTCTTCCCACACGGCCAGGATACTATTTGTTTGGGACCTCCCCCATTCAGGTCAGGCAGCGCTCTGTTTGCTAGAGCACAGGCAAAGCTGGCTTTCAGGCGCCATCTAGTGCCAAAAAAAAGGCAGCAACCTAGTGGAGAAAAAAGAAAAGGCATTCATCAGGTAAATTACAAAGACTAACCAAATGTATCCAATTATGAAATAAACAAGCCAGACAGAAGAGACTGGAATGAATAACTAATCCTTCAATGCACATACATAAATGTACATCCACAAGAAACAACAGCAAACAGGGAATCATGACCTCTCCAAATGGATAAAACAAGGAACCCGTGAACGACCCTAATGAGCACTATGTAAGCTCTCTGACCAAGAATTCAACATAAAGTGAAAGTCAAGTGATAGATTTGGGAAAGTTGAGCTACAATATAAAAAGAGTTCTTAAAAAATAATAAATGTGGAAAATATATAAATAGGTGGAAATATGAACAGAATGTATGACGAGTTTTTACAAAAGGGCAAGTGCCAGTGACCTGTAAACATATGAAAAGGTTCCTAGACTTCCAAGTAAACAGGGAAATTAAAATTAAAATGACAATTATATGATTTTATACACAGCCAATTGGAACATTTAAAAATGTATTAGCCATTTGTCATAGAGATTTGCAGAAAAGGATTCTTCTATACATTGATAATGAAAATGTTGTTATAACCTCTTTGAAATAACAATCTGGGAAAATCTATGAAAATTTAAAATTCTCTTTGATCCAGTAATACAACCCCTTGGAAACTCACCCATAAATATGAAAGGGTAGATGTAAAAGAATGCTTAAAACAGCATTATTCAAAATAGTAAAGTTCTCAAAACAAAACTTCACACCTTGGAATATCATGAAGCCACTAAGAGAAATGAATTAGAATTGTTGCAATTTACTCAGAGTTTTCCATGATCAGGGACAAAAGCAAGGTGTCCAGTCACATTACATTATAATAGGTTTGAATTTTATTTTAAACAACCACCACCACAAACAAGTAAATGCCCTGTATTTTCAACTCCAGTATTTAAGATGGTTCTCTACAGGCACGCCAGGGCCTGTTCCATCACTCTTAATATATAACTAAATCATTAGAGCATTAATGATATAAAATATACACCTGAATTATTAACTAGTTATCTTGGTTTTGCCAGAGCAGATGCAGATTAGAGGATATGGCAGTGTACAAGTTGAGAGAAGGATAAGAGGACAGTAAAGAATAAAGAAAATGACTACCTTGGAAAATAATACAATATAATTATCTTTACAGATAATATTATATGTGTGCATATGAAGATATGCTATTTTGTCTTCACATATTATTTATTAGAAAAAACAGAATTTAGTTAATTCCTACATATTTTTGGGTGGCCATAATATATTGTTAACTGAATAAAAGGACACCCAGGGTAATGAGAATATGATGCTGTTTTGATGTTTTATTTAAAGGAAATCAAAACCTTCTGTGTGTATATGTGGCTGTATATGCACAGGTGTATATGGGTGAGTGCATGTATAGGGTGTGTATGTGTGTGTAGGAGAGGAAATTAAGTGAGAAAAGATAAAAATAATTTTGTAAACCCTCCTTATATTGTTTATTTTGTTACAACAGTTAGATATTGCTTTTATAATTTGGAAAAGGTCAAATGAATAAATTAGAATAAAAAGTTTATTTATTTATTTTAATTATACTTTACGTTCTAGGGTACACGTGCACAATGTGCAGGTTTGTTACATATGTATACATGCGCCATGTTGGTGTGCTGCACCCACTAACTTGTCATTTACATTCAGTATATCTCCTAATGCTATCCCTCCCCCCTCCCGCCACCCCATGACAGGCCCCAGTGTGTGATGTTCCCCACCCTGTCTCCAAGTGTTCTCATTGTTCAATTCCCACCTGTGAGTGAGAACATGTGGTGTTTGGTTTTTTTTGTCCTTGTGACAGTTTGCTGAGAATGATGGTTTCCAGCTTCATCCATGGCCCTAAAAGGACATGAACTCATCCATTTTCATGGCTGCATAGTATTCCATGGTGTATATGTGCCACATTTTCTTAATCCAGTCTATCATTGATGGACATTTGGGTTGGTTCCAAGTCTTTGTTATTGTGAATAATGCTGCAATAAACATATGTGTGCATGTGTCTTTATAGCAGCATGATTTATAATCCTTTGGGTAAATACCCAGTAATGGGATGGCTGGGTCAAATGGTATTTCTAGTCCTAGATCCTCGAGGAATCGCCACACTGTCTTCCACAATGGTTGAACTAGTTTACAATCCCACCAACAGTGTAAAAGTGTTCCTATTTCTCTACATCCTCTCTAGTACCTGTTGTTTCCTGACTTTTTAATGATTGCCATTCTAACTGGTGTGAGATGGTATCACATTGCAGTTTGATTTGCATTTCTCTGATGGCCAGTGATGATGAGCATTTTTTCATGTGTCCGTTGGCTACATAAATGTCTTCTTTTGAGAAGTGTCTGTTCATATCCTTTGCCCACTTTTTGATGGGGTTGTTTGGTTTTTTCTTGTAAATTTGTTTAAGTTCTTTGTAGATTCTGGATATTAGCCCTTCGTCAGATGGGTAGATTGTAAAAATTTTCTCCCATTCTGTAGGTTGCCTGTTCACTCTGATGGTAGTTTCTTTTGCTGTGCAGAAGCTCTTTAGTTTAATTAATCTCATTTGTCAATTTTGGCTCTTGTTGCCATTTTTTTTTTTTTTTTTGGGCGTTTTAGTCATGAAGTGCTTGCCCATGCCTATGTCCTGAATGTTATTGCCTAGGTTTTCTTCTAGGGTTTTTATGGTTTTAGGTCTAACATTTAAGTCTTTAATCCATCTTGAATTAATTTTTTATAAGGTGTAAGGAAGGGATCCAGTTTCAGCTTTCTACATATGGCTAGCTTGTTTTACCAGCACCATTTATTAAATAGGGAATCCTTTCCCCGTTTCTTATTTTTGTCAGGTTTGTCAAAGATCAGATGGTTGTAGATGTGTAGAGTTCTTTCTGAGGGCTCTGTTCTGTTCCGTTGGTCTATATCTCTGTTTTGGTACCAGTACCATGCTGTTTTGGTTACTATAGCCTTGTAGTATAGTTTGAAGTCAGGTAGCATGATGCCTCCAGCTTTGTTCCTTTTGCTTAGGATTGTCTTGGCAATGCCAGCTCTTTTTTGGTTCCATATGAACTTTAAAGTAGTAGTTTTTTCATTCTGTGAAGAAAGTCATTGGTAGCTTTATGGGGATGGCATTGAATCTATAAATTACCTTGGGCAGTATGGCCATTTTCACGATATTGATTCTTCCTATCCATGAGCAAGGAATGTGCTTCCATTTGTTTGTGTCCTCTTTTATTTCGTTAAGCAGTGGTTTGCAGTTCTCCTTGAAGACGTCCTTCACATCCCTTGTAAGTTGTATTCCTAGGTATTTTATTCTCTTTGAAGCAATTGCGAATGGGGGTTCACTCATGATTTGGCTCTCTGTTTCTGTTATTGGTGTATAGGAATGCTTGTAATTTTTGCACCTTGATTTTGTATCCTGAGACTGCTGAAGTTGCTTATCAGCTTAAGGAGATTTTGGGCTGAGACGATGGGGTTTTCTAAATATACAATCATGTCATCTGCAAACAGGGACAATTTGACTTCCTCTTTTCCTAACTGAATACCCTTTATTTCTTTCTCCTGCCTGATTGCCCTGGCCAGAACTTCCATCATTATGTTGAATAGGAGTGGTAAGAGCGGGCATCCCTGTCTTGTGCCAGTTTTCAAAGGGAATGCTTCCAGTTTTTGCCCATTCAGTATGATATTGGCTGTGAGTCTGTCGTAAGTAGCTCTTATTATTTTGAGATATGTCCCATCAATACGTAGTTTATTGAGAGTTTTTAACATGAAGGACTGTTGAATTTTCTCAAAGGCCTTTTCTGCATCTATTGAGATAATCATGTGTTTTTTGTCATTGGTTCTATTTATGTGATGAATTACATTTACTGATTTGTGTATGTTGAACCAGCCTTGCGTCCCAGGGATGAAGTTGACTTGATTGTGGTGGATAAGCGTTTGATAGGCTGCTGGATTCAGTTTGCCAGTATTTTATTGAGGATTTTCACATCGATGTTCATCAGGGATATTGGTCTAAAATTCTCTTTTTTTGTTGTGTCTGTGCCAGGCTTTGATATCAGGATGATGCTGGCCTTACAAAATGAGTTAGGGAGGATTCCCTCTTTTTTTATTCATTGGAATAGTTTTAGAAGGAATAGTACCAGCTCTTCTTTGTACTTCTGGTAGAATTCGGCTGTGAATCTGTCTGGTCCTGGACTTTTTTTTCGTTGGTAGGCTATTAATTACTGCCTCAATTTCAGAACTTGTTACTGGTCTATTAAGGGATTCAACTTCTTCCTGGTTTAGTCTTGGGAGGGTTTATGTGTCCAGGAATTTATCCATTTCTTCTATATTTTCTAATTTATTTGAGTAGAGGTGTTTAAAGTATTCTCTGATGGTAGTTTGAATAAAAAGTTTTAAGTGCTAATATCTGAGTAAGTTAATAGGAATGAGGTTCCTAATGTGTAAATGGAGATTATATTTAGGAGATAAGAAGTCAATGTATTTTCAGCTTCAGAAATCCCTAACTGTTGTTGTCCAGAGACTGGCATCACCAATTGCTTGCATGTCTTCTTGGGCATGTTGGGGAAGGTGCCAATCAGTATCTAGGACAATTCCCACACCCCGTACGGCTAGTAGCTAGAGACCTGGACTGGTGCTAGGAGCCAGATAGGGAGAGAAGCCTGAGGCAGTTGTCCTTCTGCTTCTCCACTTCCTGTCTGAGGAAACATGGAGCTACTGAGAGAGCCAATAAATTTGCAGAGAGACCTAATGTTAGAGAAAGGAGGGGCAGCAGACAGGAAGTTGAGACACAGACCCCAGCAGTAGATACCACTCATCACCCCCAGCCAAAGGTAGATGGGGCCTTTCAAACTCAACAGTTACCAACCCAAAGAACAGAACAAGGGAGTTACTCTGACGCCAGAAAACGTGAAAATGCAGAGAAAAAAGCTAGGATCGGGTTCCTCTTCACCCCAGGTCATGAGGTCACAAACACCTGTATGCCAAGGAGGAAGAAAATATGTGACTGGGCACTTTACCTGCAGACACTGAGTATGTATGTGAAATACTAATTAAAGATACTGGGTTGGCCTGAGTCTCCTGGGCTGGATTCAGTCTATTCTGCCTTGCTTCAGTGGAAAGATCAAATCAGTTAATTTTTTAAAAATTCTCATATTGTTTTTATTATTTAAATGCAGTAAAAGTGAAATTGAAACCTGGTTACAGAGGTAACTATTGTAAGACAGGCTTTCTATTTTTGACAGAAGAGAGATTTTAGAGCAGGTGAGTACTGGGCACTAAGGGTGAAGGTGGGTGGGTATCTCCAATCAGGAGAGAGCAGGGAAAAGGGAATATCTAGACATAAGCCAAGTTTTTCCACTTGACAATTTGCCTTTGGCCTATCCTGTCTGTCTTTATCTGGGCTCAAATAACTAGAAGCTGAAGTCAAGAGGCTTGTCCTTTGTTCTGCAGACAGAGCACAGTCCAGCCCAAGCAAGAATTATATTACAATCTATTATGGAGAAAAGAGAGGGAGAGAGAAGGTACACTTTTGTGGAGGTGTTTTCTTTCAAAATTCTTCTGCGTGATCTTTTTTCCCAAATATAGTTCCAAGGTGTTTATGAGTTCCTTTAAAATGTTTTCTTCTTTTATTATTTCCTTTTTCTTCTTTCCTGCTCTAAGCATGCTTATTTTTATTGATTTTGGACTTCAACCACCCTGGATTTTGTGGGAAATGAAGACAGTTAGAAAAGTGAGTCAATAAATTGAGTGCTAGGACAGAGGAAAGACATTCAACAGAGGATTATTGCCAACCTATTTGCCCAAATTCTCAATTTACTGTGCTAGGGATTTGGTTTAAGTAGTGGATCAAAGTGTTCAATGATTTTAGGAACGCATGTACAGATGCCACTCACTGGAATGTGAACATTTAAAATATGGGTTTTTTTTGATTCAACAAATATTTATTGAGCAATAAATATAGCCAGCTACTAGTGAAATAGCAGTGAAAAGAGAAAAACAACAACAAAGAACAGATACTGTGTACCTGGTCCCATGGAGCTTTACTTTTATGTGGGGAAGAAAAAGAATAATCAAATAAATGAAACATAATGTGGCAGGTGGTATTAACCATTATGAAGGAAAAACAAAGCAGGTTAATGGATTAGATAGTGACTACCAAGGAGGAGAGAGAGGCTGTAACCATTTTTAAGAAGTCTTCTTATGGGCCAGGCGCAGTGGCTCACACCTGTAATCCCAGCACTTTGGGAGCTGAGGGGGGTAGATCACTTGAGGTCAGGAGTTCAAGACCAGCCCTGGTTAACATGGTGAAACTCCATCTATACTAAAAATACAAAAATTAGCTGCACATGTTGGCAGGTGCCGGTAATCCCAGCTACTTGGGAGGCTGAGGCAGGAGAATTACTTGAAGCTGGGAGGCGGAGGTTGCGCTGAGCTGAGTTGGTACCACTGCACTCCGGCTCGGGTGATGAAGCAAGACTTCACCTCAAAAAAAAAAAAAAAGAAAAAAAAAAGTAGTTCTCTTCTGAGAAGGTGACTATTTATTTATTTTTTGAGATGCAGCCTCAAATTCCTGGACTCAAGTGATCTTCCTGCCTCAGCCTCCTGAGTAGCTGCAGCTACAAGCGGGCACTATCATACCTGGCTAATTTTTTACTCTGTTTTATTTTTACATTTTGTAGAGACAGGATCTCACTATGTTGCCCAGTCTGGGTAGGTGACATTTTAGAAGAGACCAAAATATAGTAGGGAACCAACCACTGTGATGTTTAGAGGAGCCCCTTTTCAGGCAGAGAGACCAGCAAGTACAAAGGCCCTGAGGCTAGTGTGTCTGGCAGGAGGGGTTGGAGCAGTGTAAGCATTGGGGAGTGGTGGCTCAGTTGGCCATGGGCAGGTCAGAGCAGAGTCTTTGAAGCCACTAGAAGGACTTTTTTTCCCAAGTTGATATAGGATGCCATGAAGTTCTGTTGAGCAGAGCAGTGAAATAAACTGATCTATGTTTTAACCAAATTGACTTTGCTATTGTGTTGAGAATAGATTAACAAAAAACCCAGAAATTAGATTTTAAGGAGAAAGGATAAATATTGAAATAGTCATTTTGGAAAGTGGGGAGGCAAATTGAGTTGCAATGTGTAATAGGATTGTTGGAGCACCATGAACCCACTTCAGGTGGTGGTCACACATTTCAAGTCACAGAAGTCAGGATGGTTACATGTTTTGTCAATTCATGTCCAGCTTCTCATAGCCAAGCACAAAACAAACAAAAGTTGAATTCAACGAAGGTGACATTTTGTCAGGCAAGTATACAATAAAGAAGAGAGGCAGCAGTGTTAGGGGACTGTGTGAGGCCGTCATTATGACAATGAATCATATTTTAACACATTGGGTGAGCAGGGAAGTGAGAATGTGAAGAGAATGAAAGACAGGCTAAAGACAGGCTACAATCTCTTTCACCACTAAAATGAAGCATCTTTGGATGGTGTATGAAAGAGATGAAAGTGAAAATAAATAAAAAGAGGTGGTCACAAAGTGGGATACTTCAAATGGAGGTTGTTGAGATCTGCACTAGGCAACAACAGGATCTAGGATATAACCTGGGAGAAGGTGGCCAAGGGAGGTGGAAACAAAATCATTGGACATCAGGAGGTCAAGGCACTGAGAGTGAGGATAACAAAAGGATTTTCCACAGTGTCAATTGACATGGATATCACAATCACCAAGAATGATCGCAGAGTACTGCTGGAGAGTCAGTGAGCTACTTGCTACATTTTCACAGAATGAGGAGATGTGACCTCAGTGTCTGCAGATGATTTCAACAAGATGGGGGTATTGATAGGAGTTTGCCACATGGCATGAACTTCGAAGAGCTAGGATTTTGTGTGTGTGTGTGTGGGTGGAAAGATGTAATACTAACTTGGAAATATCAACAAGCAACAAAGGAGAGTGTCTACCACATCTTCTGATTTATGAGATAAAAGAGAGAAACATTTCACCATTTTTAGAGATTACAAGGAAAGCACTATTGGAAGTGCAACCAGGTTTTAATTATAGCAAGAAGGTAATGGAAACATTTAAAGAATTAAGATGAGTTTTCAGGAATCCCAGAGAGCCTATTGGAAGGATTTGAGGGAGAAGGGAGGCATGGAAGGTTGTTCCAGATTAGGGGATATTCAAAGCAGTATGAAAGAGTTCAGGTGATGAGAGATGAATTGTGGTTCTTGGGAGTGACTGAAGTAAACAGGAATGTTGGGCATGATGGGTTTAGTCCTGAAATAAGATTTTGCTATCTGCAGAAAGGATTACTCAGCCCTCTCACATGTCGGGAAGCCTCCAGGGAAGTATGGAGAGGTGAGAAGGAGGATTTAAGAGTTGGTCATAAAAATGCCAAACAGGAAAGGTTTATATTTACTCAAAATGCCTGATTACTTAACACAGAGCTGCATGTTCAGTACTACAATTTACTAGTAGAACCCTGGAGTAAATGGTCCAAATAAACTTACCATGATGATGATGACCTTCATATTATCACCAGGTATTGAGTGCTCATCATGCTAAGTG
This sequence comes from Papio anubis, assembly GCF_008728515.1. Taxonomy (NCBI): domain Eukaryota; kingdom Metazoa; phylum Chordata; class Mammalia; order Primates; family Cercopithecidae; genus Papio; species Papio anubis. The sequence goes on along the minus strand of NC_044985.1, from coordinate 96,643,698 downwards.
ATTATATCTACTATTTCATTTAATTTCATAAACAGCATTGTAAGTTGGTACAATAATCTCTATTTCATAGTTAAAAAAAAAAGTCAGCCAAAGTTTGAACTTAGAGCTCTCTGACTCCAAAGTTAATGTTGAACAATGGTGAGGGTATGGAATTTTGGACAAGTTTTGGGTAGAGATGAAGTGAAAGTCTGGTTTTGGCACTAAATTCAACTCCACAAATATCAAGTGTCCATATTTCAGCAGTGCACTGAAATGAGAAAGATAAAAAAAACTTGGTCTTAGAGAATCTTGAAATCTATTGGACAGAATAAGTACAACAAAATTGTCCATATGACTTATGCAAAGATAAAAATGCTCCTGTCCAGACAGAGTTAGTACAGAGGAAGAAATGCCTAACCCTGTATCAGGAAGGTTTTGAGGGATGAATCAGAGTTGTCTAGGCAGACAAAGTGTTAACGTGATTAAAGACACAGGTGGATTCCTTAGGCTTGAATGGAAAGAGGGGCCCAACATTTTCAACATTTCAGAGGGAAAAGGGAAGAATTAGTGAAGATATAGTCATGTGTATGGAGGGGGCAATGAAAAAGCTAAAGAAAAACTGTACCTTGGATTTATATAAATTGTATAATCTTTCACATAAAAGCAGAGACCAATAAGAAAAAAATTAGAACTCTTCAGAGCTTCTCCTATCTGTAATCATCACAAGTAGGTCTTATCCCCATTATACATATGACAAGGAAAAAGACAGATGTCCAAGTATATTTGACTCAAAAGTTCATGTGTGCTCTGCCTCCCACAAAGGAGAATCTCAAATATATACTACATTGCATATAATTCATTTGGCCAAGTTAGGAACAGTATCAACAAAGAAGCTGGGAAAGAAAAAAAATAAAAACAAAAAATGAATCACATAAAGATACAGAAGAATTCTATAGGTAAAGATACAGATTGCCAAAAATTCTCATTCATCATCATGAACACTTAGTCTAATTTGATTAAGTGCCAAGAATACAAAAAGGCTTAGAACACCCTCTATATCTTGTGTTAGAAATAGACTACATATATGAAAACAATTTGTTTATTCATTCATTATTTCACAAAAATATATATATTTATTTAGGAGTTCATATGTGCTGGACCAGTTGCTGGTCACTGTGAAATATAAAAATGAGTAAGACAGATTGCCTGCCCTGCAGGAACTCACAGTTAAGTAAAGGAGACACAAACAAACAAGTCATAGATATATGGAAAATGCTCTAAGAAAGTTCTTAGCTTGAGGGACACTTCATACAGACTTCAGAGAGAAAAAATATGTGAGTTTTCTGGCAAATGGTAGATACTCCAAAAGGCTACGGCTCAAAGTGTTGCCCACTGGATGTGAGTAGAAGGGAGAGTGTCTGGTAACTTTTTGGTTTCTGAGTTTTGGCCTAGTCAACTAGAAAGTCAAAAAGGAGGGATCTGGGTATGTTGACGGTTTACATTTACCTGCCCCAGGTGATTCCTCTGAAGAGACAAAATTGGGAAGCCTGAGTTAAGACAGTGGCTTTTAACCACAGGTACACATTAGAATCATTTAGGGAGCTTGGAAAAAGTGCTGCCTCAGCTCCATTCCAGTCCCATTGAACTAGAGTCTCTGGAGGTGGGTCTCATGCACTAATATTTTTAAAACACAGCCTAGGTAATTCTAATGGTCAAAATGGAAACCCTTGAGTTAATAGGATTTGCAGAGAAAAGGATAGTCAAAACAGAAGGCTAAGAAACAGCACAAATGAAAGAGGAGCCCTAGACCTGGTAGGAGATGCAAGAAAAAATATGTTGTAACACTACACAGCCCTCTTAAAAACATGTGGTCAACTGTTAAATGTCAGAGAAACATCAACACGGTCACTGGATTTGAGAATCAGAAAGTAGCTAGTGACCCTGATGAAAACAGATTCAAGAGATAATGGGACAAAAGCCAGATTACAATGGATTGCGGGATGAATGAAGGAGAGAAAGTGAAAAAAGAATATAGATGATTCTTTCAAGAAAGTTGTTTTGAAAGGAAGAATGAGAGGGTGAAAGTTTGAAAAGGATGAAAAGTTGGTAAATAAAAGATAATTGGTAAAAGTTGGAGAACCTGAGACCTAGAGCAAGTTAGGAGAAAAGTTAAGTTCTCCCCCTAGTAAAAGGCTTATAGAAGGATGTGGATAGAGAGAAGTTTATACCTTAGGGGCAGGAGGGAAACCTGAAGGAACTCATGACTGATGAAGCCAAAAAGTGGTGGATAATTCAAAGAAGCTAAGAAGGGAATTGAACTAAAGGGGAGATACAAAGACTTGCTGAGTGCAATTAAGGACACCGCCTTAGTAAGAGATACTAAAATGAACTAATTGTGCGTATTTATTCAATACATTTCTGAAAAATGGGTATAGAAGCGAAACACTGGATAAATGAATTGGTTTGGGATAGATGAATTATGGGATAAGTAAAGCAGACAAAAGTACTATCAGCATTCTTCTCTTGTAATATTAGGTACCATATGAATGATAACAGAAGAAATCTTCCCAGAGCCAGTGCAAGAGGGAAAGTATTCCAGGGAAAACATGATATGGAGGAAAGGAGAGTTAAAATTTTAGGCTTAAGAGAAAGCAGCTCACCCCTGTAATCCCAGCACTTTGGGAGGCCAAGGCAGGAGGATTGCTTGAGCCTGAGAGGTCGAGGCTGCAGTAAGCCATGTTTGCGTCACTGCACTCCAGCCTGGGTGACAGAGTGAGAGACCCTGTCTCCAAAAAAGAAAGAAAGACATAAAAAAGTGTCAACCTCAATGCCAATGGTAGTAGTGCTCAGACCACAAACACATCAGTTAAGCTGGCAACAGTGACCATTTTGATTAGAGCAGACCACTTATGAGCATAGAAGAGAGGAAATAGGCAAGGCCCAATTCTTGAAGGGCCTTGGGTGATGGAAAAAGGAGATCTACACTGAATTCTACCCTAATGAAGAACCACTGTTTGTTTTTGATAATGGAAAATGGTGTGCAAAGTTGCATTTTAAGGGGGTTAATTTGGCAGCAACCTGTATTGTGCATCTGCATTTTAGAGTTGGCCGAAGTTTAGATTTTTGTTTTTGTTTTTGTTTTGGCTTTCATTATTGAGCTTCTCTAATAATTTATTCTCCCATTTTTCCACAATTTTCATTATTCAGCACCTCTTAGATTATTCTCAAACTTAATTCCCTTTGCCTTCTCTGCCTCATTCCACAGCTATGGAAAATTCCTCCTCCTTAGGCATCAGTTCTACTTCCATTTCTATTTATCAGCTGGCATTTTTTCTATCCTTTTAAAACTCCCTCTTCTTTCCTTCATCCTCCTAATGCAGGTTTCCACTTGGACCCTCCGCTCCTTTTTGTCTTCTTCAGCAGGCATTTTCCCTCTATGACTCAACCACCACCCCTATACAGGTGACCTGCATGTCTATACCTCCAGCCATTACTGCTATCCTGAGTTCCAGACCCAAATTTTCAAATTCCTATGATAAACCTGCACATGCATTCCCCATGTGCCTGAGACTCAGTGTTTCAAAAACAGAATTATCATATTACTCACAATAGTTTCTTTTCATCTCCAGGAAAGTTTTCTCTCTTTTTAAATTTTTGTGTCTCCTAATAACATTAAATCTGTGTTTTTGTAGTAGTCTTTTAATCGACTTTCTTGATTCCGGTTTTTCATTGCTTTGATTTGAGCTATACACCTTTGTATAGGAAAAAAACAACTGTTTTTCTCTATATTCACACTCCATGCATCAGTGACCAAACGTGTGGGATTTTCCCCACACTGAGCAATTATCCATTCTCTGCAGACACCAACTCTACGTCTTATAATCCAATTCAATTCTGACACCAACCAGAGTTAGCATGGACCCCATGGGTTAAGAACTCAGTTTCACAAGACTTTCTTCTACTCTTCAGGTGCCAATTGCAATTAGTAAGTCCCCAGGTTACCTATAACTTCTATCTGACTTGGCTACAAATTGGATGTTCCCATGACCCTCTCCTCAGATTTGATAATTTGCCAGAGCATTTCACAGAACCCAGGAAAACAGTTTACTTACTAGTGTTAATGTATTGCAGAGGGTATTTTAAGGATACAGTTAAACAGCCAGAGGAAGAGATATTTAGGTCAAGGTCTGGAAGGGCCCCAAAACATGGAAGCCTCTGTGCCCCACCCTCCCAGCAGGTAGATGTGTTCTCCAACATGTAAGCTCTCTGCACCCCACAGTTCAGGGATTTCTATGTCGACTTCATCACACAGGCATGTTTGATTAGTCATCTCCAGCCCTTCTCTTCTTGCCAGAGGATGGGGTGCAAGAGCTGTTGTTCCAAGCTTCTAATTATAGTTTGGTGTTTCTGGTGATCAGCCCATATCTAGGAGCTCACAAAAATTGCCTCATTACAATAAATGATGCTCCTATCAGCCAAAAAATTCTAAGGGATAGAAGCTCTGTGTCAGGAACTGGGTCAAAGACCAAATATTAGAACAAAAGATACACCCAGCACCCCTACTAGTCAGGAAATTACAAAGATTTTAGACACTCTATGCCAGAAGCCAGGGGCAGAGACCAAACATTTAATTTTTGTTATGTCACAACCTTACCAGGTAAATCTTCCTGAATCAGAATTTGATTCATATTCTCCAGCTGGTCCCATCCTTAGCCTTCCTGGCCTCTCAAGCTTTAATGGACCTTCCATTGTTCATTGATTCAAGTTCAAAAGCTTAAACTTCTGACCTCTGCAATCTGTCCCCATCTATTCCTCAAATCATTTGTTCTTTAGTAGCAATAATATTTCTGTTGATCTTTATGGTTTTCTGCATTGTTTTTGTGTCCTGAATTGAGTTCTATTAACCCCTCATCTTCATTTTGTTTGCTTGTTTATTTAGTAAGTAAACAGTTTTCAACATCTCCTGTAATTCTAACAGGAGGTAAGTGATTCCCACTTGGTAATTTACCTGCCTTACAGGTAATGTGTTCTCTGTCTACCCCAAACACAAGCTGCTCCATCTCCACACCCAACTCCCAAACATGATGGTTTCCTGAAGGTAAATGTGACCTTGCTCATAAAAGTGCACTTCTTTTTATTTATAATAATTTTTTTTATAAGAGACTATGCTCTGCTAGTACTTTTTGGTCTACTTTTTTTGTTTGTTTGTTTGTTTGTTTTCTTTCTTTAACATAGGCTTTCTGGGCAGGTAATCTGTGAGGCAGACTGCCATGTCACTCACTACCTTCTTACACAAATTACTATACACATAGTGAATGGTATACTCTGGGGCCTCTCCTGGCTTCTTACCCTTTCTGCTTTCACAACAGTTCAGTCTCTACTTTCCTAAGTATGAAAGGATTTCTTTATGTGTGCATGTATTTGATGCCCAAGGCCCTAGTCTTTAGCTAGAATTTTAAAGCTGGCTCATGCTTCTGTGTTATGTGAAGAAATAATTAAGGATGCACCTACAAGGTTTCTGTACTCTGCAGGGTCCGGAAAGAAAGGAAGTGCTCTGATGGAAGTCCTCCTGGGTCTGGACACCTTTCATTGCACCAAGGCCGTTGTCCTCTGAGAGTTTTATATTAAACTTTCTTTTATCCAAATCCCCTGGTTGATTTTCTAATCATCTGAGTTTTAATAAATATAATTTCCCTTGTTTGTTCTGCCTGTAAAATACATTTTTAACAATTGTTTGAGTTTTACAGCTTAAATATTTATTTTGGCCTATTCTTTCTACTAAATTTTAAACATTGTTTAAATTATCACTTTTCCTAGAAATTACATGTTGCTTCCTGAGGATTTTAATAGAGAATAAGAACATAGTAAATATGAACTAATTTGCAAAACACCAGTTGATATTGTAACATTTTATGCATAAATTTTTTTTCTTCCCTTCTAACATGATTGGAAGCTTCATGTAGGTAATCATCAATCATATTTTATATATTTTTTTGTATCCATCACTAGCACCTAATTGGGCCATGGAGATAGTAGACAGTAAATATTTGTTGGCTTTTTGGTTCAGAAACACAATCAACCAGTGTTGAAAATGGATTTTTCATAACCTTCAGCTTCAAAGAAATCATACTAATTTATTGAACTTAGAATTTAACCAAACCTCATTTTTTTATTGCTTTCTATAGAACAAACTTTTGGTTCTCTCCACCTCTCCAAATTTGAATGAAATTCTGTTGGTTTGATCTTGACTATTATCTAGATCTCCACATGTTAATAGGAATGAAGTGTTAACTTGCCCTACTTATTGTTAATGATTTCATCTAGTACCATACAGCTAGGAAATAATGAATAATCTTGTCCCTTGAATTTATAATAAATACATTTCAACTATCTTCTATACAGAGGCTTATCTGTAATTTTTAGAGATCAGACTAAAGCTACAGGCTCTTTGGAAGGTGTGTCTGTATACTTTCAAAATGTTTGATTAGGGAAGTTACTCAAAAAATGTATCTTTTTGCTAATAAATAAAAGTATAATAATGAATCCTGGAAGGAAAAATTGGAGATGAATTTAGAATGTTGTATATGCAATTGAAATTTTGAGTTAACAATTTAGGTAGTATTAAGGCAAAACACTTGAAAAGTCCACATGAAATCCATGTCAAATAATTGTTAGGAAATAGAAAAGGTATGTTAATATGCATGACATCTTCATGAAACCAAGTCATTTCTTTTCTGATCTACTCTGAACTTCAGAATGGGGACAAGATTTAAACTTCCGAATCTGAAGCTTTTTAAAAAGCAAAAAAGTTTGCATGAAAATTTTATTTAACTTAAAGTTGAATCAATATGAAATAATATTCATTGCAAGTAAGTCAAATCATAAATATTGTAATGCCTCTGCTAATCCTGTGCTTGCTGCCATAAAGTAGACATGAAAAATAAAATAAAAAGGCAAATATTTGTTCTCACAGTTTATTCCTATTAAAGGAAAAAAAAATTTAAACACTAAAAAGTGAAATAATAAAATAAAAAAAATCCCTCAAGATTAAAAACAGAAGACACATCACAGGGCAATATTTATTTGCAAACATATTCTTTGATCTAGTCCTGTGTTTAACCATATGTCATTCCCTTCTTTTTTCCCTCCCTCCCTTCTCTCCCCAAACATGGCTGAGCATCTTCTGCATGTCAGGCTCTGTGCAGGATATAGGGTGACAAAGAAGAACAAAACCCAGCTTCTGACCTCAAGTGCAAAGCGTAATTAAAATCTTCAAGAATCCTCATTTGACAGCTCAAACATCCCAACAACAAGAGCTGGAAGAAGGGGATTGTCTCTCCTCACTAATGATCTTTGGGTTCTTAGAGGACTTTTAGTCCCATCCATGGTGTCTCCCAGTCATAAAACCTGTTGATTATGGATTGTAGCCTGCCCTATACATCTATGCTGGACATCTTCATGGAACCAAGTTAATTTTTCTAATCCAGCTTGAGCTTCAGAATGGGGACAAGATTTAAATGAAGTGAACTATTTAGGAGGCAATAGGGGCATTACTTATGTAGCAATACTAAACAAGACAAAGAGGTTAAATCAGAACTCAAACTTTAGATTATGTTGTCTCAAGGTCATTTTCATTAGTCTAAAAT